>NC_090927.1:433487464-433790495 GCF_040938575.1 Ambystoma mexicanum | reverse complement strand
GCCGTGGAGATGGCAGAGGGAAGGAGGTGGTGGTTGGCATGCTGGCTGTGCCTGTAGAACAAAGGGGAGAGGTGCAGGCCTGCATTCAGCATTTTCATGCAGACTACTAGAAAATAGAGTTTGTAGTTAATACAAAAAGGTGTCTCGTGGCTCATAGGCCATGCACAGTTATGGGTCATTTAATGGTAGCCTAACACCTTGGCCAGAGGTGCACTGCCAACCGCGGAATGAGCATATTGTGTGCATTGTTAGGAATGAAGGGGGGCCTGGGAGACCCTTCCTCCCTTATATTGCCCCCTTTCGTTACTTAAGTAACGAAAGGTAATGAATACTGCAACTCTCCCAAACGTTTCCGTTTGGCTTCCTCTGCTACTGCTTCGACCCAAGCAGGGGTTCCTTTCCTTGGCATCCAGGCCCGACATCCCGCCCTAAGGCTCTCCGCTGCCCGTGCATATTCATCTGGGGTACAAGTCATGTATATACACCCCTGTCCCCCCTCCAGATATACCCATACTTCATCATACCCATTCTAATTCCCGGGGTCCCTTAATTGTGGTGTGCCAGAGCGAATCGACAATGTACCCAGTGTTGTATATAGCAGTCATTCTATATTTAGGTTCTGAATCTTCTCCTGTTTAGACCTGGGCTTCATGTATTATCTGTACTACTCCTGCTGTGTTGACCATTGTCACCATCATCATGGCACTGTTAGGAATAGAGTTTGCACAGCACCTGAGTCCCAGTTGGCACACGCAAAAATATTAGCAAGAAAAAGATGAGGATGGGTATCAGTAGCTTCACGGTCATTACAAGCCGTGACGGGGCCCACTCAAACAGGTTGTCGAACCATGTGCTGGACTGCACTCCTCCTTCTTCCTTCATCCTTTCGGCGAGATGATGCACTGCTGCTATCAAATGTGACAGTGTCCCATTGTCCGTGTCGGCAGAGGGCACGAACGTGCAACATGCGCTCCCGATTTTTCTGCAAACACTGCCGTTCATTGCAGTTATCCAGTCCAGGACATAGCGGTTCTGCATGGTCATCAGCTGCAGGGCTCTTAGTTCCACCTTGACATGTAATCCTTCTTTTGTGTCGTTGGCAAGCTTTATGAGTTCCCAGCGGGTTATCTGGAGCCATTTCGCATTTTCTCGAGCTTGGATGCTTGGAACAAGGGACGCAAAAAAATGTTTCTGCTGAACTTGTTGTTGGTGAATTTTTCTGCAAACACTGCCGTTCATTGCAGTTAGCCGGTCCAGGACATAACAGTTCTGCATGGTCATTAGCTGCAGGGCTCTTAGTTCCACCTTGACATTTAATCCTTCTTTTGTGTCGTTGGCAAGCTGTATGAGTTCCCAGAGGGTTATCTGGAGCCATTTCGCATTTTCTCGAGCTTGGATGCTTGGAACGAGGGACGCAAAAAATGTTTCTTCTGAACTTGTTGGTGAATATGTGAAGGCCATGTGCCCATTGTTCTTTGTGAAATCTGATGTATTTGGAAATCTGTCTATGGTTTTTTTCATAATCGGGGTCAGTGAAAGGAGGGCCTCGGCCTTTGCTAACCTAAGACAGGGATCCTCTTTTCCCTCACTCAGATATTGCAATGTTTACTGAATATGACTGGGCTCATGGCAGTGATGGCATTTATAGTACTTACTGATTTTTGCGTGATGATGTGTTTCAGTTTTTGCCTTGCACTGATAATGCACTGTTTTGAGTCGGAATATTTGAAAAGTGGCCTCGAATATGGTACATGCCAAGGCATAGGCCCAGCAGTAGTAATGATATTGAAGTGATTGTTGTTTGTGAATATTTTAATGCCCTGTGTCCATGGTTGTTAGTAAACTCTGTTGCTATTTTATGAAAAATGTTGATTGGTTTTGTTATCATCAGGGCCGGTAAAAACAGGGCCCGTGGCCTGGCCCTTGTTTGCTGTGTACGAATGTCTGAAAAGAAGGCCTGGGCCAGGTGAAACCAGGCATGACTGAGCCCTCTGCCCAATCTTCCTCAGGAATGATGACACGCTGATTGGTGTCTTTTGTACATGTGGAAGCTCTGCGAACTAATGATGCAGTGACAGGTGTTCGTGTGCAGGCTCAATGTTTTTTGGCATTGATGATGACAAATGCTGAAATTGTTGGAACACTTTATAGTCTGTCTGTAAAATGGAAACCATAATTAGAGGTAGAATATGATTTTGAAAATATGAAATGAATGAACATGTGTACCCCATGTTTTGTGCAAAAAGTATCTATAGCACATTGGTGTTTTCTTAACATATTACTAATCATTGCATCATGGGAGGAAAAAACAACAGCTTGAAAACACTCACATTTTTGTTTGTGAGAAAATATATATTTTTTTAATTGTAAGTTAAAGAGAATGCTCATAGCAGTTATAACGCACATGGGTGAATTTTGGTTCAAGGAATATTAAGTACACATTTTGTACTTTTGAAGGTAATCATTGTTTACAAGTAATAGAAATGTTGTTACATTCAAACCAACCACGTGTGTGTTTTACATTTGCAGTTTAATAGCACAATGTTGTTGCTAAACCTGTATGGTATATTATGCCTACTTTGTTGAATGCTTTTTCACCAAGAGGCACTGGCCCATATGTTTAGTGTTGCTCCGTCTGCTCTGTATCTATTAAATATTAGTATGACATACTAGCCATATATCTCTACTTTGTTATAGTGCAAAGAATGTCTGCATTTCATAATGAAAACAACTTGCCATAACTTGCATTATTTAAAAGTTGTTGAAATAATGTACTATCCCAATTTGGTAGATATATACACAAATCACTTGTTTGGAACATTGCCATGTGAAACATGATGACAGAGACTGCATGTATGTTCCCAAGTGTATGTAAACTCTAGAAGTCAATTTAAAATAATGTGTTCTCTTTCTAGTCTGCGTAGTAAGTACATTTGGAATTCCTGGAATCCTCTTGTGTGTTTATGGTGAATTTAACAATTCCGGCACATATTTCCACTACCTGTTTATCCCTGATATAGTATGGATTGTGTCAGGGTTCTTTACTGCATGTTTGTAAAGGAGAATACTATACAATAACAACAAGTAAAAAGTATCACCTTTTTAACAGAGGAGTTGATTAACAGCATGTATATCGTGTTTTAGGTGTCACCGCCTCTGCTCTTTGTTGTATGTGTTGTGATTGTTCCGTGTGCACTCTGAGGCCCTCAGGTAGGTAGCACATTACAAATAATAATAAGTATAATTAAAGTAGAAAAGGAGTCACAAACATAGCTATTTTGAGGCAGGCAGATAAATATTCACAATTGGTGTCAATTGAAATAACAGGTTGATTCTGACATTTGCATCACAACTGAATCCTGTAATCTAAATGTACCAGTGGATATGGACTGCGATGGTCTTGAGGACTGTATGATTGTTTTATTTATGTGGATTGTAGGAAGGTCTGACAGCGGGTGATTTTAAATTAGTATGTGAACGTTTTCTTTTTTCAGTTACACGATACATCTCCAAGTGGGGTATGTACAACATATGTAGTCTATTATATTAAAGAATGCAAGGGATGTCTGCTTTAACTTTGTTTGCATCAACCTTAAGTAAACATAGACATGTGTGTACCAACACACGAGAGTGTTACATAACTCAGGCCTTCATTAAAGACTTTATTGTCAATGTGCACAAATTCATGGTCCAGAGTTAGATCTTGCGACTTGTGAATTGTGACAGAATATTCAAGATACAGACAGAATTCTGATCTTTCTACATACATATCTTTATAAAGAAGGAAATGTGCTAGGAGAATTCCTTTTATTTCTTCTAGTTTATCAAATTTGACAATGAAAAACTGGATATTTCTTTAATTTTGGTATGATTGTAAACCACCAACTTTGCCCATTGCTCCAATAACTAGACCTTTTTATATGCCAAGGTTGAATTTTAGGATTATTTTAGATTTGAGGCAGGGAGTTAATACTTTCTGTAATCCAGATGTGTATACAGATTTATCTAGGATATTTAGGGGTGCAGTAGCTAGTTGACACATAGGGAGTGTCACCCCAAGTACCTCAAATCTGTCTATGCAGATCATGTTGACTATGGGTTGCTTTTAATTCTGAAGCATTGTCTCATTATATTGGGTGGCAGTGTGCAAAGGCTGACAATGAACACATGCAATATTTTATATTGCTGTGTTAATGGGTCCATCAGTTGGGTACCCAATGTCTTACTACATACAGTTTGTTTAAAAGTCTACTTTTTAATGTTGTTTCAGCCTTCACAGTAAGTACACCTATTGTTTTATTTTTTAATATTTGAGCATACGTTTGGTTTGCTTACTGATGTATAACATTTTGGAGACATTCTCTAAAGCGGAAGGTTGATACTACCAATGCTGCTGAGTGTGGCATGACCTTCTTTCTGACATATGGGCCTCATTCCGAGGTGGCTGCAAAGGGATAACGGGCACTGTTAAGGACATTGGTGCCGGTAATCCCTTTGCGCCCCATTCCGAGGTCCCTTAGCGGGTCCTTAGCGGGAGCCGCTAAGGGACCAGAGAGCTAATAATGGTACCGCAAATTGCGGTACCGTTATTAGCTACTTACTTCCCCATTCCCATTGAGCCCTATGGGGGGCTCAAATGGGAATGGGGAAAGGATTTTTCAATGGGGACTACTGGTCCCTCCAGGGTCGGAATGGACCGGTAAGTCTCCATTGAACCAGGTCAGACCCAGTCCTGTATGGGAGGTAGTCATGGCGCAAATAGTGCCATGACTACCTCCATACTCGGAATGAGGCCCATAGTGTTTTGAATGCAGTTTGTCATTTCATATTAACTGTAGGAGATTACCAAAGGAAAAGATGTGTTTTACTCCAAACAGTTCTTTATATCCAGTCTTAAGGACATTTTACATTTTGGAGTCAATGAAGGTTAGCATTAACTATTAGGAACACTTTAATTTGTTGTAGAATACTACATACTTCAAAGGTAACCTCTGCAGTAAATGTGTGATACTCAAGTTTGTTTGGATCTCAACTGGAAGGAGAAAGAGTCAGTGTTGTGCTGCAACTCCTATGTTGTAAGAACCAAGTCATGTGGTCTGTAACAACATCTGAAAGGTTGTTGTCTGTGTTTTTATTCGCACATGTCTGTATTTATATAATTAGGAAGGTTTTGCCAGATCTAGCTTCACCACTAACATATAAGAGAGCAGGTTGGCAATTAGTACAATTGTTCATCATTTAACTTGGATATAAGGTTTAATAATATTTTTCAGATTACTTGGATAGTACCATGGAATGTTCTACCTCATTCATTGCTACTTCTGCGTGGCTACATGAAAGAGGTGTTTCATGCCCTTCAGGAATTTGTTTAACAATTTCTGTCTCTATCTGTTCTTTTTGATGAAGCTCATCTTCTAAAATGTGTTATAATTTCCCGTTTGTAAGGTGACCTTCAGTTTAATGAAGCTTGAAATGTATATTAGTCACCAAATAATAATTATTTTCTCTTTGCCAATGTTTGAATAACTGCAGTAGAGCCATGTAATACATGTGTGGGTGGTCTGCTGATTTGAAAGCTAGTTAGAAATTGTTAATGATTGTGTGTTTTGAAAGTTTCACTAAACATCACTATTTAATCATCCATATCTATGTATTCAAATTTGTGAAGTTACTTTTATTTTATGTTTTCTTTTATGAGGCCATGTGCTTCGACATAAAGATCAAATCATTAATTTATATCTATTAGCTGTATGGTGAGTCATTTTCTTTTTGTATGTGTAGTATTCTGCTATTTCATATGAACACATGCTTTCCAAAGAAAGGCTTATTTTCATATATAGTAGCTGCTAATGTGATTAGTATTCAGAATTCCTTGACTGTTAAGGTTTTTCTATTGCTAAAAATGTGATTTATTTGAATGATTTAAGTACTCTTTTCAAGATGAGGCTGGACCAACGTTTACCCAGAGATCCTTTTATGATTTTCCAATGATTAGATGCTTTATATAAGGCACATTCTCTGTGTGAGCATTTTGATGCCAAAGATGTTTACATTTTTAGAACTTTTTTTCCAGATGAATTGTCATCCCAGAGATATTTTAACTCAGTCATCTCAGCTTGATTTGATAGGCTGTGACATATCTTGTGAATGCAGTTGATTTTGCCTGTGATGTATTGAATGCCTATACTAGCATTCCTCATGAATGCAATGATGGGATTGTAAAAATATATGCACTTAGAGCTTCTTCACTTTTGATATTATCTGTGTTTTAAGGAAATGTGCCTTTAATGATGTGTCTAGTAGTAGACCAGAAACTTTTTACCAGACCTCTGTCTCAAATTGGCCAGGGAATCCCAAACGACATGTAGTGAAGTATTTACCTTTCTTTCTACATCATCATTGGAATTGTTTGCAAACGTATTGGTATAAGCACCCTGGGCCTCATTATGAGTTAGGTTGAATTTTGGAGGTACATCCTCCAAAAAATAGCCCTAAGCAATTACCGTTAATGCCACTTGCTCAGGTGGAATACTAATGGGGCCTTTTTTGCAGAATTACCGCAGCAGAAATACGGCTACGGTAATTCCACCAATGCTGCTGATTTTTGGCATTGAGTGGTAAGATTATGGCCAGGGTTTTGCTGGAGATAAATCCTCAACTCAAAACCAAAATCATAATTTGGTGTAGTGGTAAAATTGGCAGTAACTTAGTTACCACCAATTTTACCATTTACCGCCTAACTCATAATGAGGCTGAATATCTCTGTCAGAGCTATTTCTTTCTGCAACATCTACAAACCAAATCTGTCCTTGTTTTCTGTCTGTTCATGCGAGAGAGGTTGTATCACCTTGTTACATACTGACAACATAAGTAGCCTCTACCAGATTTCTGGTGCCATACTTATTTTAAATATAGCATTATAGATAAGTGCCAATAAAGGAGCCCAAATGGTATGATCAACCTTGTATAATTCCACTGACAGGGTATCCAAGTAAACAGATTTAATGGCAGGTGACCTAACATAATAATTACCTCTTTTATGGCAAGCATTCACAATTTAAAGTGTCTTTTTGAGATACCTGTGCTCTTTCATGTATAGACATTTTTCAAATTCTATTTTTATTTATTTCTACAATGAGTATACCAATTTATTATACCTGATATAATATATATCCACAAACTATTTTAGAAACATTTATAACTTTTTGCTCTAAAATAAAAAATTACTTTATTCACAACCTCTACGGGAAGACGTTCAGTGCACAATCACGTCTTCTGTTTGCACATGTCCATGAGCTCATCCGATTCAATCGGTGCAACGCTAACAAAAGAAAATCTATTTCACTCACTAAAGTCCTGGCCAAGTGTGTTTCACACTACTTAGGGTACTATTTTTGCAACTAGTGTGTGTGCTTCTTCAGGGCATTGCTCTCTATTCTAAGTACTATTTCAGTAGAAATTCTTCTCTCTGTTTGCAATGCATCCAATAACTTTCTGTTTCCTGCAAACCTTTGATTCGGTGGTCATCTTTTATTTCTGTATCTCATGTACGTAGAACCTCAGCAGTCTGTTAAATGAACCTCAATGAGTTTTACTGCATACAATTTTCATTCATGGCCTTTGCCTCCTTTGTCAGTCTATTGGTGCCATAGTCTGTTTTTACAGGATGCATTGGTCCTACATCATCCTGTTTCCTAAGGTTTCATCCTTTCTCATTGTGTTTCCTACATGAGGTCTTGTTAGATGTGTAGATACATTTAAATGTGGTTCAGAAATCCCAGACAGTAAGTAACCACATTTGAGCACATCTTCAATCTTCATAGCTAACAAGTCCTAATATAGGAAGCAAAGTTAGAAAGGACAGTGCCTTCAATGTAAGTAGAACGCAATTTAATTTCAAGACTTTCCTTTTAAGACTATAGGAATAATAATTTTGGTAAGGGAAGTTTGACAGTTGCCTCATAATCATGGTAAAAAGTGATCACCAAAGATGTGTGGTCCCTCACCTTCATATGTTCATGCCAAACTCCAGCACTAGGTATTAGTCCTGGACATAATGTATTACCTCATGTAGGCGCTTAACTTTCGCGAATGTGCAACTAGCTTAGACTACCAATGCTATCATTACCTTGCCTTGTGTTAACTTAGTCATACAATCGCCTTGATTCCTCATGCAAATGCCAGATTATGACCATTGTGCATTCTACTCCCCACGCTTTTGTACATGCCTAATCTCGCCTATTGATATCTACTGCATTGCCCAGCCTGCGTTATGCTAGCATTACCACAAAGACCTACTGCGAATTACTGCCCACTGCCCACGGTAGATCAACACACTAACATCACCTACTCTAACCATCTGCTGAACTTAGTATGGTTCTTACTAAGTATTTCCTTGACAGTCTCCTGACCCTCGCAATCTTGTACTTATACTTCTCCAGTGACCTGTCTGATCTCCTGCCTGCTCTGAAAATGCCCCATTCTTGCCTGATTACACCATCACCATTTCTCCCCCATTACAAGTAAAACATGACATCTCCCCTAGCAATTTGACTTCATGTTTACCAACCTTAGCCATCCCCTTTGATAAAAGCCAGACCAGCCAACCTACTCCCAACGACTCTTCTTACCTCACGCTTCTCCAATGGATTGAGCGATTTACTGCCAAACCCACTCCTAACCAACCATGCTGTGGACACCATAGAAACATTACACTTGGGTCTAGACTCCTTATTGATACACACCGAGTGAACCCCTACCTGGAAACAGGAGCACTACCACACCCTATTCAACTGCCTGCACTATGCCATCCTCTACCTTCAACCACTAGGGCAGTACAAATAAAACATAAGCAGAAGCGGTACAGACCTCACATATCCTCACTAACCAAGCACACTGACACCTTAGGCCCTACCATTAAATGAGCCTTAATAAACGCAGGATCTGTCATTGCACACGCAACTGACATATCAGACCTAATCACAAATTTTAACTTGACTTCCTAGCAATATCTGAAACCTGGCTTCATGCTGCTGCAGGGCCATCCTTAATACTAGCCATACCTGACTCCTATAGCATTATTCGAGCAGATAGGCAAACCTCCAAAGTAGGAGGAGTTGCCTTCATAACTCGGGCTAAGCTGGCACTCAGACTCTCCTCCCCTACATTCAAGTCCTGTGAACTTATCACAGCTAAATTAACAACTTCCCATTCCAGTACTATCACTTTCCACCTTATATACAGGCCTCCTGGTCCAACAATAGACTTCGAGGAGGATATTATCACACTGCTCTCAGACAACACTAAACCATCATCCCAAATTATTGTTTTAGTCGACTTTAACCTAGGCCTATCCGACCCCAATGAGCTGGCGGCTAAATCCCTGGAAGATGCTTTGTGCAAGCTCAACTTCACACAAAAAATTAACCAACCCACACATGTGAAAAGACAAACACTAGACTGGCTTGCTGACCACAATTGTGCCACTTCTATATCCACCATCGACCCTGTATCTTGGACAGACCATTCCCGATCACCTTTACTGTTAATGTCACCCGACCAGCCACCAAAACCAGGAGTAGAGCACCACCCTTACTCACTAGAAACAAGCGCAAAATAACAGCTGAGAATTTAACTCCAATCCTGATCCCAGTACTGAACTCTGCCACTACCGAAGACCCAGAAGAATTAATTAACCTATTCAACAACACCTTGACCAATGCCCTCGACACCATTGCCCCACTGAAACTCTGCAAAAGTAAACTAAAAGCACATCTTAATATGTGGTTTACCCCACAGCTAAAAACTCTTAGATCTTAAAAAAGGAATTGTGAGACTACCTGGAAAAACCTACCCACTAAAGAGAACAATGATAAAGTTACCAAAATCTCTGCTCTCTACAAAGCAGAGATCATTAAAACTAAACACGAAACCTACAACTACAGGATACTAAACGCAAGTTCCAGCATCAAGGAACTATTTGGAATTCTCAGAGAGCTACCACCTTCCACAGCCCTTGATGACTCTCTCCCAAAAAATAAAGATTGGTGCACTGGCATCCAAAATACCTTAGCCAATAAAATTGCCACCCTGCAAAACAAAATTGCCACTAAACGACTGAACATCAACTCCACTGAGACCAAGAAGAAACCTGAAAAACCTTTAGCCTTCAATAGCTAACCAGAATTCAAATTTGCCCGATTTACCACACCTTAAAGCCTTCTCATTGCCAAGGCGACATCTGCCCGGCACAAATCATAAAAGATGCTGCAAGGGATCTTGCCCCCTTCATCACAAGGATCATAAACGCCTTCTTCAAATCATGTCTGGTTCCTACCAACCTGAAAGATACTTGGGTTCTCCCCCTACGCGAAAAAGCCTCACTCAACCCCACCATCCCGACCAAATACAGACCTATAACGACGGTCCCTTTTCTACTGAAAATTATCGACAAGGCAGCTTATGTCCAAATCTAGACTTACCTCAAAACAAACAACCTCCTAGGGCTCAGAAAGTCAGGTTTCAGACCCCTTCACGGAACGGAAACATCCTTAATTGACTTGAAAACACAAATTGATCTTCTGAAAGACTACAGACAATGTGCCTTACTCCTCCTGCTAGACCTCTCCGTCACCTTTGACTTGGTAGACCATAACATACTCTGTGAACACCTCACCTCATCTGCCAACTTTTCACATGAAGCCTCTAACTTGATCACGTCCTTCCTTAACAATAGAACAATGAGGGTTTTCTCCCCTACGGACTCAGCCAACCCCATTACTATTACCTGTGGAGTACCACAAGGTTCATGTGTCTACCCCACTCTATACAATGTCTTTACTAAACCCCTGTTTGACATACTGGACCTCCTCGGTGTCATCTACACTGATTCTCCTATCAGGTGACTATGACTGTGACAACGCCCTACTCAACAAATTCTAACTTGTCATTCAAGCATGGATGGCCACCCAAAGCCTCTGCTTGAATGATGAGAAGACTGACATTCTCATCCTAGGTGCCCCCCTCACCTTAACAAACTAAACACCAAATACGCGTCCTTCAACATAGACGGCAACATAATCAAATCCGCCAAGGAAACTAAAACGCTAGGCTTTTATATCGACTCCACGCTGAGCTTGAGGAAACAATTCAACGCCACCACCTCGGCTACACCCTACACCTGTAAACTTATTAACGCCTGCAAAGCCTACCTATCCACTAACAACCGCATCACACTAGCTTGTGCACTAATCCTATCTAAACTTGATTCATGCAATGCACTATATGCAGGAGCTAATAAACAAGTTTAAACAAATTGCAAACCTTACAAAACAATGCTCTGAGAACAGCTCTGAGTATTCCTAGGAAAGAACACATCACTGAAATACGACAGAGCTACAAATGCCTACCTATTCCAGGCAGAATATATTTCAAACTTGTCTCCACCACTCATAAATGTCTCAACAATGCTGCCCCCCAATACCTCAAAGACAAAATTATCCGCAAATCTTCCTCCAGACCAACTAGATCAGCCAACTCCTTCTGTATTATCACTCCTCGCTTCAACCTAAAAAGAGCTGGCGGATCTAGCTTCCTGGTTCAAGCCGGCTCAGCGTGGAACACCCTCCCACTCAACTTAAGAACGGACCAAACCTTCCATAGTTTCAGAATGAATACAAAAAAGTGGCTCCTCACTAATGATGTTTCTGCACTCACTGCTAGGACTCGATAACAGCCATCTCACGACTACCACACGGCTCCTTCTTACTTCTGATTGTCAACGTATGATTGTAAATAATTGCCACCTATTTTTGTATAACTCACCTATGCCTGTACTGTCAAGGGTTTTGACCCATGTTGAATCAATAGACTGGGTAGATGTGGGGATGAGCTGTCGCCGCCCATTATTCTATCCCAGAACAAACTAAAACAATAGACTGGGTGGATGTGGGGATGAGCTATCGCCGCCCACATTCATACCAGAATAGGAGAACTGCGCAGTTGGCACGAGACCACTCCAAAGATACAACCTTCTTGTGGGGGGTTCCACATCACCACTCTACTGTAAGGATGCCATCAAAACAATGTTAAGCAAGGGCCCTATACTATCAAGCAAAAGACCACTCTATTGAAATGCAGTAATTCAAGACAACTCAAAAATGGATGCAGTACCGACAAATTCCCCAAGGTGGCGCTAGCGGTCTAAACTCTGACAGGGAAACTGTATTTAGGAGTTGCAAGAGGGGCAGGGACTTCAAAGCTTGTTGGTTAATTGAAAATCTTAGCCACCTGCTGTTCCCAGAGGCCAAGAGGCTGGGAAACCTTAACACCTCAGAGATTCCCACACCAGGAGGCAGGATATCACATGGCCCTGTTGATTGATTGAGGAGAGACTTCCAGGCAGCCTGCTGGAGCCCACACAAAAGGCTCTTTCTGTTGAATGGGGTATGTTAATTTTGAGTGCTTCCTGTCAACAGCCCTCTGCCAGCAAGGAGAGACATGTGATCACTGACCCACCCAGACTTCTGGAGGCGGACCCAAACACTTGGGGAGTTGAATTGCAACAAATATATATTTTAAAGAAATAGTCATAACTTATTGTAACCAAATGACAGGAATGTACAACTTTGAGAGTCTTAGTTTGAAAAATGCCCTCACGATTTGAGTCCAAACTCCAATTTGTACCATGTTCTGGGGCAAAACCCCGCTAATTATGAATATTGTAGACAATGTGTTTAAGCTAGAGACATGGAAAGTTACTGGGATATATGTGGAAGGGAAATGTACCTTTGTATAATTTTTGATGAAAATCCCATATTGCACAACACACTAAAATCGAAAATAAGTTGCCATTTTTGAATGCAAGCTCCTAGAAATGCCCGAGGCGGAACAGAGACTACCTTAAGCAAGGTGCCATATGTACATGTAATGTCAACCACTTGTGTACCTGGGAAATATGTATTTGAATCAAATATAGATTTGAGGGCAAATTGACCAGGGGAGGATACTCTGACCCATAAACAGACCTCATCACTCTGACTCACAACCCAATTCCCCCAATCATGGGAGAGGGGAGAATTGGGCCAATGACAAGTAGAGAGGTGCAGGCTCAGTTATGCCACAAACACACCCACTTCCAAAACACATAAAAAGAGACTGCTGGGACAGGTAGAGACATTCAATTCCATTTTCTGCAGGACGCTCTGCCGGGAGACTCCAGACTTCACATCCATCAATCTTCAAAGACCAGAATTTTACTTCAGAACCTAAAGCAAGGGCCTAAACCCACAAACTGAGAACTCTTCTCAGCAGGCCTCCGCATCCTTAAAGTCATTTGCAAACTATTCCACAGCCGGGCGAGCTGTCTGAATTCTTTTGCCAAGAACAATTGCCAGAGACCAGACCAGGGATCCAGAGAACCACAGGCCGCTGTATCCAGAGAGCTGACCCAGACCGCTGTGAGCAGAACCAGAGACCCAGACCGCTGTGAGCAGAACCGGTGCCTGATTGACCCGCCGTATCCAGAGAGGCTAGAACAGCAGAGCAGAGCTGACCCAGACGCTGTGACAAGGCCCATTCATTTCAAAATTAGGAGTGAGTATCCACCAGAACTGTGCAGAACCCAATCTCTTAGTTAAAATAATCTTATCCAAACTATTTTAACCTAATTAGAACAGCCTCCTAGAAATCGTGTCATCTGTCATATGTAAAGCTGCACAACTGTCACCTGTCAATTCTGAAGCGGCAAGCTGTCACTTGTCATGTTGAGTTTTACTTTAAATCCGAAAATCTACCTTTATTAAATCGTCCGTATCTCTTGAACTAAATTTAACTTTCATTTTAAAGCTGTGATTCTAGGCTTTCCAACAAACCTAGAACCGACTTCCTACTCCTTATACTTTTACCGCAATCGCGATTCACGCACTCGTAAAATTTACCACGATTTGCGATTTGGCTCAATTTCTCCACTTGTCAAAATAGCAGCTCCATTCTTTCCTTTGTTAAAATCCGTTTGCAACCTGGTAATAACTCATAGAGCATTGCTAAAGTGAGCCTGAACTAATACCAACAAGAATCTCTCACTCACCCTGAATATCTAGAGGGAATTAAAAGCATTTTTAGCACATTTCTCACTTCATTGTCATCACATTCAAAGCATTTTTGGGCCTGTGTTTCAAACCTCTACCTGTTTTCCTCTAAGCTTGCTGGGGGGAACTGCATTTCGTATTGCATTTTGTTGGGATTCTTGAAGACTGTGTGCTCTCCTTCCATTTCTTACATTGCATAGGGGGGAGTGAATTGTCAAGGAAAAGTGATTACATTGTCTTTTGTTGAAGCCATATCAAGTTATTTTCTGTACTGCATTTCATTCATCATTGCGTTTCCTTGAACCATATAAAGCATTCTTTCCCACCTTATTCTTCTTTTCCTATTCATAAGTTACCTCTTGCTGATTACTGCTCATGTTCACAAGTGTAATATCCATTATCAATGTATTTATAGAAGTGTGATATATATATATATATATTGTTTAAATTTTCAAATAAACCTTTTAATTTGCAAAACAAACCTACTTCTTGGCTCAGTGGGGTCAGGGGGATTCTAAGAGGGGGGTGTTATACAAGGTTTGTCATCCAGAGTACTGAACTGGACATAAAAATACATCAATAAGGGTTTTCCTCAGCATCCCAGACTAGGCATTGACTTGGCTGTAGTGTTAATTGAATATCACTTACAGTACATCCCTTGTCTGCCTTAACTTTTTGTATATGTATTTTAAGCTGTCTTGAAATGCGCCCAGGTACCTCAGGGTCCGGAGCGCTTACAAATAAACAAACAAACAAACAAACAAACCCCGATATCCCTAGAAAATATGAAATAACGCCCCCTTTAAATGCTCTAGGGAATGTTTCTTTTAAAAAAGCTAATATTCTGGGACATGTTTTAACTGCTCAACTGTCACGCAATATTCTGGAATGCATGTTTAGTTCAATGACATCTTCCTGTAAATGCTGGACTATGCCTGTGCCACGGTCAACACCCAGATTTATATTGAAGTCCCTCCATGAAACGTAAGGGCAACCATAGATTGGACCCTGAAGACACACTGCAATTATAAATGATGATGATTAAACAAAATGAAACAAATTAATCAAAGCATCCCTCTTTTTGAAAGTGGACCCTGGTCATCAGACTATTCTTTAGCATCTCACCATTCCTTTTGCTGCTGCATGGATCAGTAACATGCTCTTGACATTTGCAAACTACATCCAGTAGTAACATACGGATACCTTTCCAAAATACAATGGAGTTTTCATCAAATTGTTGTAAAAAAAAACATGGGTTTGTATTTGGCCTTGAATCACCAAAGCCTAACTTTATTCCACCTTTTCATGGCACGAGTCAAACACTCTCTCTCTTCGTATTTGCTAGCGTACAGCTCACCTGACAACACGACTTCAGAAAGGTAAATTACAGAACAGAAAATGTATTGAGCGAAGATTACATATAAATAGCTCTCTAGACAGGTGTCTCCCTTAAGAAAAAAATAATAGCCGTATGAGCAATCAATCAATACGAGGTGTTTGAAACTACTGTCCAAAACGAGCCTATATATTTCTGCTGTCCTCATTATCATTCTCTGTAGCATTAATCTCCGAAGTGTCAGCTTGCACAAGTGAAATGCAATGTACCTGCTTCCAATTTTATACTGACACATTGTTCTTAACTGAATATCACTGTCCCATTTATTGCTATTAATAAAGCATTAACTTCCTTTCCATTACCTTCGTGTTCCTCTCATTTACAGGCAATATATTTTCCCTAACATCTTCATTAAATGAAATAGGACATTATTGGCAGCATTTTAAACTACTGGAAGTTAATATCTCAAACTCGCTTGTGTAATTCAATGTATCTAACAACTGAAATTAAGAAAATATTAAATGGCATACCCCAATTAAAAGTGAAAATCTCTACATGATACATCATGTTCTGAATACTTACTTTAAAGTGCATAGAATGAGAATGAAAAGCTGCAATATTAGGAAGCTAGCAGGACGCAAACATCATTTTAGTTTTTAATGAATGTCACTCCTTTGTTTAGAAAATCATTTCCAAAAATCCCCAGTCAAATTGTTTTATTTACATCACTCGTACTAATTGACTCTGCCTCGGCTTGGGCAGACCATAATCTCAGCTATCGGCCTCCAGTGATAATTGGAGACCATGGCTGTTGAGCAGTGAGTCAAAACACAGCACCTTTCAGTGACTCCTGCCGGCAACTTACTATACATGCACGCATCCCTCTCATACACAGCATATACAGAGGTGTGCTTCACTTTTTATTAAATTAACAATAACCGTGCTGTGAGAGTAACCAGAAGAGTGCTGTTCTTCCGTGTTTCTCTGTGGGCACGGCTGTGGTTTACTATTTCGATTTTAATTGGACTACTTGTATTTTGTAAACGCATTACTTTCAATGGAGCTGACTTCATTCAATAGGAGGAGGCTAGCATTACCCATCCTCACCTGGAAGTATTGAAATACGGGACTCTGCACGCCTCTGCGTGTGCGCGCTCTGAGAGTGCATATAAGAGTGCTGTTCGGCTGTGTCTGCTGTGAATTTACAACGTGAATTTGATTGAGGCATAACGGCGCATAGGTGTAGTTGTGCTGCTGTCTCGCGGTGGCTCCCTAGTGGCTATGACATTCACAATATTTACTCGGCAGCCATGCAGTATATCAGCAGGGCTATCACCAAGCCCAGGACATTGACGGCTGGAGGCGTCTGTTACCTTATCTGGCGAGAGCTGGTCTGCAGCTTTTTTGCCTTTCTCGAGCGCTGTAAGAAACTGCCTACTTTGTTATGCCACTCATATGTACAACCTACGTAGCAGGACTAACGCGTCCACGATGCCTGAGATATATCGATCTTCCGCTCCCACTTTCCCCTGGTGAAGGCCAGTTGAGTCGGCCTCCTATACTCCCCAATTGTCACGGAATAGTATCGAACCTGATGCCCATGTGAAAGAGAGCAAAACCCATTCCCAGAAAATAATCTCGTTCTTCAATCCTGCTCCTGCGCTGCCCGCAGACAGAGCTGCAGCTGGTGTTTCACCATTGAAATCCAGTCCTCGGCTTTGAACAGAGCCTCAATTCCCAGTTATCCAGCATCGGACAAAGTATTATTAAGTGTAATGCACTAACAGGAATTGCTGTCTGACTTTGATACTCTTTATCATACCCCTGATTTAATGAACATGTGAACGCATGACCAAGACTCCTTCATCACCTCGTATTCTTCCACTCCGGGCCCTGTTCCCCCAATTTGCCTGTCCACTTTGAACGGGTGGACAATAAAATCAGCAAACATGCCATCGATGGGCAAGAGGGCCTATTATCAGAGATTAATCAAGTTCTCTGTGTCTGGTTTGTCTATACGAGGGAATGAAAACTGAGTCCTGAATTAATTCTTCTTTGTTTTTAATCCCTCCTATATAAATTGGCCACATTCGTGTGCAAAGTAAATGGAAAGAGTCCCTTGGTGGGAAACTCGTCACCTCAGTGAAAGGCACTAGAATGGACCTTCCCTCTCATGCTATTCAAGAGGGTGGTTACACTGCTCAAGATAGCATGAGTTTGATAGGGCGGTGAATGGATGGAACTATTTCAGTGGGGTCTGCTGGTAATATGTTCACTCTACATACGGCTGATGGGTGTTTTTCTAGGACTTCTGCCCCTATTGAAGTAAATGATTCTCAGATAGTGAATGTGGCCGACGCTTCAGTAACTACGATTGTTGGCCCTACAACTGAGCTAGATGATAACAAGATAGAAGAGGAAATTGCCACCCCCACCTTTTAGTTGAATCTTCTGAAAAGGGAACAGGACTTAAAGGTA
Source organism: Ambystoma mexicanum (assembly GCF_040938575.1). Taxonomy (NCBI): domain Eukaryota; kingdom Metazoa; phylum Chordata; class Amphibia; order Caudata; family Ambystomatidae; genus Ambystoma; species Ambystoma mexicanum. The sequence continues at coordinate 433,772,594 of NC_090927.1, read as the reverse complement.
GAGTTGAACACTGGTCTAAAGCTCCTGTTGTGAAGAAATCTAAAAATAAATCTAAGGGCAAGGCCCCGAGGCAATCCTCATGCACATTTCCGCAGACCTTAATAAGCCAACCATCAATGGTCACTATTTTGAAGAACCAGCCTTGGGAAAAAAACTCGAGCACTACCTGTGGTCCACAGCGTGAGGTCCCAGCTATTGATGTTGACAGTTCAAATGCTGTTGAGACTGAGAAAAGTGCTAAATTTAAACTTACTGAGTCTTAAGCTGTTCAAACTGACTTTTGGGTAATGTATGCAAGTTCTGTGTTTGCATCTGCGGTGGCTGTGCACACCACTACAGACTACGGCACTGTTTCGGATCAGTTTAACTTCACGTTTGCTCCTAGGTAAGCTGCTCTTTTTAATTCAACAATGGCAGTTGAAATGTCCAGGATTACTAGCTTTAAGTGTCACTGACCTATCTCGTGGACTTCTGGCCTCTGATGTCATGGTGGCATATGGGAGCCAAAAAGTAGACTTTTTGTTTATAAATGAGTATTAGCATGAATGGATTGTTGAGTTAGACATAGTTCTAGACAAATGAACAACCTTTGTAAAGGGTTGGTGAAACGAAAATAGAGGTGGGTTTCCATTAGTACTGGGAGATGTATTGAATTTGACCTTGAGACAACCATCCATAGGTTGGGAATTTCTAATGCACGGCTGAGGAATGGCCCAAAATGTATTCTAGCTCTTCATGGGCTGGGGCTCAAAATGATAAATGGTGCAGTTCCTGGTGATATTCCCCACATGCATACAAGGAACAATGCAGCTCAATCCACCACCATTGATTATATTTTCTCGCCAAGCTGGGTTTTTTAATAGATGTAACTTCCTAAATATTCTTCCTACATCTTTGAGTGATCACTGTATGTTGCTTGCAGACATTGACATAGGAGTCATGTGTGTAGGTCATGACGGCCCTCGTGACCTTTCGGTCGACTCCACAGGCAATAACATTCATGGAAGCCTTATAATAATGAATTGGTCAATGATGTTATTTCTCATTGTTTGGAAGATACCCCTCTAACTTTGAAAATTGATACATTCTCAGTAGACACATTGCAATGTTTTTAAGATGAATTCCTTTTCTGTATTCTGGGTTGTTCCTCTATAAGTAGTAAGACTAACAATAAACATACCCATATTTTTTGATAAGGGGATGTTTGATAGGAAACGTTTTATAAGATCACAAATCAGAGCATTACAAAGTAGAAATGACTTGTCACTGTCTACATTAACCGAAATTAAGAAGGTAAAGTTTTAATATAAAAAACGGTTAAAGGGATGCATTTTTTTAAAAGTGCACAAAGGGAATGGCAGATTATTGTATCCATTATTTTTAAGCAAATGTTGGTATGTCATCAGTTTCCAGAATCATGGCGAGTGGCGCATAAGGTTCCAATTTACAAAAAGGATGCAAGGTGTGACTGTGGAATCTATCGACCAATATCCATCGTTGCCTCCGACAGTAAAGTCATTGCCATTTTGTTACTTGGACACCTAGAATTATGTGCGGCGGAAACGGTGCAAAGGTGGCAGACAGTTTTTTGCAGGCAAATGAACACAACACTAAATGGCATAGTACTGAAGTGTGTACAATCTCTTGCCTGGGAAAGGAAACACAGTTCGATGTTCATTGCACCATCGACCTGTCTGCCTCCTTTGATGCAGTAAACAGAAACCTACTATTGGTAAAATTGCATAACTGGGGTCTGCCAGAAGGTCGATTGCAGCTTATCATCGGCCTTCATGAACAAAGTGTAGCACAGGTCAGGTTAAATGCGGCAGGCGGATTGTCTACTAAAATACCAACATCAAGGGGTGTTACACAGGGGTGTGTTTTGGCCCCCTGTCTTTTTAACCTATACATGCCAGATATTGGGGACTATTTAATGCATGCAGCTTTAGCGTCGCCTAAACTCGACATTCTGAAAGTAACGCGGCTGAGTTACAGGATCATTTTTTAATAGTTGCTTGAACTGAGATTAGCCTCAAACGTCTTTTAACGGCTTTCAATAATTTTGCATCCACTCATTCCCTAAAAATGTATTTTAAAAAAATGAAAGTTATGCACTGCACTTTAAAACCTCTTTTAAATGGTCTATCCCAAAAGAAATGCTGCAAGGAGTCCACAGTTTTATCTATTTGGGTCACCCGATTGTCTCTTAATGGCATAAATCACAAATTAGAGATTGGTTGTACTCTTGAGCCTCTGCATTAGCAAATCAAATGATGCAGCTGGATTCTTGTTTTGGTGAGTTTTCTTCAATGCCTATCCCAAAAGTCTACAAAGGAAAGGTCCTCCCAAAAAATTTATGTGGGATTGAGGTTAATTTCTTCTGGGTGGTGGAAGTTTTAGCTACGCTGCAGGGTAATTACTGGTGTTGTGTACTTAACATCCATAATTCAGTACCGCTGGGGGCAATCCAATATGAACTTGGCATTCATTCCCTGACAAGAAGAGCAAATTGGAGACTCCTAACTGTGTTCAGGAATATCATCTGTCCTGTTTCTTAGTCTCTCTATTGTGATTCGGATAATCTGATCAGGGATGGCAAATTGCAAACCTTGAATGAATTGACTAAATACTGTATGAACTTGTTGAAGGACATGGAAATGTCAAATGATGATTTTATTTTGAGCTCAGTACAAGTTCAGTTAATCATGTATAATCGTGACTGGATCAGCATAGTGGAAAAAATGCACAGTTATAAAACATTAAAGGCCTGATCACGAGTTGGGTGGTATCCCAGCTGGGATACCACCCAACTGTATTAGCATTAGCGCCCACTGGTCCATCGGTATTACCACCAGATCACGGGTTGGGCACTAACTGTTAAACCCCATTCCCCATTTTCAGTGCTATTACTGCATGGTAATACCACCAGCGGTAATTGCACCAAAAATGGGAATTTATTCTGCAAATTTAGAGCTGGGGGTAAATAAGCCAGATTCGTGAGAGGGCCAGCCCATAAATGAGGCCGTAATGCCATTACCACCACATTTAGGGTCTATTGGCCAACCCGTGATGAGGCCCTAAGGCATCTTGCTGAGGACCACTGAAATCGAGGAATTTTACCTCTATATTTATCTTTTTACCTAAGTTTCCTTGTCATGTCCTTTTTAAAATGTCTTTATTATACAAAACAAATAATGATAAGATACGACTTTTTCTCAGCAGAATTATCCAACTGCAGATATTGTGGTTTGCCAGATTCGGAGGAGGATCTAAAGCATTTGTTAACTGTGTGTACTGCATTGACAGGGAAGCATTCACTTCATTTTTGTCATTTATTAATATGCAGCATTCAGATGGCAAAGAGAACTTTTGGAACGATTGCTTGCCACGAAGGACTACTTCAATGGTGCTAGCTGAGGTTGGTTTTATACATTCCTGGGAGTTAAATGAGTGTGCTGTTTTTAGCACTCTGTAGATTTTATGAACTGGGTTATCATATGAGTTTTAATTGTTGAAATATGTTGTTTAATGAATTTTAACCCTTTCATAATTATGATTTTGTGTGTATGATGTTATCTTGATGAAACTGTTAAAGCTTTGTAGAGCGGTAGATACATCATCTCTAGAACCGACTCCCTCACCTCCTACATATTGGAAGAACTGCAAGAAAGCACTGTGTTTGACACCTGGTATCATCCCAATACCACACCGAAGGTATGAGAGACGTTATACACTCAGACAACTGTATCGAATGTACATTCAAACTGAGGCGGTAGACATGACTCTACAGCCACCTCAGGACATAGAAGAACTATAAGTAAAGTCTGACAGGTGCGACGTGACATCATGAAGAAGACAAGATACATAGACTCACTAAACCTGATACACGGATGTCCAAAGAATGAAGATGTAACTGGAGCAATGAAGTAAACATATATGTGAATATGAAGGAAAACATACATACGTAGAAGATAAGTGACCTGAGATGCAGTGGATATATGTAAGCAGAAATGCAATGTAGTTAAGACAACATAGAAGCTTGCTAAAGTAGGAAATATAACCTGAGTAAAGCAGCTATGTGTAGGAAATGGACGTCAGCGTCGTATAATGTAAGTAAGAAGCCCTGACGAGAAAGTCAAAGACTGCAGAGCTGACAGGCGCTGGAATACAGATTTGTGCTAGAACAAAGGATATTTGCTTGGCTCAGGATCAAGGATGCCACAGCAAGAAGCAACTGCTAAGGCACAAAAGGAGCTGAATAGAATAAGTCATGTATGTAGCACATATTTCTGTTAGATAAAGCAAAAGAGTGAATAATTGTGGGTGTCAACTATTGAACAAGCAAAGATAAAGAAAGCACATGCAAGATAAAGTAACCAAGTCTCCAGTGGCATAGAGGATTAATGGCACCCAGAAAAATGTAATCAAATAGCATTAACTAAAAGAACAGAATGGACAAAACCATGGTCTCTTCACACATGGTGTAAGACCGAAGACAAGGCCTGTTCATAAAGCTCCAGACAAAAATAGCAATGTACCTTTGTGGAATCAGAAAATACAATATTAAGGCTTTTACACCATGCAAAGAGAAATACACCGACACAGGCTTGTAAAGATTCCCAGAATCTTTATTGCAATTCTGTACAGTTTACAAAACAAAGTACACAAATAGCTATTTGGCCGTCAATACATCACAGAGACCACCATCAGGGTTCAATGTGAGCAGTGAACAGGAATTGCTAGCTGGACATCAGCGTATTTTAATGTACTGGGCTATGGTTGCGCCTGGTTCGTTCCTAATTTACATATCTCGTGTATGCGGTTTACTTTTTTAATGCATTTGCTAACAAACACTATTATTCTCTGGGTTTAACTTTACACTCTTTACACATTGCTTTAATACAGGTCAAACAGATGTTTTGCATGTCGTGTTTAGATAGCGTTATTGTTCTTGTATACTTGTAGGTTAACATCGCCAATTCAAGTAATCCCCTGATCCCGAGGTCAACAAAGGACAAGGTCTACATGACCCTAACATGTAGCCTGCAGGCAGGTGGGACATTAACTCTCCTACAGAGGTTGAAGAGGTTAAAGCAAGAACAAGAGAACACAGGTCGTCCATTTTAGGCCACAGGGTGACTTTGCACGATAAACAAAAATGGCGGCTTTAACCTAAAATGGAGGCTTGATTCACTTAAGGTCACAACCTTGCAATACGGATTTCCTCGCAAAGCGACTGGGCATAGGCCAACATATACAATGAAGACAAAACAATATTACATCAGTTTTAACAAACCCTCCTTTTGGCCTATGCCAAGCGCTAAACTACCTTCAATCACTTTGCGACTAACTCCACATTTCAACGTCTATACACCCCGAATCATTGTCAGACATATCTATTGCCATTAGATCAGAAACTAGAGTTTCTTTCAAAACATACTCCTTGGAAACCTTATCTGGGGCATATATTCTATGCCCTATTACACTTGCTTGCGTGCAACACCCCCCTCATACTGAACATATACCAGGGAGACACTGTATACAACAACAACGGAACAGAAAACTACCCAAGATAATCAGCAGGGCCGAAAACAACTTCCATCCCCACGACCGTAGGAGGTCCCAAAACCATGCACTAAGTTCCCAGTTTCCCTCAGGAACATGCACTTCTGAACTAAGAACATGTAGATTTTGGATAGTCCTAAAGATCGTTGGAGAAGAGTCTGGTACGTAAACGCAGCAAGCAGACCCCACTAATTTACATACTCCTCCACGCTCAGCCAAAATGACATCTAATGCCATCCGTTTCTGAAGAGCCACTAATCTTATCGCTTTCTGTTCTAAGGTCATATTATAGAGTATGTCAGTGGTCCGGTTGGTGGTTCTCTCCAATACTCTCGCTAGTCCCCTGATATCTTCTGAATTCATAATCTGCCCAAAAAATGGCACAAAGGATTTCATGATGTCTCCTAGAGTTTGCACTGGAGTATCCCCTTTCACACCTTGTCGTGGACGAGTCTTCAAAATTTCTGCAGTACTGGCAATAAATACCCCAGGTAATAGAATCCCTAAATAGCAGGTTCCTTGCCAATCCCTGGGCAACCATGGAAATGCCACATCACCGCAAACAAAAAAGAACAGTAAAAACCGGGTTGAGCTGTGTTTAGTGTTATTCTATGCATAATCCACTACCCATAGAAGTTCAACCCAGTTCTTATCGGTGTGAGTAAACATGCAGCAGAGGTATTGCTCTAGTGTCAGGTTTGTTCTTACGGTTTTCCCGTCAGTTTGGGGATGTGTGGATGGTGACTGGTTGATAAACATATTTCAATCTGGTTAATAGCACAGCACCTCCTCCAGAAACAAGAGATAAACTGGCTTACCCGATCCCTACAGAAGGGAACCCCTGTAACTTGACTATGTGTTTGAGGAATGCTTGGGGTAGGGTACCTGCATTTGGCAGTCCTTTCAGAGTTATGAAATGTGGCATCTTAGATAAAAGGTCAAGTACAACCAGGATGGTAATACAGCCAATGCATGGGGCATGGTCTGTAATAAAGTTCAGGGACAAAATATGCCATGGAGCTGGTGGCACTGATAGTGGGTGGAGAAGTCCTGGTGGGTTCTTTTTCTGTATTTTGTGTCGTGCACATTTGTCACAGGCCTTAACATATTGTATCACGTCCCTTCACCAGTTGCGACACCAATAGTGTTGTTGGAATTAAGCAAGAGTCTTTGTGATTCCTGGGTGGCCTTCAGTCAAAGAGTCGTGGTAGTTCTGTATAATCCGTATGTGCATTATTGTATCGGGAAGGTAAAACCTCTTGCAATGATAGGGAAGTCCAGTTATGTCTTCTCATCGTGTGGCTAGAGCGATCCAAGTCTGCAGTTCTTCTGGTGTCATTGACTGTTTGACCGCCTCTTGCAAGGACTCTAAATTGGGAGGTCTAGTGTTCATGGTGACCAGCAGTTTGTGTTCTGGGACTATTTCACACATTATCAGAGGCTGCATATGCATTGTCTCCTTCTTGATTTCATCCTATCCGAGAAAAGGCATCGGCTTTCCCATTGCACACTCCAGGTCGATAGGTTACCACAAAATCATACTCTGTGAAAAACAGAGCCCACCTTAGTTCTCGAGCGGATTGTGCCTTGGCCGTTCTAAGATATAGATTTTGATGGTCAGTGATTACCGTAACAGGATGCAGTGCCCCCAAGAGGTAATGCAGGCATTCCTTGAAGGCAGGCTTGATGGCCAGTAGTTCTTTGTCTGTTATAGGATAGTTTTGTTTCTGCGGGTGTGAATTTCTTAGACCAAAAAGCTACTGGGTGGAATTGTTTAGTGAACAGTACAGCACCCATAGCTATATTGGAGGTGTCCGTTTCTACCACGTATGGGAGCTATGGTTTCGAGTGTTGCAGAATTGGGGCTGTGGTGAAACACCTCTTCAGGATGTTGAATGCCTGTTCAGCGTCCGGGGTCCAAGAAAAGGGTCATGTTTTTTCAGAGTAGCGAAGTGATGGGATGCACTACATCGGAGAAGACTGGTATCAATCACTGGAAGAAGTTAGCGAACCCCAATAAACTGTACACTGCCTGTGTCAATGCTAGACTGGTAAAAGTTGGGAAGTCTCCCTAAATCATCAAAATACCTTGAGACTAATCCCAATGGATGCACAGAACACAATTTACAGTACTGTGCTACTGATAAAACAAGCCAGCTCAAACGCTGGCCACCCAATTCTTGCTAGGTTTGTACTTTAAACAATAAAATAAAGTAAAATAACCCAATCCAATCACAAACTCCTTAAGAGTTTTTGAAGAAGCTGTTGCTGAATCGTTTGGCTGGCAAGTTCATTCATTCAGTAATTATTTTGTCTGCACTTTATTATGGAAGAAATTCCTTTTGCTCTTTTTTTATGTGAATACAGTCAAATGTTCCTCCTGCAACCCAAAGAATGAAAGGACATTGATATGGTGGATGAACTGCTAACCATGTGTTGTCTAATTTGAAGAGACAACCCCAATTATGTTGTAGATTTGGGGAGCAGCAGCAGGTATGACCAGCAGTGGGGAAAGAGCGTCCACCCGGATGCTGCACAAGGGAGTTAGAACATATTTGGACCATGCCACTTTTTTATTTCCTAACCAAGCACTGCCCTATTGACCCTTCAAAATGCTAGAAACACAATGGCCCTCATTAGGACCCTGGCGGAAAGGGGTTTACGCCGGCGGAAAGCATGGCGTACCTTTCCGCCTGACTACGAGTTCCCGTAGCGCCATGGTGATTTTTACGCCTGCTTTTTGCAAGCGGAAAAATCCATGGCGCTACAGGACTTGTTGTTAATTACGCCACCGTAATTTACGGTGGCGTAATTAACGCCTTCCCCACTCCCATTATACCCTATGGGGCAAAAATGGGAATGGGGAAGGGTAAATGGGGATTGGGGACTTACCGCCCCGCCAAGGTCGGAATGGGGCGGTAAGTCCGCCAACCCCCATGGCGGAGTTGGCAGCTTAGCGCCATGGACCATGGTGCAAATTGCACCATGGATCTCCGCCAGGGTCGTAATGAGGGCCAATATGTGGAGCTGTATTCTGAGATGTAGTATGGTCAATTAATGACTGTCAACAAATGAAGTGGTTTGTTGGGAGGTTGTGATGATGCCTACTTAACCCATTTGTTAACCTCTCAGCTACTCCATTCTGAGATTCCCCTTTCATCTGTGTCCCAAATTGTACTAGAAAATAAGGTCTCCCTGAAATTCAGTGCTCCTAATGGACATGCTAATCCGACCACTCCATTTGGGCATACTTGAATATCATTCACGCAAGGTGTCAGAGAGTTTTATTGTCAATGCTGAGAAAGGTTTAAGTGCATTCCAGAGCAACAGGTATTCAAATGCTTGATAATTGTTCTGAAGGTACCCTAGTGTTTACGATCATAAGTCATTTCACCATGCCCAATCCCTATAATAACGCAAACTACTTTTTGGCTACTTAAGCAGCCCTACAATATCTTTTTCTTTGCAGTTGGTTAGCAGTTGCAAGTGGCCTTGAAACACTTGTATATAGGCGTTTTATAAATGCCATATCATATCAAATCATATCATATATCTAGGTCACCTGGCCTAAGCCCCACCCAGCTTCTTATCTTGCCTCTTCCATGCTTCTTTTAACTCTTAGGTCAAGGGTGGCTCGCACCTGGGCGTCTGAAGTGAAGGGCAGATGAAGAAAAGGGCAATTCCTGTTTGGGCCTGTTCATACCAGAAGGACCCAGGGCCTGAGCCCCTGCTCCGACAACAGGTAAGCATGCGCTGACATTTGTTTTCTCCCTATGTCTCCACAGGCCATTCCCACCATCATCAGGCAATGTCAATGTCCACTTCTCTGGGGCTGGGGTGAGGACAGGTGCTCCCCACCCACCCCCATGCCCCCTGTGAGAGTTTGTGTGCCCCCACCCCCATGCCCCCATAAGTGCTTTGTTGCCCCACCCACCCCCATGCACCCTGTGAGTGTTTGTGTGTCCCCCACCCACCCCCATACCCCCTGTGAGTGTTTGTGTAAATGCCCCCACCCACCACCATGCCCCCTGTGAGTGTTTGTGTGCCCCCACCCACCCCCATAACTTCTGTGAGTGTTTGTGTAGCCCACCCACCCATGCCCCCGTGATGGTGTTTGTGCTCCCACACACCTCAATGTGCCCCGTGTTTGTGTGTCCCCCACCCACCCCAAAGCCCCCATGAGTGTTTGTGTGTTCCCCACCAACCCCCATGCCTCCGTGAGTGTTTGTGTACCCTCCACCCACTCCCATGCTGCCATGAGTGTTTGTGTGCACCCCACCCACCCCATGCCCCCGTGAGTGTTTTTGTGCCTCCCACCACCCCCCCAAAGCACCCATGAGTGTTTGTGTGACCCCCCACCCCCATGCCCCCTGAGAGTGTTTGTGGGCCCCAACAATCCCCATGTCCCCTGTAACCTCCTCATGTCCTTTTCCCTCCTTTTCTATTTTTTTTGTTCTCCATCCACCCCTCCTCCCCCACCCCTTCCCGTCTCCTGTAAATCTTCAGCACTACCTCAATTTCCGTCAGGCATCGTAATCGTAGCCACCTGTCTTTCAGAGCCGCCTGCCCCCACCTTCCCCTCCCATTTTCCTGTTAAAGTCTGGCACTACCTCAATTGTCGTCAGGCATAGTAATCGTAACCGCCTGTCTTTCTCATCAACCTGCCCCTCCCCCTCCTTTCCCTCCCCTTGTCTTGTTAAAGTCTGGCACTGCCTCAATTGCCATCAGGCATATTAATCATAGCCGCCTGTTTTTCTCATCCACCTGCCCCCTCCCCCCTCCTCAACCTCCCCTTGTTAAAGTCGGGCACTACCTCAATTACCGTCAGGCATAGTCATTGTATACACATGTCTTTCTCATCTACCTGCCCTAGTCTTGCAATACCTCAATTGCCGACAGGCATAGTAATCGTAGCTGCCTGTCTTTCACAGCCACCTGCCCTCCCATCCCCCTTTTTTTGGGTTAATGTCCATTAGCACTTACTCCTATCATATGTCCTGTGATCTTTGATAGCAGCTTGTCTGTCTCCTCCCTTTCGCTCCCTGTCCTCACCTCCTACTCCACCGCACTATTCTAATAATCGTCATCTGACCTTATATGATAGTCACTTGTTTTGTTCCTCTCCATCTCACTCACTCCACACACCCCTTTGCCTCTCCCCCTCCTCTTGTGCACCCATGCACTACACAATTGTCATCAGGCATAGTAACGTTACTGCTGGTAGGTGTCTCATTGTTCCCTTCCCTTCTTTCTCCTTAATTGTTCCTTGCACTTGCACTATCTGAAATGTCGCCAGGCTGAGTATGATCGTTATTTTTCACATTCTGAATTGCTTCAAGGACTTGCAAGAATGTAATTGTATTCTCCCATGTTCCCTCCTTCCTTGAAGCACTTTGAACCATGTTGTGTATAGGCACTATACAAATAAACAATCAATTCAATTCAATTCAATTTGTGGCACAGTAAGTTGTACTCTCTGACCTATTGCTGTTACCCTGCATGCTTACTGTTCCTTGCCCATTCCACTGTTTGTTTAATCTGTTTCATTACTGTACCTTTGCCTGCACTCCTTACTTCTAGGTTCTTCTAAGTTCTTCAGTTGTTTACTGTGCCTTGTGGGTTGGGATTCTGTGTTGTACTTAGAAACTGTTGCTGTTTTCTTCTCTATTATATTGACATTGTGGTGTTCTGTATGGTTTTTTGCATTACTTGCATTGCCTGCATTCCTTACTTCTAGGTTCCTTGTTGTGGTTTTGTTCTCTGGTGATTGTTTTTGACCCTGTGCTCTTGGTTTTGGCATTACTTTGCATTGCCTGTAGTCTTTGTTGCTGTGTTTTGTGCTTTGTTGATGGTCCTTGCATGCATCTGATTTCATATGTCCGTTGTCTCTTGTTCTGTGCTGTTTCTCCTCCTTGTGCCTCCATACAGGTCTCTCCCCTGCGTTACCCCCAACACCTGCTTGTCCCCTCAACCCCCCCACAAAGTCCCGGGAGGATAGCCCAGGGGCAACATAATCGCCTTGGAAGCAAAATGACACAGAGCACCACAGGTTCCATCCCCGGGTCCATGCTTAGAAACCTCTGGGTATTAAATAACCTATCATATCATATCATATCATATCATATCATATCAAATCATATCATATCATATCACTTTCCCCCCTTCCGCTATTGTGCTCTCTGTCTCACCTATCCTCTCTAACTGCTATTCTATCAACTATCCTATTCCTCTCACTAAGTCTGGCAGGAAGAAGCTCAAAGGGTACATCCTGGTCTCCAACCCAGGCCACCCTAGCGTTGATACCTACACCAGTGCTTCCTCGAGACACACCCTCACTGACATCCTCTTTGTCATTCCCTCTCCAGACTTATGGACCCCCCCATATGGTCTCTGTTCTCTCTTCTTATCCTTCTTCTCCCATTAACGGTGGGACCTACATTAATGTCTACCTAAATGGCACCATCTTGGTCCAGGGCCCTCAGGCCAATCTCCTCCTTTTTGATAGACGCTTGCTGCGCCTTATCTCTCTTCTTCCTCTCTGACTATCCTGCCTTCTCTCCTTCCTCTTCTGCCCATCCCCGAGCACCTCAAACAATTCCGCAGGGCGCATCTATGGCCGGTACCCCCCCCCCACAGAAGTCCTTCACAGGTGGCAACCTGTTCCACAACGCTCTCAACTCTTGCTCTGCTGTCAAACACTTCTCAGACATCTGCCATCTGCTGAAAGAGCTTGATTTGTATGTACTCATTCTTACCAAGACTTGGTTCATGGCCTGCTCTTTCACAAGTTTTATCACTTTCCCTCCTGATGGCTACAAGATCCTCTCCGAACCCAGAACTAATCATCCCAGTGGGGGTGTAGCCTTGATTTTCCCAGAGTGGATCCCTGCTTCTGTCATTCCTACGCAGGACTACTCCTTTGATTGCCTGGTCTGCAGGCTCTCTATCTGTCCTGGCCTCTCTCTCACTGTGGCCAATATCTGCAGGCCGCCTGGCCAGGTCACCCTCAAACTCTCTGAGTGGGCTGACCTTTCCTCCACACTCCTTGCCCTATGTCTCAACTTGTCCTGGGAGACCTGAACATCCACCTGGATGCCACCAACCCCTCCTCATGGCTCTTTTGCAACCTCTGTGACTCTCTCTCTCTCTCTCTCTCTCTTTCTCTACCTCTCTCTCTCTCTCTCTCTCTCTCTTTCTCTCTCTCTCTCTCTCTCTCTCCCTCTCTTTCTCTCTCTCTCTCTCTCTCTTTCTATACTTCCCTCTGGCCCGACTCACTCTGCAGGGCACACCCTGTATGTTCTGATCTCCTCAGACCTACACCTCTCTAACCCTCTCACCACTCCTCTCTCGGAGTGACCACTTCCTCCTCTCACCTCTCTCTCTACCCCTTAGGTCAAGCCGTCCCCAACACTGTGACCCAAGGGTAGAGTGGCTGAGAGGAAGTGGAGGGCATCAGGCGCACCCTCTGACAAACTGGCCTGCCGAGAGCTCCAAAGGCTGTACAGACTCTATGTGCTTTCTAAGAAGAGAGCCTACATCCAACCCCATGTCTATGCAGCATCTAACAACTCAGCCAAACTTTTCAAAATCTGCAAGGAGCTGACCAATCCTGCTGCAGTCTCTACCTCGCTTGTTCCCTCACAGGCCGTCTGCACGGCTTCTCATTTCACCACTAAAACTCAGGACATCCTGCCCACTCTCTCTTCCTCTACATCCTCTTCCGCCTCCTCTACCACCCTTGGCCTGTCTTCGGCTGCTTCCCCTCCTCTTTTCTCCTCAGTTCCCCTGTTCACCCCTGACAATGTTTCTAGACAAGTCCGATCTATGCAAGTCTCATCAAAGCAGGTTCTCCCTTGCTCATCCAGAATCATCAAGGACCACATTGACACCCTAGATCCAGCCTTGGCCGATTTCTGCAATCACTCCTTTGCCAATGGAACCTTCCCACCCCCTTAAGCACTCCCTTGTGCATCCCTCTGCCAATCTTTCCTCTCCGGCTAACTATCACCTGATCTCCATCACTCCATTCCAGGGCAAACTCCTAGAAAAGCTGGCCATCTCCCAGCTTAATCTACATATTTAATCTGTTAGTTGTCTCCACAACCACCAGTCTGGCTTCAGAGCTGCCAGCAGCACGAAACCTCTGTCCTGAACACCTGTGAAGAATTGTTTTCTAATCTTGACTTTAACCTTCCTTCTGTCCTCATTCTCCTTGATCTATCCTCTGCTTCTGACACGGTCAACCATGCCATCCTGATCAATTGCCTCTGTGACAACCTGGGTATCACTGGTCAGGCCCTGTCCTGGTTGACATCCTTTCTCACTGACCCAGGTCCAACTGGGGTCTTTTCTCTCTTCTCTCTCTCTTTTTGTGGTGTTCCCCAGAGGGCTAACCTTTCTCCCTGACTATTGAACCACCACCTGCCACAGATGGTCCACCACATCCGTACATTCTGTTCTAACTTTCAGTGTTAGGCTGATGACACTTCAGGCTCCCCTCCGCCACCTCTGCTTCTTCTCTCATACCACACTGTCTGGCTACAATTCAGGAATGGTGTGCTGCCAATTATCTCTGCCTAAATGCCAGTAAGACAGAGATCCTCATCCTCGGGACACCTGCTCCATCCTTTCCTCTCTCTCTCTGGCTGCCCACCCTTCTCTCCTCACATCTCTGATGTCTCTAAGAAGTCACACTTTCAGCTGCACCTCCTCAGAGGTATTCTGCCATTTCCCACTTTCCCCCAGAAGCTCACTGTCTCTAGATCCCTGGTCCTCTCTAGGCTGGACTATTGCAACAGCCTCTTTCTACATCTGCCAGTTTATACTCTTCAACCTTTACAATTCATCCAGAACAGGACTGCAAGACTTGTCCTTGGGCTCAAGCCCAGGGATCATTTCTCTCCAGCTCTGTAATATCTGCACTGGCTCCTTGTGGCTGCAAGGATAAAATTCAAGACCCTTTGTATCATCCACAAGGCTTTCTGGGGCATGGGACCACACTACCTCCAACTTTCTCTTCCTAAATAGCTCCCTTCTTGAGCTCTCCACTTATCCACCTCCAATTTTCTGAGGGTCAGATGCTTTTCCAAGCAGATAATGGGGGGCATATCTATTTCCTCAGCTGGTGTGTCCCTCTGGAACAGCCTCCCTGCCTCTCTCAAACTTGAGCAGAACCACCTCTGTTTCTGGAAGCAACTCAAGACCTTCCTTTTTGATTCTGCTTTCTTTCTTCCTCTCCCCTGCCAACTGTCCCTAATAGCTCTGCACACTGGTCACCTGGCCACCCCTGAGCTCGGGTCTGGTTCCTACATGTCCATTTGCCCTTGTACTACTTCCGGGCTCCTCAGCATTTAAGGGTCTGTATCTGTAACCTTACAGTCCCTTCTGTTTGCACTTAAGAGCTACCTTCTGGCAGCACCTTTCAAGTCAACTGCACTTCTCCTCACCCCCCACGACCCCTTGGCACTTCTCCCCTCCCTTATTCCCCTCAGTTGCGGGATCTGAATGACACAATGCCTAGTAAGTTCATTGTTTGTTCTCCTTCTGTTTCCCCCTCCTTGTCTTGTCGCGCCTAGAAGTACAGGTGCATTATAAAAGACTTATATCATATCATAAACTTTGTTAGTCTCATATTCTTTATTTTGAGGGAATTCAGCATCATTTATGGCCATGGATATTTCCACTGGCTCCCCACGTAGCTCCCAATTGCTGAACAGTGACTGGACCTAACCCAGGTGGATGAATACAAAGCGTCACTCAGGAATGGATGCAAGCCCTGCATTTTCAGAGTGAACAAACACCTTTCCACTATGAACTTGGGACTTTCTTCCTCCTTCACCTTGCCATTTACCATATAGACATAAGTGGCTATATGCTAAAAGATTAAAGCTGAAAAATGTATATCTCTGTTTGGACATTTGATTAAAAAGTGGTATTGTGTTACACTTTATTTCCGTCTACACAGAGAGTGTATTGCCATTGTTACGGTAGGTAGGTTGGCCTATTGAAGCACCGTCAGGAGGTCCTGTTCTTTATATATCAGTTGATAATACAGAGCCTATGTGAAGGCTGGGAGTGTGGTGGTGCACAGAATTTTAAACAGTCCTTTTGTAGATAGCTGAGTCAATATCTTAAGTAATCTGTCATATATTGAAAACATAAGCAATATGCAATATATTCGATATGAATAGATGGCCTTCTGGCAGGAAAAAAACAATTGTTATGAGATGGGAGGATCTTCACAGGTGGAAAGAACCCTGCTGGCCACTGAAACTGGTTGCAGGACCTCCAAATTGGTTGTTGGTATATATTTACACCCTACGTTAAAGGAGACATTCTTGACTTTAACCTCCATCCTCTTTGTTTCCTTTGTTGCCGGTAAGGCTGGGCAAATAAATTCATCCAAACCCTGAATCACTCAAATGTTCACTAAATTTAGCTTATTCGTATTTGCCCTATTTTCGGGAACATGCACTGTGTTCACTGCACCCCTAGGACTCGCTATGTAAATATATGTTATGTGTCCCCCTCCTCGCCATCCCCCTAAGTACAGATATACTGACATGGCAACCCTACCTGACTAAATGGTATCATTTAAAGGAATGCCAGATTCTACATCATTTTCTGAAGTCCTTGATATGCAGACGTGGAATCTCAATAGTTTTAAATAAATAGCCTCAGTAGTCCTCATGAAATAAAATTCAGCAGGTTGAAACTTCCCCAGCCCTACAGGATTTTCAAAGGTCCATGTCACTTATGAATTTACTCCATTTTAATATTATAACTATCAGTAACACAAAATGTGTCAACCTCTGTATGATTAAAAGCAGACCCCGGCATGACTGAAATGTGACTCACTCTGCTGGTCTGGTATGCAATCTTGTAGTTCCCTAGTCAACTTTACAAATGTTATCAACTTTGGAAGGATGAAAGACTAAGCTCCTCTTACTCAGATTAAAACTTTCAGTTTACAAATCTCTCTCTGCTGTAGGTGAATTAATCTATTCAGATGTTGTACTGCAGAGTTTAATTTACTGCCCTACTTGACTAATATTCCCTGATGCACAGCACTCTATTTCCTCGTGCCTCACCCAACCATCACTCTCCTTACCTTCTCTTTCATTCTGAAGCCTTTTTTTAGGGGTGTTTGTGTTTGGTTATTTTTTGCCTACAAATCCGCTTAGACCTGCCCAAACATCTGCTGAACTACACTGAAGATGTATGGCTCTTAAAGGAGATTTGGGCAGATTTTGGCGGGAATAAAAATCTGCAGAAACCCACAAATATTCCCAATTATCACTAGGAGATTTGCTGCAGCCCACAGATAACCTTTGGTAAAGTTCGGCCATGCTCAGTTCCCTGTATTTCTGTCAAGTACAGGCTATTTTTAGGGCAGGTAACTTCGCTAAGCTTCAGGGAAACGCACCTCCTAAATACATGCTGTCCAGTGTTCAGTTTCCCATCACATTGAATGAGAATAGAAGATGCAGCATGTAAAAGCAGTGTAATCTGCTTAAGTTGTAGGGATACCCCTGGTGGTTTCACAATATGCATGTATATGCATATTGCAGAGTTTCCTCTTTGGTGGATTGGTGCAACTGATTACTGATGTTATTTACAGAACGTGTCTTGTCCACAAAACCTTGATGCCAGCATCAAGGTTATATACACAGTAGAGAAAAATGAATATGCATATAGTTTGTTCAGAAGTTAGACATCCAGTAAGAATGCAAGTTCTTAGGAGATATACCTTCCTGGACACTTCACCTATTGTTGCACTGCTGTCTTGCTGCAGTTTGGTTTGTACTGAGTAGTTTCCTCCCTTTCTCCCCCCTTTTTCTCGCTGCACTCTCCATCAATAGTTCTCTCAATGTCCCCTATCTTCTCTAACTACTATTCTATCACCTACCCTATCCCTCTATGTAAGTCTGAAAGGAAAAAGTTCAAGAAGATTCTCCAGGTCTTCAGCAAAGGCCTGCCGATCACTGACACCTATGTCAATGCCGCTTCCAGGCAGACTTTCACCGAAATCCTCTTTATCGTTCTTTCTCTGGACGTTTGGATTCCCATATGGTGTCTGCGCTCTCCCCGTTCTCATCCTTTCCCTTAAATGGTGGCCCCCACCAGGAGGTACTCTTGGAATCCTTCTTGTCCTCTAGGGTCATCATTAATGTCTACCTAAATGGCACTTTCATGGTCCAGGGCTCTCAGCCCAACCTCTTCCTTCTTGATCAGTGTTTTCCATCTCTCATAAACTTCCTCCCCTCTCCTGCCACTCCTCCTTCTGTCATCCCTCTCACCCCTCTGCCTCCTCCGACGGGTGTATCACACTCCTATTCCTCTCCTTGGAAGACCATCAAAAGTGGCAACCTGCTCCACTTAGCTACCCTCAACTCTTGCTCTGCCATCAAACACTCCTCTGACATCTGCCACCTCCTTGAAAACCTCAACAAAGATGTCCTCGCTCTCTCACAGAGACTTAGTTCACCTCCAGCTCTGTCACAAGTTTTGACACTCTCTTCCTTGAAGGCTACATGATCCTTTCCCAGCCCAGATCTTACCGGCCCGGTGGCAGAGTGGCCCTAATGTCCCTGCTACTACTCTCTGCTGTCCTCCCTTCACCCCTTTCAACTAATCCAGAACAGGACTGCAAGACTTATCCTTGGCCTCAAGGCCAGGGACCACATCTCTTCAGCCCTAAAATCTCTCCACTGCCCCTGGTTGCTGCATGGATCAAGTTCAAGACCCTCTGCTTCATCCACAAGGCTTTCTGGTGCTTGTGACCCTGTCACAGCCAACTCTCTCTCTCCCTAAATAAATTCCTGGTGGAGCCCTTCGGTCTTCTAGCTCTAACTCTTTGCCGATCAGACTCTTTTGCAAGCAGAGAGTGGGGGTTTAATCTCTTTTCTCCGCAGGTGCATCCATCTGGAATAGCCTCCCTACCTCTCTCAGATTTGAGCTGGATCTCCTTAAGTTCTGTAAGCTTCTCAAGACCTTCCTTTTCTCTTCTTCATTCTCTCTCCTCCTCCCCTTCTAATGTCTCTGTCTGTTGTCTTGACTGGCAGCCTGGTGCCTTCATATTCTTACAAGGCACAAGGCCCACCTATTCCAGTTTACCTCTGCACTTCGTCTCTCATGACCCTCCAGCTCATCCTGCACTTGCCCTCCTGGGTCCCTCCTCTTACACTAGCCTGGATGGGCCTACGCCCCTTTAGCCCCTAGCCCCTACCTCACACTTAGTTTGTGGACCCTCCTTCCCCTGCACTCTCTGCTTTCCCCCGGGTCGGTCCACCTGGCCTCCCCTGGAACTCGCTTCTTTTTTCTCAATGGGCCATCTGCCCAGTTCGGTACTTCCCCTTTTCCCTCTCCGCTGCTCTTCTCATTACTGCACTTGCATGATCCGAATGTCACAAGGCCTATTAGGACTGTTTGTTTTTGTACTCCCTGAATTCTCCACTTGTCTTGTTGCGCCTTGAAACATATTGTTGCACCTCGAAACACATTGTTCGCATTACAAACAACAAATAAATAAAATAAATACAACAATTATGATCATAAGATTTAGACCTATTATAATCTTGAAAAAATTTGTTTTCCCATTTTTGACTGACCAATATTATGAGATAATGGGAATTGCACGCTTCAATCATGGGCAATATGGATATTGTTGTTCTAATACATTTGTACTATTCTCTTTCAATACATTACACCAGATTGGGACAAAATATATTTTGTGAGTTTGTCTTCAGTTAGTGAGCAGAATACTAGTACTTTCATTAGCCTGCATGCACGTTTCATTACAAAAATCAGCATAGGATGATGTCATGCGTTTACAAGTTGATTTCTTCGTTCTAAACATAAGACATCCCAAATGGTGGCTGCAGTGGAGCCGTTCTACAGCTGAGCAACAGCAGGGATGCAATTTTTTCATCCCACTAGAAAAAGGCCCTGCTTTTATGCAGAAAAACCCCCAGTCAACAGCCTAGCTGTCACTCAAACATGCTAAGTGGTGAGCCGGGCGGCTCACCACTGGCCCAATCAGAACAGAGTGCGACTTGAGTTGCTAAGGCAACGCAGTTCAGGGTGCCAATTCCCCTCCCCACCCATCCTGTGGTACCCAGACAGAGTGGCACCATTTGGAGGGCTTCTGTAGAGAAGCCTGCCAAAAAGTGGAACAAAGGGCTCGACCTTGGTCAGAGTTACAGAGACGGACACGAACGCCATTTTAGAAAAGAGTTCTGGCAAAAAGACCCAACCGTTGATTTAATATTAAATAAATAAACCGGCGGTATCTTTAACATTGCACCAAAAAGTGGTGCGTTTAAAATCAATGGGAAAATCCCATAGAGAATATTCCGGTGGAATATTTCGTGTGGTAACCACTGCCACTAGCCAGAAACTCGACAAGGGGGGACTGGACAGTGCCCCCTTGAAAACAGACCCAGGGGCAATATAATGAACCCCTTCCAGTACTTCCACAATATGATGGTTTGTACTGACTCTGTTCACAATTTAAGACTAGTAAAGTCAATTGTGACTTTACATGCCCTGAGAGACAGTAGTCAGTCCCAGTGTATGGAGTCTATGTTTGGGGGTCACTATGACACCCCTGTATTACTGCAGTGAGGGTGCTGTGTAACACAAACACAAAAAACAGATGATACCCTATGGAGTAAAAAACCCCTTAGCCCAAAATCACACAAACAGTCAGAGACATACCTCAAATTTTGCCTAAGAGTGGGAGTAAAAGAGTCTCACTCTTAGCAGGAGAAAAAAACAAACCCCAAAAATCCAGCAAAGCTGCTGGGGGACCCACTAGGTTTGGGAAATTAGCCTTATAAGAGAATTCTCCCTAACACTGTGTTAGGCAAGATTGTATGTAGTAATCCAGTGGAAGAGTACACTAGCCTTGCCGTCTTGGCAATAGGGAACCCAACCTTTGGTATAGGTATGTACTACATAAGTGGTAGAGTAACTGAGCAGCCAGACTTATCTCAAGAGGGGTCAATGTGAGCTATAGCGGTGCAACATAGAGGTTCACAGTGACAAGTATTCAAATAACACTCATACTCATGGCTTCTTATTTAAATAATTATTTATTAATTTAACAGTCAGTTTTAAGATAAGCCTTCTTTAGAAAGGGCACTAAGCAACAACAAAATACACTTAAAAATGCACTCCTTCAGTTTCAGTTAAGTAAGTAGATACCCTTTTGGGATGTCACATCCGCACTTCCTATACCCTAAGGTGACTTATATTACTAGGACACTGTGGACATTGTTATGTCACTTTAACACTTAAATGCAATACTGAGATTGTGGAAAAGGGAAAAGGTTAAGGAAGGAAACAAAGGTTAACACGTTCTCTGAACAGCTAAGTACTTTACAATCCCCCAATGAAGTATAGGTTAACCCTTTACCAGCTATACAAGTAACTTATGTATGACTTTTTGGAGGGAGAGATAAACACAAAGTCAGAGGGTAAGAAGAGTCTGCAGGGAGCCAGGACAGTCAATGTCAATTTACCAAAATCTAGAAGAGCTGAGGCACTTCTTTAAGATAGCATAAAAGTCAAGCACAATGTTAAAGAGAGTTTGTAGAAAATAATCACTGTTGGGCCACAAGCTGGGAGGCCTGTGAAAAGCAAAGATGCAAGCAACTCTGCAAAGGGCAGCCAATGCAAGTCTCCAGTGAGAGCAAGCAAGCTACACACAACACGAGGTAAGTAACCCTGGTTAGATAGTACCTTAATTCTGGAGAAAAGGGTCCAGCTGGCTTCTGTTACTGTTGTACTCCTGCAGGTCCTTTGTTCCTGGGCCTCAGTCATGGACACAAAAGGGAGGATGTCTAGGGACTCCTGCACTACGGTTTGAAGGTATGTGGCAGCAATGGATTTACAACAGATCAGCAGCACTTTGCGGGTTCAGCTACTGGGAAATTGAACCACTGCGGTTCTTGGACTCCTTTTGGACTCCCCTTGCTTGTGGGGTCCAGCACTCTGTTGAGGTGGCTCAGGCTTGGGCACCCTGGTTCTGAAGGGTCCTCAGGATCTTCCTTGAGCTCAGGTTTGGCTTTAAGACGATGAACTTGTTTATGGTGTTCCTGTCCAATGGCACTCGGTTCCAGCAGCAGCGAGAAAGTTCAGCCACCACAGGGAGGGGTTTCAGTCCAGTTCGGCTTGGGGTCAGTTGGTCCCACCAACCCAAGGGAAGAAATCACCCAATCCAGTATTCTCTAGTTGCTACGAAAATTGGAGCAACAGCACTGCAGCAGGCCTTCACTGGTGAACCAATGGTCCAGGAGGGTACAGCAAGCTTCGCTTCCAGTTTCTTCTTCGGTTCCTTCGTCCAGTGGTCGACTCTGCCTTCCTTACAAAAGACCTCGCCTTTTATGCAGGTTTCTCCCATTCATTCGCAGCCTAGCTGTCACTCACACAGCAGGGTGGCTGTCATCCAAGGACAGCCAGCCAGCCAGCCAATTACCTTTGGGTGCATTCCTGTAGCCAAGTAGACTAAGCACAAAGAGGTTTGTGAACCTCCCTCGCTTCCTGACCTGCCAGACACGCTGGAGCCAGAGGCGGGATTCACCCATGAATCCCACTGAAGACAAAATGAACAAAGGAACCAAACCTGGTCTGGCGTGCAGAGTAAATCTCAAAAAGGACCTCACAAACAAGAAATGGTGAAAAAAGAAGACCGGGCCATTTGGACAAAATGGGCATCCATGGGAGCAATACTGTAAAAATGCACAATGGTAGGACATTAAACCACTGCCACCATCCATTAAATGTAGTGAGTGTAACATAATAAATATTACAGGAGAAGATAGACAAAGGGTATACTAAGTAACGCCTAGCACTCCACATAAGATGGTGTGTGCTGGGTCTACAAAGAGAAAAAGGTAAGTAAAGTCAATTTCACTTTACTACTCTTGGAAACAGTAGCTTATCCAAGAGAAGGTATTTAAACCTTAACAGAAATCTAAAGGACTTCTCTGTGCCACTGCACTGAAGGTGCTGTGTGTCACAATGTAAAAATGATGATGCCTATGGAGTTTGTCAGACTCAAAAACCAAAAGAAACACAGAGTCCAAATCAGAGAAAAATACTTGAGGGAGTGAGACCAAGGTCTCGCTCACTCCAGGATAAAAATTAAAAGTCCTAAAGTCCAGCAAAAGAGCTGGGGGTTTCTAAGGTAGAAAGGAATTGGCACAGAAATGAGAATTCTCCCTAAAACACAGCAATCAAATCCACGATAAAAATTGAGTGTAAGGCTCAACATTAATGGCGAAATAATGAATGAAAGTCAGATTGATGAGAAAAGTTATGATATATTAAAAAGTACAAATTCCATTTAATAAATATTTAAAAACCACCAGTCAGTGGTTACACAAATGACACTCACAAATATACATGCACTCAATCACAAAGACAATCTACAATCAATAATAATGATAGAAGAAGTAAAATATATAAAAACAATAATGAAGGGCTATCGTGACACCTGTCTAGCTATTTCTAGACTAACTAGTGAGGTAGATGAGGTCTATAAACAACTATCAGATCACTTGAAAAAGATTTTTTTTTTAAAATGTCCATAAGGTTATGCAAACGCTGTTGTAATATTGCAATAGCTAATGCTTGACATGTTTCAGTTCCAAAATTCCAAAAATTGGAAAACCTTCCCCAGGAGCTGCAGAATTTGTTCAAACCTGTGTAGCTGTACAATCAGAGGACTAACCCCATCTGTATTCTTGAAATCAAAAACGTGTGTCCTTTCAAAACTCAGATTATCGTACTGTGGAAAGACAGAAAAGTAGCCATTAGTGCTTCTAGACTTAAAGACAAAGGGTAAAACAAAACACACTAGAAAATAGCCACAGGTAATGTTAGAAAAAGATAAAATTACCTCTGGGTTTGAGAGGTGGAGTTCGTCTCTAGTAAACGCAGGTCAAATGCCAATGCCAGATAATGGATGTGCATCTGCGAACACACCCAAAGGGTTGTGTTTGGAGAACTCTTAGAAATACCTGTTTGATAAAAGCAACATCAAACACACTAACCACACTAAGCAACATCAAACACACTAAGCCTGATGGTGACTATTATCACCTAATACTAGTCAGGTGGAAATTACCTCCAACCAAAATGTCCTCTTGTCCAATGTATTACTGGACTCTTGCTGCTAAAGTCACAAATATATTCAAAGTGAAAGGAATTTCAGGACTGGATTGTGACCTAGAGAGGGGAAGAAATACTATAAGAAGACTGGTCCGTATGTATTTCTGTGGGATTAAGTCCTACCAGTGACTATGTTGCACACCTTCCTGGGGTACAGCAGTTGACACTAAAAATATTGACCCCTAGATTTGTAGGCAGTGAAGTACAGTTGTACCTGGGTTTGGGACACCTGTATAATGGGAAAAAACACCTAATGGGTCTTCCATCAGTCAAATACAGAAGCACCTAAGTGTGGGGCAACTGGATAATGGGAGAAACACCTAATGGTATTTCAGCAATCAAATACAGTAGCACCTAGGTTTGGGACACCTGGATAATGGGAGAAATGCCTAACGGGTCTTTCAACTGTCAAATACAGTAGCACCTAGGTTTGGGACACCAGGATAATGGGAGAAAACCCATAATGGGTTTTTCAGACAGTTAAACACAGTAGCACCTATGTTTAAGGTATGTAGCAGGTTGAACCAGGGTCCAGTTATGCTGGGACCTACATTTTTTGAGCTTATGAGAGCAGCTGCATGGCTGGAGGTTTCTGGTAAACCCTAAACCATAGAACATATGAGATATCTGTGTACCGCCTGCGCTTCACACTATGCCCAAGTATTATTAGTCAATTGTAGTATTCTTAAAACTATTCATAACACAATTTATGATATTTTTCATCCATGAGTTCATTCTCTGCGAATCATATTTGAACAGCCAACACGTGTTTTGACAGATTTGTCTTTTTCAAGGCTAGTCTCTCCGTTCCATGTGATCGTATAGTTGAGGAGTGGTACAAATCCTCCTTAAGATATGTATCTTTTGGTCAGTTTCTCTGAATTTGCTGCTTTCTGAAACCACATTTTCTCTGGCTCTGTAGCCCATGTGGTGTCCTTTCAGGAATCACATATTGCATTCCGCAAGATTTCAGAGAAAATTTGTTTCAGATAGCAGCTAATTTGGGCAAACTGACCAAAAGATACATGGCTTAAGGAGGATTTGTACCACTCCTCAACTATACGATCATGTGGAATGGAGAGCCTAGCCTTGAAAAAGACGATTCTGTGGAAACACATGTTGGCTGTTCAAATAGAGAATAAACTCATGGGTGAAGAATATAATGAGTTGTGTTATGAATATAAAAATACTATTGCGTACTACAACTAAAATTAACTACTAATACTTTGTACAGGACGAAGTGCAGGCAGTACACAGATATCTTACAGGGTCTTTCAATAGTCAACTACAGTAGCACGTGGGTTTGGGGAACATGGATAATGGGAGAAAATGCCTAATGGCTTTTTCAGACAGTCAAACGCAGTAGCACCTAGGTTTGGGACACCTGGATAATGGGAGAAGACACCTAGTGGGTCTTTCAACAGTCAAATACAGTATCATCCAGGTTTGGGACACCTGGATAATGGGCAAAAAACACCTAAATCGGTCTTTCAATCTAGCACAATCTTACATAAATTAGGCTAAATACAGGCTGAATACGAGGTATGGCTTCTGGCATAATCAGGCTAAATACGAGGTATATATGTGACGTATGATGAGCAAATAAACCAGCAGAGAGCTACAAAGGGGCTCTGTCCAGCACCTAGCAGAAGAACAGCACCTATTGAAGTACCGAAACTCAGCAGAGGCAAATCGTGCCAGGAAAACCAAGGTTGTATCAGTCAAAATGGACGAACAGTAGCTACAATTAATTGAAGCAAAGAACAGAATATCCTGCTCTGAAAGGTCAAGATAAGAAACCGAAGGCAGGTGGTGGGTGAAACAAAAATCGAATACACACATTTCATGAAGAAGAGACAAATTCACGGTGTCTGAATCACGTGACCAGCCGAGCAAGAAGAAGTGAGACTTTCACACCTACGCATGGCAGCAGGCCTGGTGAAGGTATCAGAACTTTTCCAGACAGGAGATGCAGTCTTGAGTTCAACGACAGTGAAATAATTGACACATGGCCACTAAAGTGATGAGTGATTGTAACAATAATTGGAGGAAGGCCGGGGGAGCTAAGGGGCACCCTGAACCTGGCTGACCATTCTTTGTGCTGCTAAGCAAAGTGGAAAAGTACGAGTAGGGTTGGTGCCAACCCAATCACAGTGGACCAAGTAATCCAGGGTCCTATAGTTAGTAGAACCAATGGGACGTCATACTTTTAGTGACACCTACAGTAGCCAGTTTGAAGTTAGGGCTTAGATGCCCCACCTGACAGTGTTTACCAAATCCCCTTACTCTGTTATCATATACAGATATAGTACCTATATTAAAGTTACCTTTCCTGAACCAATACAATTGCATGCCAACTTTTAAGTGTTACACGTCAGTGATGACGAGTTTTTAGTTTAAATGATGTGTTTTTTATGAAGTTCGTTGGAGTTGTGAAGCGAGAGAGAAGATCACGCATCCGCTGATATTCATGAGCCTCCCCATTTTGTGTACTTGTCATTAAATGGACTCCCTTTGCCAAACCGTTGAGTTGTCAGTATTGATTTGGTTTTGGAGAATTAATCTGCATCCCCACCCATCTCATGGGTGCTGCTATCTTGTCTTAAAGTGCTTCTGGGCAAACACCGACTCTACGGACTAGTTGGGGGGCCCGGAGTACAGCTGTTACCCTCTTTTTTGTTTTCCGGGGGCCTGACTCGAGAGGGTTAGTTAAATACACATACACAAGGAAAGGAGTCAAGGCTACCTCTCCCTTTGACGTCCAGGTAATATTGACACAGACTACAGCGGGCTACAGGAAATATCATTTGTGCCATTGTGTTGTATGTGCTGACAATTGAAATGTGCTGCTAATGTTCATACAGCACATAAAACACTCGTATGTTACTAACCTCACCTCTTAAATGTAATATTTTTATGTACTGCTAATGACAATGACAGTCATATCTATATGTTTTGTTTTTAGTATATATTTTAGAATACATTTTGTTTTAACAGTGTTACAAATGTGTTAGCGTGATCCTATTATGGCTAATGGATATTTCCTGTAGCCCACTGTAGTCTGTGTCAATATTACCTGGACGTCAAAGGGAGAGGCATCCTTGACTCATTTTCTTGTGTATATAAATGCTATTAGAGACAGGAGATATGATAGGGTCAGACAGACTAATGGGGGACAGTGATTGCTGGTCACTATGTTAAGACCTAGTCTAGATGTGTTGCAATGCTAGTCTTCACAATTCTGTCTAGATGTGACGCAGGCTAATATTACAGTTGTCTAGATGTGAGACAAGGCTAGCCTTCACAATTATGTCTAGATATGACACAATGCTAATCTGCTAATAAGAGTAACGGTTAGCGCCCAACCCGTGATCCGGCGGTAATACCACCAGATGGGTGGGTGCTAACACAAATAAAGTTGGGCAGTATCCCAGTCGGGATACTGCCCAATTCGTGATGAGGCCCAAAGACTTCAAAGCTTGTCCCACATTATGGGACAGGTATCCTAAATATGTGCTGCAGTCATTCTGAGCAACAGTAGGGAAATACAGTACAAACTAGTAGCTGTTAACCACAGCAATTGCTGAGAATTTACAAGAATGTGCCATTGAATGGGTTAGTCTGGCAAGATATGGTGAAGGGATCTAGGTGCAACCAGATGGCCATCTGAACAATACCACAGTGTATTGGTAGTATTGTCAACAGAGGGAATGTTGAGGTTGTGGAATGAAAACAGACAACAATAGAGAAGAATGCATAGCGTTAGTAGCATGTCGGAAAGAGACTCATTGTCACATAGGGATGACTGAAGAAAGAAATAAAGAAAGAAGTTTATATATACAGGTCCGTGTTTGGGCACAAAACATGAGCTGTGCACAAGCCGATGAGGGCACAAGAAATCCTTATCAATGTAGCTGTGCATTCACATGACAGAGCATGTGAGTCAGGCATGTGTGGACATTCTGTTCTGTCACCTAGCAATGGGATATATATATATAACCACAAAAGTGATGGGTCAAAGGTTTTGAATTATTATGAACGACTGGCATTGCTCTGGGCAACCTTCCACACTACCGTTTTTTAGTCCGTCATTGCCATTGCAAAAGGAGTCCAGCTGCAAGAACCAAGGGAAGAGATGGTATCGCACACTCCCCCGAACCACAGAAGCTGAATAGATCGACCCTCCCACCATGGTTGGCACGGGCGCCTGGATTGTAGTTTAACAGGTAACCACGTGGCAGCCAATGGGGGAAAAGGTATTAGGGAGAGGTTGTGGATAGGTAGGGGGAGATGAGGAACGCCGGAAAGAGGGTAAGGGTAGCGTAATTGGATAGGTTTGGGGGAAGTGTAGAGAAAACCAGCATACACATATACCAACCCTCCTGAGCTACTCTCACCAGTAAACGTGCATGTCATCAGTACCTATACCCTAACCTAGTAGACTCCTACCAGAACCTCATATCCTGTTACTATAATGTGCAACTCCCAAAACATAGAACGTGAATGTAGCATGGAAGCACATAGCATGGAAGCACGTCACATGGAGCGTAGTGCAGCATGAAGCACAGATCATGGAACTCAATGCCACATGAAAGCACATAACATCAGACTTAATGCAACAATGAAACATAGAACATGGAATTGTTTGCAGCATGTGGAACACATATTGACACAAGAGAAAGTGTGATGGCACACAAAAGGGTTTTCAACACAATGAAAGAACAAACACATGGCCTGTCGGGCAAGCCAAAAGCAATCTTGACAGTACATTACATTCAAGGGGTTTCCCTTTCTCCTCATGTAATGATGGTGAACTCAATTTAACACCTCATTTCCTAATATCTGACGTGCCTTCTGTGTTTCCCCCCGAGTCCATAATGTCTCATGATTATAAACAAATGCCTGCCACATGAACATTCAAAACCTCCTCTCAACCGAGGAGCCATAAGTCGTGCGGGCTTCAGCCCTTTATCCCTGCTGAATCAACAGTGTGAGGAGCGCACATTCAGTAACGGCCCCTAAACAGCTGTATAACAATATGCAAGCACTTATCTGAGTATCTGGGGCCCCACGGGGCAAGCTGGACCTGAAGTTGAAGAGCGAAGCACTTGCCGAGCCGGTTCCTCAATCACTGCTGCAGACCGGGCTGAAGAGACTGCAGCATTCATCTGGCTTGCCTCCCTGCTCCAGAATTCCCCAAACACACTGCCGTGACTGCCCGTGCTGGAAATTGTTAATAATCCGCACCTGAGAATGGGCGGCCGGCATGTTAAATAGCCGTCCCTTTATAAACAACAGCTGATCATGCGTGCAAAGTCCCAGAACTACAACCCTTCCCCAGGGCTACTGGGAAATGTAGTTTGTCTACTAATCTAGACCTTTACACGTACTGAACACCTTTTTCTGCCCCAGCCCCAATTTCTGACGCCAGCCATATGTAAATCAGTCAGGTACTGCCACCAATGTAAGCAGCTTCCTTCAACACTCTCAGAACCCAAACAGTGCCATAAATGCTATGATATCCATAGAGTTTGCATGCAGTTCCACTTGATAATATTCTGATGTTAAGTCTAGCAATTAGATCATTTGTGCACCATATACACTCATCAGCAATTCATGAGTGCAGATTTAGGAAGTCCAGTGTGACATATTTAGGACATGAGGTTTCTGGGAATGGGATTCAGCCTAAGCATGATATGCAAGAAGCCATAAAAAATAAGCCTGAGCCAGGAGGTAAGGTGGGAATGGCTGCTTTTCTGGGACTTATCAAGATTTATAACAAGTTTATTGGGATATTGTCAGACAAGAGTACTAATCCGAGGAAGCTCACGAGGAAGGGAGTGTTTTTGTGTGGTCTGAGCCATGCAACAGAGAATTCTTGGTGGTGTAGTTGGATATTCTGCAGGCACCAGTATTGTCTGGGTTTAGAGAGAGTCGCATTACGGTGTTTGACACTGATGGCAGTGATTCAGGGTTAGGTGCTGTGTTCATGCAGGGTGAGGCTGTACAGGTCGACATGATTGCATTTGCTCCTTGATCTCTCAAGAGTGAAGAAACAAGATTATCAGTGATCATGTGTGTAGGCCATAGCAAAAACAAAGATACATTTCTGGTGGATGACATTTGAGGGCTGATCATTAGCCACTAGTCAGCATTTTCAGTAAAGAGATTCTGGAAGGTCATAAGTATTAGAAAAATGGGTTTGTAGTTGGCAAGGTTTGCAATTTTCAGTGAAGCGTGTTCTAGACATAATGTGGTTGCTGATGCACTCTCTAGAGTGGCAATGCATGAAATGAGTGATGCTAGTGACGAGAGAAATGAAGGAGATGATGGTAGTCAGGATATTTATTACAGTGACTGGGATGGGGTATATGCCCAGGATGAGCTTTATCAGAAGGTGAAGAAGTTGTTGCGATCCAACTCGGAAAGTGCGTGGGAAAGTGAGGAAGTTAAAGAGTCTGAGAAAATTAGGTGCAAGCTGTCTATAGATAGTGGATACCTGTGTAGAGATCACTGCTTGATAGTGAATGCACTGTATGCTCACACCAGAAAAAACACAACTCATTAGGGAAAAAGGCACAGGATGCCCTTGCAAAGGACAAAAGTGTTCATTTCCACAAAACAGAAAAAATATCAGCAAAGGATTCTGCTGCACGAGAACATTCTGAGCTTCGGGAGCACGTGCACACCTTATTACTACAGACACCATCACTCATGACATCATACTATACAGTACAATTCTACCATCCCAATTGGATGGGCACTACACATATAGGGTCTGCTCCATATGGGATACCAGTCCATTGGTCCATCTTCATCTTCCCATCTCTGTCCACGTGGGTGCTGCTGGGTTTGTCATCCATGGTGAGGTTTGTCTAACAATTAATTGGCTACTCTGTTTTGCAATGCTACCTTATCATTGCTGCAAACACCTGGCAGACATATCGATGGGCTGTAGAAAATTCGAGGTCACACTAACGCACATGCTTTGCCCACTCCCAAGGTCCTCTACCTTATTTTCGGGCTATCATTATTTAGTTGCTACTGTGCACCTCGCTGCACAAACCATGTGACCCATTTCTGAAGGCGAGCTAGCCTTGCCTTCTGATCTGAGTGATCGATTGAGGGGTGTAAATGTTTTATGGTCGGTGGTCTGGGTTTGGATGATACCGTGGCATGCAGGGGTCTTACGATAAAAGCATTGCAAAGCTGGATTTCTTGTGATGGGATCATTGGGGGCAGGGACTTGTTATCTGTCTAGTGAGCTAGTACTGCCAAGAGGCACGCTGCTCCCTTCTCATGACCTTGCAGGGCGCATTCTTTCCTGTGTGCGAGGGCCTGTAACTCTTTGGAACAATGGAGAATTATTATGGGCCATTTGGGACCTGGCTGGGGTGGAGGTGTTGTTTGCCCTCATGTGAGGGACCTGATATTCAAGCACCTAATATTATAAGTCACGTTAGGGCCTACATTCTAGGATGTCATTCGCATTTGCGTGTCTTCTGTGGCTTCTAATACATGCATTCCAGTGATCGGTCACACCCCTTTATGTGCACCCTCCTCACTCTGGCTCCCCAAATGTGTCTTCTAACTTATTCGGTATTGCCTGGGGGGATGGGAAGACCCTGTCTCCTTCCCAACAATATAGCCCACAGGGATGAGAGGTAGTGTTGAGAGGCCATCCTGTGTGAAAGGGGCTCTGGCTCCCCAAATGTGTCTTCTAACTTATTCGGTATTGCCTGGGGGGATGGGAAGACCCTGTCTCCTTCCCAACAATATAGCCCACAGGGATGAGAGGTAGTGTTGTAGAGGTAGGCCACAGGGATCATTTGGGGGTAGGAAACACCAAGGAGTTGATCCGATCAAATTTCTGGTGGCCTGGAGTAGATTGATGTGTAGAAGATAAGATTGTGGATTATAATGAGAGTGTGGGGAGGGAAAAGAGGCTTCACACTTATGCGACTCCCAAGAAAGTGAGGGAAGATCTGAAGTTGTTGTGGCAAGAAATTGCTGTGGATATTTTATGTTCTTTGAACATAAGAGGCTCTGGGATTTTCTATGTTGTTATAGTAATAGGTTTGTGTGGTAAGAGATATCACATCCAGCAATGTAATCAGCCTTCTTGAGCCATTGTTTTGGAGAGAGGGTTTTCACAGACATCTTTGTCATACAATGGTCCCCAGCTAGTGTCAGGAGAAATTGAAAACTTTCTAAGTGGGTTTGGAACTGAACATCTAACTATGGCCTTATATCACCCACAGGGTAATGGCTGTGTAGAAATGTTCAATCTAACACTAATGGATGCCATGCCATAGGAATTGCAGCGGGGGAAGAGGAAAGTGGATCAATGCAGTGATGGAGAGAGTGTTTGAGTATCGGTTGGTGACACTATTTGAGGTTCTCAGAGGGTGCAGACCTAATACTCATCTGTGTCCAGGATGGATGGAGAAGTCGAGAGTGAAGCAAATAGAATTTGAGGGAGTGAGCGACAAGATTCAATTAAGTGAATTGAGAGCCAAGGAGAGGTATGAATTGTTGCAAGGAAGTTAATGTTTGGACAGGTGACAGTACTAAACTGCAACAGCCAGGACAAGTGAGGAAAAAGGGGGAGAGTATGGAGCAAAATGGTGGTGGTCAAGCATTTTTTTAGAAAATAGTGAGGAGTCTGCATACCATTCAGTGCAAAAGTGTATCTTCAGATGGGAACAAATGAATGGGAGAGGCCATCCTGTGTGAAAGGGGCTATGGAAAAGAAGGAAGGAATGTCAACAAAGGGAATGATGTGAATGTGGAATGAGAACAGAGAACAGGAGAAAAGAATGCAGAGCGTGAGTAGCATGGGGGTTGGTTGGGGGTGAGGACTGAGATTCATTGCCACATAGAGATGACTGAAGAAGGAAATAAAGAAATATGTTTATATATACCAGCAGTGTCATATTTACCTATCTTCACAAGTTGTATCAATTGCAACTTACACATTTTTCGTGTCCAGTGTTCCTTCTTTTTCAAAGGTTAAATATTTCGACAATTCCAGGCTAGAAAGATTTGCAGTCAGTGACTGATCCACTGCAATACAGGTGCAAACATTGTTGGAGCTAGGGGTCGTTTAAGGTGCAACAAAAGCTGAATTATCAGATAATACATTACCTATAGGCTACACTGATCCAGACATAATGGCCCTCATTACGACCCCAGCGGTAAGTGAAAAACGATGCCGGTAAATGATTACCGGCATCGTTTACCGCTAGGTCCGATCATGACCCGTGAAAGTGCTATTAGCGGCATCGTAGTTAACGGTGCAGCTAACAGCACCAAGTTCGCACGCACGCGACCTTCCACGCTGTAAGTACCGGCATCACGCAAAGGTAGGCAAATCACGAACCGAGCGGACATGCTCTTAACGCCATCGCAAAGGCCGTTAAGTACCTTACCGTCATGGTGCTAATTCCGCCATCGCGAACCAACCGTAAATGGCCATGTGCAGTGTTCCCAGCTGCCACAGATGCACAGAATCAGCATAGGTGGAGGCCATACAGACTCACCAAGTACAAAAAGAGCACACCCCACCCATTCCCACACCCAGTCATACTCCACAATGATTCCAATACGACTAGCAATGTTGGAGCTGGAGGACCTGATTGCAATGCAAGTGCTACAACTACAACAACAACAACAACAACAACAGGCAGCACAGAGGAGACGCAGGAGGAGAAGGAGGGCAAGGCAGGGCCAGCAAGCCCCACCAGCACAGCCATTGCCACCACGCAGGCAGCCCCCAATCCCACGCATCCGAGCCAGCCCATTCAACCTCAACGCTGAGCAGATCCATACCTTGTACCGTTTGGACCGGGACACCATCACCACCATCGTTGACATGATACACAACAACATCGTCAGCATGATAGAAACACCCACTGCCACCCCCCCCTACTGAAGGTAGTGTCCGTGCTCCACTTCCTGGCCACAGGCACCTACCAGCACACAGTGGGGCACTTGCATGGCATTTCACAACCATTATTCTCACGTACACTGATCCAAGTGCTCGATGCCCTCCACAAGCACACAGACGACCACATTTCCTTACCACGGTCTGCCCAGGAGATTGCAAACATCAAAGTGGGTTTCCATGCACTAGCCGGCATACCTTGTTGCCTTGGTGCCATCGTCTGCACCCATGTGGAATTGGTGGTCCCACATGCCATGGAGGTAGCGTACCGCAACCGTAAACTATTTCACTCAATCAACGTGAAAATGGTCTGTGACTCCAACAGGATCATCACACATTGTTGTGCCCGATTCCCCGGATCAACCCATGATTCAATGTTCCTGCGGAACTCCACAATACCACGCTACATGGAGCGACATGCAGGGCCAAGATCCTGGCTGCTCGGTGAGTCTCATGTCATGGAAATGTGAAGTGCGTAGGTGATTGACGTACCAATGCATACTTTACCTGGCTGAAAGGGGGGGGGGGGATGATGCATACTTTACCTGCTGAAAGGGGGGGGAATGATGCATACCTTACCTGGCTGCGAGTAGCAGAGGTAATGGAGCCAGCTCATACCCTAAAGCAGCACAAACGTCAACTGACACCTGCACACATAATGCCCGATGTAAGCAGCCCTACCATGTCAATGAAGGTGTGTCCCAACCATGACACAACCATCTGCAAGTGCATTGTACCGATTCGGACCACATTGACTTCAACGAAATGCACCTACATGCAATGACTTTAGCCAATACACGGCACCAAACACCATCAACTGAAAGGCCAGTCCCCCATAACTGCGCACAATGGAGGCACATGACGGACAAAAACATCAATACACCACTACACAGCCACCGAGGCCCCAAAAAATGTCCTATCAACATTAGTAGTGCTCAGTGGGGTCATCATGAGGCTGACAGCAATGTTGCCATGATGAGAGCGTTGATATCACAGGACACCTGCCAGGTCACCAAAACAAATGCCATGAACGAACATAGTGGATGGGCACTCACAAGGCACTTGACCACCCTGCATACATTGGTTGATGGCATGCAAAACAGTCCATGAGAGGAATACACATATACCGGTCACATAGTGTGAATCCATTTGTGCATGTAAAAGTGGTACAAAGTAACAGTTGAATGCATGCCATGGTGGCACGTCATGTTTGGAATTTGATGTTATGACTGACACATACATTGTTGCCCCATACAGGTGATGCAGGCTATCCCCTGAAGAGGTGGCTCCTTACACCAGTCCAGAACCCACAGAACCAGCACGAGGAGGACTTCAACCGTGCGGTGATTGAGCAGGCATTCGGCCTACTGAAGGCACGGTTTCGCTGCCTCAACAGGTCTGGTGGGGCACTCCTGTACCGTCATGAGAAGGTGGCAAAGATCGTCATGGCATGTGTCATGCTACATAATATGTGCATCAGACGAAATAAATGTTCCCCTGCCCCCTGACGCAGAACTGCAACCACCGGATGATGAGGATGAGGAGGGTGGGGATGGGGCAGCACCTCAGGGAGGCAGCGATGCACAGGAGGGGCGTGAAATGCGTCGGACTCTGATCAACCAATGTTTCTAGCACACACGGATGGGGGGTGTCACATGGAGATGGCAATTGGGGCACTGTGTGTGTCTGGGATATGGACACTGTGGACTGTTCACCAATAAATCACACATACGCAATGAGCAATGTCCATACATGTGATTTGTGATAAAAAAAAATGTGTATTGTAAATGTGAATTCAATTAACACACCCAATCCCCCCTGCCCCCTCAACTCCCCAACACACCCACTCCCCCCTTAACTCCCCAACACATCCAATCCCCACTCCCCCCTCAACTCCCTGAAATAGTGCTAGGATCCCTGTATCGAAGTGCCTAATGTGGAATTGATCCACTGGGTGCCCTCTACTGGCAGCCCCCTCTGCCGGCCCGCGGGGCACCCCTGCTTGTACTCCGCAGGTTCCTGGACGACCTGCGGACGGGGATGCTTGGGGCAGAACTGGCAGCGGAAGAGGTACTCGGCTGCTTGCTCGGACGCATGTCCCTCATTGTCTCTACAAGCTCAGAGAGCATGTGCCGCACCGCGGCAAGTTCGGCACAGATGTCCTTGCTGGAGGATTGGATGGCTGCCTTCACAGTCTCGGCACATCTTTGCATTTCAGCACTGGCACCTCCACAATCGGCCACATGCTGCGTGAGGAGTGAGGACAGTTGGTGTTGCTTTGTCAATATTTGGTCCAGCGACTGTTGGTATTTTGGGGCATTGAATGATGCAATTGGCGGGGTCATTGGGCTACTCCCCTCTTCCACACCTCCCACTGGGCATGGAGTGGCTGGCCAAGAGTTATCAGGGGATAGCCCCTGTGTGTTATCAGCGTGCAGGCTACATGGGGACAGGTGGGGGGAATGAGGGTGGGCAGTGGGGGGACATTCTATGTCATCCTCATCATTCCCCACATCACTATCAGAGCAAGCTGCAATGGCAGCAGTCTCCCCAATTGTACTGCTTCGTGCAGACACATTCCCTTCAGTGGCCACCAGTTGTTGCATGTCTGTTGCTGGTGGTACCTTGCTGCTTGCCTTGGGGATCATCGCTGCCCTGGGCTGTGTTGTGGCAGTCAATTTTGGCTGCTGTGGTTTTTTTTTGGGTCCAGCAGAGGTGGAGGGTTGGTGTGGTGTTGCCTCTGGCCTGGCCTTCTTGGCAGGTGTGGTGCCAGTCTCGTCCTCGCCGGGGTCCGAATGGGAGCCTGTGGTGGAGCAAAGGAGGGAAAGTGTTATTGATGGGTCTGCGGACATTGAGCAGGCATTGTGATGACTGCCATGAATTTGATGAATAGATGGTGCACTTTCGAGGCAGTGACATACAGGTTGTCTCCCTGTTGGGTGGGTTAAGCATGCAGGAATGTGGGTGCCTACAGTGGAGTGTGCATACTGCATGTGTACAGGGTGTAGGTCAATGATGCCTGTTGGCAGTCTTCTGCTGATGTGTTGCGTTAACCCTATTGGGCAACATTGTGATTCCCAAGTAAGTGGACTTCAGGGAGTTTAGCATGGCTTAATTTGAGGCACCTACCTGTGTCACCTGATGTCGGGGCTCCTCTCTCCATTCCACCGACCCCCTCGATGCTCTCGATGCCAATCGTTGTGGCAAATATCTCCTTCCACGGCTCCATTTTAATTGGTGAGTGTGCTCCTCCACCAGTTGCCATGCCCATGTTTCGGTTGGCCGACAGTATGCTCCTTACACGGAGCCGGAGGTTGTGCCACCTTTTTACAGCTCCGCCAGTTGCCATGCCCATGTTTCGGCTGGCCGACAGTATGCTCCTTAAACAGAGCCGGAGGTCGTCCCACCTTTTACGGCACTGTTTGGTGGTGCGGGGTGTTGTTCCTACTGCACTGACCCGTTGTGCGACTAGTTCCCATATGGCCTTTTTCCGTCCTATTGCCGGTCTGGTCATTTCAGTGGAGAATACGATGTCCGCGTTTTCCTGGAGCGTTTCCGCCAACATTGTAAGCTCTTCCCTACTGAAGCGCTCCTGCCGCTGCTGATCGCAAGATTTTTTTTACAACTTTCGGCATTGTGGGGATGCGTGGATGTGGGTGAAGTTTTGTGCCAGGTCTCGGGGTCAGATGTGCACTGGTTGTGGAGGATTGCAATGGATTGTGTTTTTAAAGATGGCCGCCGTGCTCTTTCCCGTTCCGGTGCGTTGGCGTAAGTTCCGGATCCGCTTCTTTACGGTCACCGCTAATAGCGATCACTGCTAATAGCGGTCACCGCTATTTGCGGTGCTCGCTAATATCGGTGGGTAGGGTGGCGGTGGTGCAACTTGAACGGCATACGATGCCAGTAGCTGACGTTTTTGGGACGTTACCGGCATGGCGCAGATTACATTACCGGCATGGCGCAATGCTCGTGCCCGAGAGGTCGTAATTTACAGCTTTTAACGGTTCCAGACCAGCACAAACACGTTAGTTGCGTCATGCCGGTAATGTCCATTACTTACCGCCGGGGTCGTAATGAGGGCCAACGTGTGCCTTGCACTTCACTATAGCCAGTGCAGAAAGCAGAAGTAAATCTTTCAACAAAGCAGCAACTTAAAGTCCATTACATATCGGACTACAGACTGACGTCAGGTAGCACACAGTTTCTACGATATGCTGAAGTTATAGTTGAGGAATATCAGGAATCAGTTTAAATTATGGTGGATTTAGCTTTCACCAGGTCACAACTACTTTCACAGCTGATAAGCTTATATATCTTCAAGCTGTGTAAAAACTACATCAACCTAGGTGATTCTTCCTAGATAATATCTCAGACAAAACCCATCCCCAAACACAATCACCCCAGGTTTCTGCAGTGAACATACTTAAATCAATTCTTGAACTCAAAAGATTTCACTTATAAATGCACAATCATGGAGATCCCCATCGAAAGATATCAAGAGCAGAGTAGCACGGTTCAGAAAAGAGTTAAAGTTACATTTGCATCAGATAACAATCATTTTTTGCATTTAGTTCAACGAGCATTGGAAATATACTGTCTTTCCTTTCAAAAGCAATGTTAAATGCTATGCAGCACAATCTCAGTAACTAGGTGGACCTGTACTCAAGTGTCTGCTTTCTCTACTAATAAAGCAGTTGTCATCAATGCATGCAAACAAGGTGTTAATCATCAACCACAGGATTTAATGCTGGACTATAATATGCAATAAGGCAGTGGTTGTTACATGCATTAGAGTTAAAACTCTGAGACAAAAGTCTTCTCATTCATCACAAGTGTAAAGGGTTTCTATACATTTGGTAGATCTAAGTGTTGATATTATTAAATCCCCTACCCATATCGGTAGACCAGTGGGAGGGTTCAAGAGTCAAATCGAGAGTAAGGTTCTGCAAAGGTTTCACAATTATAGCATAGCCCATTATCCACTGTACCACTTACCATCCATTCCAAGAAATGGTCAATGGTTTGGGTACTTATAAATTAGCATTATTTGATCTTTCGAAAAATGTCTCTGCCCAGCAGAAATATTACGACCAATATAATATACTTGTGTGAGACACAATTGAAGCTTTTCTTTTACAGTTGTGTGGCCTTCAGAGCAAGA
This sequence comes from Ambystoma mexicanum, assembly GCF_040938575.1. Lineage (NCBI taxonomy): Eukaryota > Metazoa > Chordata > Amphibia > Caudata > Ambystomatidae > Ambystoma > Ambystoma mexicanum. Next base: position 433,733,745 of record NC_090927.1, on the reverse strand, counting down.
GCTGTCAATAAATCAAGAGAATCTTCTGTGCAAGATTCTAATGAAGGGGATAACACTACAAAGGCTATTGTCTTACTGAATCAAAATGTGCCACCCCTTTGAGCACCAGCAAATCAAAATCTTTTTTTAGACTTTGAGAAAAGGGTGTCAGACTTTCCGAGATACCTCTGGTAAACAAGTGGATTGGTATTGCATGTTTTAAATATTGACTGGAAGGATGTGCAGATATAGAAAATAATGCAGAACATAGCTTGACAACTGTAAAATGTGTTGCATTTATGGACATGCAAGATAAAATAGTTGTAGTATTTGGCACAAAAGTAAAAATGGGCAGAACCATAACATTTACAGAATCTCAGTGTTGCACAAATGGATGTGTTTGTTTCCCAGACTTCTTCACAGGGAAAATAGGAGTGTTGCTATGATTACTCTAGGCAAAATAGACACTTGATGGTGTAAGGATCTGATAAAAGATGCAATTACACCTTCTTCTTCTTTTGAAAGGGGAAATTGTGGAGTACACAGAAAATGTTTGGGTGGGTTTGAAGTAATACTTACAGATTCCACATTCCTTATTTTTCCTGCTTCGTCTGCGTGAATGGAACATAATTGCAGAGCAACTTGGACAAACAGTCCCTGTAACAACAAGGAAACATTGTGCCACAGCTCCTCTCTCAAAAATGGAAACTCTTGTAACATAGCCAAACATTAAATTTTTTATGCACAGGTACGTCTAAATAGATACCATTCGGAGACCAATGCACAGTGTAGCCTATGTTATATAATATATCCAGTTCTAGTAAATGTATTATTATAGAAGAGTTGCATGAAAATGCATGATTTTCAGGAAAAGGACCCAAAGTCATGTAATTAGGTGAGGTGGTCCAAAACTCATAGCAATTACCACTTAATCTGAAGAAGAACATGTGGAAATTTAGAAGCTCTGAGATTTGATGCGATGTTCCAGTATCAACCAACTAAGAAACATGTTTCCCACTAATAGCTGAACTTACCTGAAGAGCAGAAGGATCATGTAGAATCAGTGGTGCAACATTATTACTGGCACTGTAGTATCCTATTGCGTATCAAATTAGGCACATACTGATGGTGCTTGAAATTACTATGAAAAAGAAGGAGAGAGCTACATTGGGCAAGCCATCTTCAGTCAGTCAGTCAAAATACTTTATTCCGGCTGCATGCCTTAAAGGTGAAAACAGCAGCATTTGGCAAATGACAGGGTAGTTATGGTTAAATTGCTGAACTCATAGGAAGAGCCCTTTTTGGGTGTCTTCAAACTTTGCTCCCACTGTACGAATCCCTACCAAACTTTGCAAATAAAGTATATGGCCTGCTCTGAATATCTTTGGAAAGTTTGGTGAGGTTTCGTCAGGGGGGGGGTCAAAGTTATAGGGGGGTTCCAGAATGTAGACACAATGGGAAAAGAAATGTCATCAAATTTGCGGCAGGAACGGCAGCTTTGTTCCGAAAGCGTGCTTTTGTAAATTTGGTGTAAATCTGTCCACTAGTTTCCTTTAAAACAGACAAAATGTATGTTAAAAATAATAGTGATATCTGGGTCCGGTCCGTTCCCTCATTTCCCTGTTCTCTCCATGGAGACTCTGATTGGTCCGGAGGGTGTTGTCATGTCCGTGGACATCCAACGCGCTCGCTGATTGGTTGGTGGAAAGTGTGATGTGTGTCATATTTTTCCAAAACGCCCTCCATGTTCTGTCTGCGGACATCACAGTGCAGAACAGGACTGGGAAACATATTTTGGGTCATTTGGTGTTAGAAAGAGGGGCTGTGAGGGGTGGGGGCGGATATGGTGATATTTGTTTAGGTGGAAGAAAAGTGTGCTGGATGTGGCAGTCCACCGGACATTGCGATAGTCCGCGGGCAGTGTCTTAGGTAGCCAGTGTATGGGAGTGAGGGGCACCCAGGCCCCCTCGTGCCATACACTCCTCAGTACGAAGCTTGGACCACGTGCCTCCGGTAGTGGGGTTGCCCCTTGCCCTTATGTAAAGTTAACCACAGTTGACCGCTACATAGATGGGACTACTGAGCAGGACACGGGGCATCCATCTTTTGTGCCCCCTTTCGACTCCATCTTGGGTAAACAGGCCTCACTGCGATAGTACAGCAATGCTCAGCTCCCCTTCCACTGCAATAGCCAAGGACAGAGACACACACACAAGGCGCGCAAGCAGCTGGCTGGCCCCCACCCTTGCACTCCCCCTGCGAAGGAAAGCTTTGCGCTCCCATTCTCATGCTGATGCTGGAGAAAGTTGCAACAACCAATATGATACAGTTTTCTTCCTCTGAGATCACTGTTAGCATTAGAACCAGCATGTGAACCAGGATGAGCTAAGCACTTTCTGCCCGTTCGTCCTCATAAACGTGCAAGCCACGCACCCCCATTTAGAGCAATTTATTGCCTTCCTGACCCTGTGATCCCTGTAAGGTATTTCTTTCAAGTGCCAGACCCTCGCCTGCACTGCGAAACCCACCCAACACACCCGCTACTAACCTTAAGCACCTTGACACAATATATGTTTTTTTCTTATATTAATAGGTCTAAATCTTAGGAGATATGTGAAACACAGCTTGACTCTTTTTGCATGCACAATAAAGGTCAAGGCCTCCAATTAAAGCCACAAATGACCCAATTGTACTGACAATAAATACTATGTGTGATTTGTGTAGAAACATGAAAAGTAGCATAAAATGTTTAGATAATTTGTTATTTAGTGTTTTACGAATGCAACATATTAGCTTAGGTAGTGACCACAGTGACCGGACCCTGACTTGCGTGGAGCACAAGATATTTGACGTCATCGCTTCGTCAGCCACTCAGCCAATCAGAAGGAAGAAATGCCACCCACACCTACAGCACCACACCGCCTGGCCAATCGGGTCCATTTAGTATTTTTTGTTAGAGTTACTTTAATTGATATATATGAGTGATGATGTAAATGGTTTTGAGGGCTTTTGGGGTTATTTCCTAGCTGGAGAAATAAACCATCCTTTGAACTCTTGCAGCCAGGTCTCAGTGCCTCATTCCCCGACAGAGGTTGTGTTGGTTATTTTATTTTCTCTTACACGTAGTAAGCCGGGGAGAGGCACCTACATTTTTGGTGACCCCCGCGATATGATTTAGAGAGGTGCTTCGAGGCCTGCACCGCCCGGCAGCGAGATCCAGGACGCCCCCAGCAAGACCATCGCCTCTGTGGTTGACCAGACTGTGCACATCAAGAAGAAAGGGTCAAGGGTTCCCGGTTGACGAATACCCGATCGAAAAGGCTGCTCGCCAAGGTAAGCCACGGCTTGGTTGGGGGACGAACCTGTGCGAGGTCCGGCCATGAGCGGTGACCCTCGGAGTACCTGACTGAACACGTGGAGTCCCGGTTGCAAAGACCCCAAAGGAAGGTAAGGGGAAATCTGGGAAGAAGGGAATTAGCAACAAAGGGAAGGTAGTTAAGAATAGGGTCTGTGTGAGTGACGATGAGGCTTTTCTGATCTATCCTTTATATGGCCATTCGGTGTTGTAAGAAGTGAGAAGAAGAGAAGTGGTATCCTAGCCCGTACGGGGTAGAAGTCGGCACCGCGTAGCATTTGTCCCGACCAAGTGCAGAATAGAGATAAAGAGAAAATAGTAGGGGTTTCGTATATTGAGTAGACTCGGAGTAGTTTTAGAATATTCTTTTTCCGTGGAGGTAAGAAATCTTGAGACATAATAAGGTGAAAGAGGTGGGGAGTGAATGCGAAATAGTAGGTAGAATAGGGAAGAAGAAAAACTGGGGACAGTAACGGGAATAGCGAAAGAACAAACACACGCAGGCAGTGCATGTGTATGTTGCATGATTATATGTTTGTTGGTCTGCTTTGTGTATATGTCTTGTTGAACACGCCAAAGTATTTCAGTACAAGTAACTTGTGATTAATGAATAATAGGCAAAGAAATAAATTGTGAGAGGTGACCAGGTAACACCTCTCAGAAAGCTAATGTGACATATCATAATTGCGAGCATTGATAAAGAACGTATTTCCACATATTATAACTGACATACCAAGTGAGAGGTGGGAAGGGACTCAAGGGTACCAGAACACACAAGAAAGGAAAAGAAGCATTGCCATGGGGGGAGTAACGCCAAAAGCACATATTTGCAAGCACCTTCCATTATATAGCGACAGGATACAGAAGTATCACGATCAGTGGATCACTGAGATAAAAGGAGATGGGGTTATACCAATTTGGCCAGAAGGAGGGTCATTTGACAAAAGAGTGTTGGACCTAGTATCAACACATTTGTTAGCACGATACAAAGGGAAACAATTACAGAACCGGAGAGAAGTGTTAGATTTATGGTGAATGTTCGAGGAAGTTACCCCCACGTCAGAGGTAGGCGCAAGCCAAATGATAGAAAAGCAGAAAATACCTGAAGAAGTAAGCGGGACACCAAAAGGGGAGTGCTCAACAACTACAACTGAGAACAAAGTAACAAAAATCTATCCCTTAATGACCAGGCCAGCAGTAGGGTTTAGTGAGCCCCTGTATATACCACCCACTCCCACTGCTCAGTGTGGGGCAACAGCCCCTGAACCCCCACCATATGACAAAGGAGGCCTGTATGGCCCCGCGAGTGCACCTCCTGTGAACATAGCACGTTTAACAGGCGATTTAAATCGCCAGCTAGCACACGCACAAATGGAAATAACATGGTTAAGAGCTCTATGCGACAAAGGGCAAATGCTGCCAGGGGGAGGGGAGGTACCCCTGCCGTCACTGGCAGATCTCACACCCCCGATAGGGGCAGTAAGCAATGCAACCCCAGCAGTCTCATTATCAGGGCAATCTATAGCATCACAAGGGACGTCATCACAGCAAAGACAAGAACAAGAGTGGCAGTCAAGTTCCTGTTCCAATTGAATAACAAGCCAGTGAGGATTATACGCCCAGATACACCAGAGAGTCAACAAAGTGGAGATCAGGGTGAAAGACAAGGAAGTGAACCCAAGGAAAACTGGGAGGATAATAACGAACCAGAGTCAGAAATAGAAGAAGTATGGGATGATTTAGATGAATACGAAGAGGCAGCTGCCGCAGAGGGTTCCCCACTGCCAAACTGCCGTTACCCAGACACACTATCACCACCATTATGGCAGGGTAGATTAAGACAACGAACAGGAAGGACAGGGAACATACTGGTAATGAAAAAAGGGAGAACGAGCAAAACAGGAAAGAAACAGAAACTACAAATGCCACTGATACATAAAGGAGCAGGTAGGCCAAACGATATCCCGTGGGCCCAAATGGACAAAAACAACCTGTTAAAACTCCTCCCCCCGCTGACGGGAGGAGCAGGTAAGTGGATACATGTATTTGAGAAGAACACGGCAGGCATGCCGTTAGCTATAGGTGATGTGAAAAGCTTATTAGTATCAGCAATCGGGGACCAAGCAGACACAATCTGGGAAAGGGCAGGGTTCCCGGGAGTAAAAATGAGCTGTGATCGCCACGATGGATCACCATTCAACAATGTTCTAGCACAAGTGTGGGATGCATTGCAGCGTGCATTTCCAGACGTTCCAGACTTACATGCAGTGATGCAGTGCACGATGGAGGAGAGCGAGGATCCAGCACAATTCATTTTGCGAGTGCAAGATTTATGGAGAAGTGAAACTGGTATGGCATGGAATCAATCAACAGCCTTATTTTATTTTAGCATTAAAAAGGGGTTGCCTAAAGAGGTGCAGAAGGCCTTGGACAAAATAGCTGGGATCGAAGCCACAGGGTGGCCTGAAATTCAGAGCATAATTGTACACCATTGGAGGAGGATCAAAGAGAAGGAAAAGGAGGTCACACAAAAGAGGCTGGCCGATGAAGCAAAACTAGGGCAGACAAAATTAGTGAAGGTCGCCGCCATTACTGCCAGTGTAACCGCAGACAGAGAAAACGAAGGAGAAGGAAACGCGGGAGGAAGGCCCGCTGGGATAGCAGCACAGTGGGTTGGAGAGGAACAGGGACAGTGGAACGGAGAGGAACAGCCATGCCAAGGATCACAGTGGAAGAACAGGCCGGCTCAAGGAAGAGGTGGGTACCATGGGCAGAGGGAAGGATACGGAGGAATGGGAAACAGAGGGTATGGTGGGCAAGGACCAAGAGGAGGACAACAGGGGTCATGTTGGAATTGTGGAAGGTGGGGACATTATTCACAAGATTGTAGAATGCGACCATTAGGGTATTTTCAGGGGCAGCAGCAGCCCATGAACAATGAACAGGGGTGGGGCTGCCCACACCCAGGTATCCCTTGTGGAGCTCCAATGGGGAGGGGGGACAACAAGATCAGTACTGCTATGACCCCCAAATGCAACAAAGACAGCCAGCCCCACAACAGCAGCAACAGCAGCAGCCACAACAGCAAAACGCACTACAGCCCATGGCAAGACAAATCTCAGTAGGGAACATAAACAATAACCTTTTTGCAGAGGCTGCAAACGGTGCCTTTGCACCATTCAGTGGCATAACGGTTGTAGGTGACAACTTTTTTCAGTGCCAGGTCAGCAAAGATACCAAGACTAGGACAGCCCACAGGGAGTACTTGCGTGTCCAGTCCTATCCACCACACAAAGTGCAAATGAGGAACCACTATTGGTGGCAGAGATAGGAAACAAGCAGTTTATCTTTATGGCAGACTCTGGAGCAGAAAAATCATGTCTCACAGAGGGCGGTTTCAGCTCTTGGGAAAAAATTTGGAAACGCAGGGGTTCTCTGGGGCTATTTTAAAAGTTCCTTACTCAAAAGATCTTGATGTAACAGTAGGGGGAAAAACAGTGCGCGCAACCTTATTGTATTACAAAGACGCGCCAATCAATTTGATGGGACGAGACTTGCTCAGTAAGTTAAACATGACCATAGCTTTTACCGAAAGGGGGATAGTGTGCTCGACGCCAGGGGTATGCCCAGTATGAGCACTTCTGATAATAAGCACGATTACAAAGGAAGTTGCAGTAAGAGGAATCCCCATTGACATGGACATGTTCGTCTATGGAATACAGGTATTAGCTCGAGTAGTGCCTGAAATAACACAAAAAGAGTGGAGAATACCATCAGACTTCATATTCCGCCCAATCACACCAACAGATGTAGTGCCAGGCACAATTATATCTATAGACATTGAGGCAGTTCAAGTTTCTAACAGACACATTGTGGTCAAAGGCCTGGAAGCGCAGGGACGTGAGTGGAGAAGTGTGCTATGCATAGAGCTGAACAAAATGCTAAAAGATATAACTGATGAAGAATTGTTTACCGATTATGAGGGAGATGGAGAAATAATAATGGAAATAAGCATACCATGTGACATTATGATCCAATACAGAGAAATACACAACCCACTCATGGCTAACATAAAGGCCCTACTGACAATATTTGAGGAAGACATGGCCAGGGTAGCACCTGAAATTTGGACTACAGGGCCACACGATGTGGGATTGTTGCATGAGGTGACTCCTATAAAGATAAAACTGAAACCAGGTGCCCTCCCACCCAGAGTGAAACAATACCCAATATCCAAAGAAGCAGAGGAAGGTATTAGAGAAACAGTGAATGCACTCCTAAGCCAAGGTATCTTAGTGCCATCAACTTCCCCATGCAACACAGTGATTTTTCCGATTAAAAAAGCGAAAGGAGGGGCGTGGAGAATGGTCCAAGATCTCCGCCCACTCAATGACGTCATCCAAAAAGAGTTCCCATTAGTGCCTAACCCGGCATCAATATTGTGCAGTATACCAAAAGAGGCAACTTGCTTCACTGTCATTGATTTGAAAAATACTTTTTTCTCTGTGCCACTGGCACCAGAGTCGCAGTACCTTACAGCCTTTACATTAGGAAACAGCAGATATGAACACCGCAGACTCCCACAAGGGTATTGCGAGAGCCCAAGCATTTTTAACAGAGTACTACGAGAAGACATCGGCCACATAGATGTAGGGAGCACCATTATACAGTACGTAGACGATTTACTCGTCTGCAGCAAAACAGAAGAAGAGTGTAGAGAAGACTCGATAACACTGCTTAATGTATTGGCTGCCAAGGGATACGAGGTGGACAAAGGAAAGTTACAATACTGCCTTGCAGACGTTGTATATCTCGGCCAGCAAATCTAAAGAAGGAAAAAGAATACTACCAGACAGAGCAGCTGCCATTCGACACATTATCATACCAAAAACAGTGAAGGACATGCAGAAATGTCTTGGCATATGTAACTATTGCCGAGCATGGATCCTCGATTATGCAGCATACACACGGCCAATGCTACAAGCACTGAAGGAAGCACAGAAGAACAGAGCCCCAATAAAATGGACACATGAGACATTTGCCCAATTCTCCCGATTAAAAGACCTTATTGCAGATGCCCCAGTCCTTGCAAATCCAGATTATGAAAGGGAATTTTTCCTGTTTTCACACAGCAATGGAACATTGATGACAGCAGTATTGACACAAAAGACATTGCTAGGCCACAAAACATTAGCATACTACAGTGGAATATTAGACCCAGTAATGCAGGGACATTTCACTTGTGAACAGGCCCTCGCTGCAGCGGCCTTCGCCATTGAGAAAAGTGCCACGATCGTAATGGGATGTTCAGTGACGCTATATGCGGAACACTCATTATTTGCTATCCTGGAAAGATCAAAATCTACTCTCACAACACAGAGAGCATCTGCTTATGAAATAATAATATCCAGTCCAAATGTACACGTGGTCAGATGCAAGACAGTGAACCCAGCCACATTCATTACAGAGCCATGCACAACTGAAGATTTACAGGAACACGATTGTAGCACGTATGAGGGAGAGGGCGATGACATTCCCAAACCAAGAGAAAATGCCCTTACAGAAGGAAAAATCTATTTCATAGACGGGTCAGCATCCATAAACTCAGAGACAGGAGAGAAACATGTGGGGATGGCAGTAGTGCGCATGGAAGAAGACACATCCAAAGTGATTGTTCAAAAGCGCCTCGCCTCACACTACTCTGCACAAGCAGCCGAAATGACTGCACTAATGAGCACGTTACACACAGCCAAAGATTGTGCAGTAACAATATATTCAACTCAGCTTACACCACCACCACAGTTCACTCAGGGCTATCACGTTGGCGAAGGAGAGGGTTCAGAAGAGCAGACGGGTCCCCCGTACAACATGCCACGTTGCTAAATGAACTAATAGAAGCTTTAGCAGAGCCATCAGTAGTGGCAGTGGTTAAATGCCAAGCCCATACGAATAACAGAGACGCTGTCTCATTGGGGAACGTGGCGGCCGACACAGCAGCGAAAGAGGCCTAGTACTTCAATAAGACACCAACATCAGAGTACATTGTAAAAATTGCCACAGCAGAACAACCAGCAGAAGCATACAGTAACACCCCCATAGCACAATTGATAGAACTCCAGAGAAGGGCCCCACCGGAAGAGCAGGGGTGGTGGGGCAAACGAGGGTCTAAACAATCAGCCACAGATCTCATTTGGAGACAGGAAACGACAGGCAAGGTAGTGATGCAGGTACAATTATTAGAAGTAGCGTTCCAACAACTGCACTTCCCAGCTCACGTTGCAAAACAACACATCGCCTCAGACATTCAGGAGGATTGGTTTGTTCCCAATCTGCACAAATACTTGTCTAAATTTGTGATTGAATGTACTACATGCCAAACCTACAATTCCGGAATGACATTACGAACTCTGCGTGGCACTTTGCCAAGCCCTACATGTCCATTCAGAGAACTACATATCGACTACGCCGATATGGGAGAAAGATGTAATGGAGCAAGATACTTGATTGTGGTGGTATGCCCTTTTTCACGGTGGGTGGAAGCGGGCCCCTGTCCCCATCCTGATGCAAAATGTGCTGCCAAGTTCCTTGTGCGAGAAGTATTCTCGCGTTGGGGAATCTGTGACGTGATCCGTTCAGACAATGGCACGCACTTTGTGAATGATCTTTTCAAAGAAGTAACCTCCCTTCTGGGGGTGAAACATTAATTATGTTTGATTTATCATCCAATGGCCAATGGAGTTGTGGAGAGGATCAACGGGCTGCTCAAAAGCAATTTATCGAAATTATGCAGCACGTTGAAAAAAAATTGGATATATTGTCTGCCCCTAGCACTGTTCTAACTCAGAAATCAACCATGCAAGGATCACCATTTGAGCTCCCACGAAATCGTGACGGGGAGAAGAATGCACACGCCACTCTCTCCTGTTAGGAGGGCGTCTAATGCACACAGGGCTGCCACAGTGCTGGGGGAAGAGTTTAAGGAATACCTAGCACAGCTAACGCGCGCAGTACGCAGCATAGCAAAACAAATTGCTCCACCATTTTCTGAAGATGTAGCAACAGACACCTCCATGCCAGCAGCAGATAGCCCGGAGGGCCCATTAATGCCAGGGAAACACATCTATGTTAGAAGTTTTGTAAGAAGGTGGAATTCACCAAGATTTCATGGTCCATACACAGTGGTGTACAGTACCCCAACTGCAGTTAAAGTGAAGGGACTGAAATACTGGGTGCACCTCTCGGACGTGAGAAGGGCGCGCGGTGTTGCACTCCCCCAAAATGGAACAGACTGTGTGGATGGCATCGCTAACACAGTCTGACATGATGAAAACTGCAACTAAGACAGGGAAAGTATAGTGAAAAAGCAAAATGTTTTTTACATATTCTGTCTTTCTCTCTCTCTCTTTCTCTTTTTTTCTCTCTTATTCTCATATGAATCGTGTTATTTCTCCTATTTTTCTTCATTTTTTTTATGATAAATGAAAAGAAATTGTTAAATGTTAAATGCCTAAACTAAGCAAAAGATGAAAAAAAAATGAACAATTGCAAATATGTTTCTTTTCATGATGACTTAACGAATTTGTCTCACCCACATTGGTTCAATATGAGCCAATGCGATGAAATGGCTGAGCAGGCTGAAATGTTAGATAGAAATAGGGATGCCACTAGGGCCAGTAGATTATGCAATGTAGAATGCGTTATAAAATATGCTGCCATATTATTTGCAATAATGATGTTTTATTTTATTTGCTGTAACGTTGTTTTATTTGTGGCAAATGAAATTAACAAAGGGGGGAGCGGGGTTAACATGACAAAACCAGGGTCTAAACTAATATGGACTGGAGTAATAACCATTTGGAAGGACACTTATAACGTTGAATCGAATAGTATAAATGCAACGCCACTCTATAACCAATTGCATGTGAACAAAACTGCTATTCCATTGTTGAGTAATACTATGGCCAAGGAAATAGAGCCTGGATGGGATGTAAATGACGGTTATTTTTGGTTGACTAACTCCAGAAATACAAGCATGCACACACACACGGCACCAGAAACCACTACTGAATATACACATGTCACCATGAACAACATTGATGATGCATGGTCCAGAATATTCCCGCTGCAATATCAACGAGTTGGTACCCAATTAAAAAACAAAAGAAGGAGGAGAAAAAGGGGGGCGGGAAAAAACAGATATGATATTTATCACAACCTGGGGTTAGATGAAATAGAGGACACCCGACACCCTGACCAATCAAATAAATGGTATTCAGACATGAGCAGAAAAGCAAGCAAGTAATGAAAGTTGCTACGTGTGCTCACTTATTCCTCATGCAACTGGAACCCCAAAAATGTTAATTCCACAGAAATTACCCTTGTCTGAGGCCCAATGTTTCATTCATCTGATGCTGTGTAGAATAAAAAAGATATTTCAGGCACACACAGTCACCATGGAAAAGTTGGAAAACGAACAAACATGCACCAGCAGACGACAAGGAGTAATTTGCCTCCAAGAGCCATTTTTCATCATAAAAGGGACAAGGTATGCAAACAACAAGTGGCATGATGAAACAATTGAATGCCAAGCTGAGGGGCTTCGAGAGCTGCCAGACGAAACATACGGGTGGACAAAAGAATGTGCATCCCCATCTGGTCACAGCATATCACCAAGCTGACATGGGTCACACCACTGGAAAGACCCACAAAGATTCAAAAGGAAATACCGCACAAACTTTGCTTCCATGGAGAAGGGAAGGTGAATATGGGAAATACACAGCAGTGCAATAAGACTTTAATAATACCAGATATGAAAAAAGGCACTGCCGCATTAATGGACATATACTGGATCTGTGGCAAACAAGCTTACCTGCATCTCCCAGCATCCTGGAGGGGCACCTGTGCCCTAGCCACACTTCACTCAGCACTAATGGTGATACCAGAGAGCCACGTTCAGTTTACAGCAAGGCCTTCGGCTGACAGTTCGACAGCAGGCCAATCGGCTGACAGTTCGGCAGCAGGGCAATTGGCTGAACCATCGACAGCGCCTGATGAAAGGACGGAGCTCCCAGCATACAAACTATTGTCAGAAGAAACATTGAGAACCAAGTTGTCACTCAGCAAAAGATCTAAATATATATTTCGTCCAAATCATCAGAACTCCTTGCTGAAATCCCGCAGCAGTACAAACTTTTCTCATCTGTAGAGACATTTTTTGCATAATTTCTAGCACCAGGCGTTCAAGCCAGCACAAATGCGAAATGGCTTCAGATAACACGCTGGGAGCTCATCCAGCTGGCTAACGACACCGAAGAAGGATTCAACATCGTAAAAATAGAGCTCCGTGAACTGCGCCGGATGACCATGCAAAACAGATATGTCTTAGATCTTATCACGGCGATGGACGGCGGTGTTTGCAAAAAAATTGGGGGGGGCGTGCTGCACGTTCGTACCATCTTCAGATGCTGATAACGGGACACTGTCACACGTGATAACAGCAGTGCATAATTTAGGAGAAAGAATGAGAACGGAAGGTGGAGCAGACAACAGCACGTGGTTCAACAATCTGTTCAGCTGGATACCATCATGGGTGAACATAGCAGCGAAGATACTCATTCCCATTATTGTCTTTCTTCTCCTAATATTTTGTGTGTGCCAACTGGGTCTAAGATGCTGTGAAAATAATATGCCTAATTCAGCAATGATGATGGTAACAGTGGGCCGACAGACAACGGTGGTTACCATGATAGATGCCCAAGTACAAACTAGAGAATACACCACACTGCAGTATAGAATGACTGCCATCTATAGGCAGTATGGGGACGTGGTCCATAATCTACATTACACTACCATTAAAGAACCAAAGGACTTGCTCTGGTATAACGAAGTTTGGATAGATTTGGATGGGGATGGTGGGATATACTTAATGGTCACCCCAGAAGAATATGCAAGAAGGGGTAACAGCTTGAGAAGTGTGTGCAAAGCATGGATGCCAATAAAGGGTACACCCGCTGGGGATGAGGCTGTGGCTGTAGCTGAGCGCTACCGAAGGGAGAACGGAAAGAACGAGATAAGTAGTTTGTTACTTTAGATGTAACGAAAGGGGGGAATGTATGGGAGTGAGGGGCCCCCAGGCCCTCTCGCGCCGTACACTTCTCAGTACGAAGCTTGGACCACGTGCCTCCGGTAGTGGGGTTGCCCCTTGCCCTTATGTAAAGTTAACCACGGTTGACCGCTACATAGATGGGACTACTGAGCAGGACACGGGTTATCCATCTTTTGTGCCCCCTTTCGACTCCATCTTGGGTAACAGGCCTCACTGCGACAGTACAGCAATGCTCAGATCCCCTTCCACTGCAATAGCCAAGGACAGAGACACACACAAGGCGCGCAGGCAGCTGGCTGGCCCCCACTCTAGCACTCCCCCTGCGAAGGAAAACTTCGCACTCCCATTCTCACGCTGAAGCTGGAGAAAGTTGCAACAACCAATATGATACAGTTTTCTTCCTCTGAGATCACTGTTAGCATGAGAGCCAGCATGTGAACCAGGATGAGCTAAGCACTTTCTGCTTGTTCGTCCCCATAAACGTGCAAGCCACCCACCCCCATTTAGAGCAATTTATTGCCATCCTGCCCCTGCGCTCCCTGTAAGGTATTTCTTTCAAGTGCCAGACCCTCGTATGCACTGCAAAACCCACCCAACACACCCACTACTAACCTTAAGCACCTTGCCACAATATATGTTTTTCTTATATTAATAGGTCTAAAGCTTAGGAGATATGTGAAACACAGCTTGACTCTTTTTAATTGCACAAAAAAGGTCAAGGCCTCCAATTAAAGCCACGAATGACCCAATTGTACTGACAATAAATACTATGTGTGATTTGGGTAGAAACATGAAAAGTAGCATAACATGTTTAGATAATTTGTTATTTAGTGTTTTACGAATGCAACATATTAGCTTAGGTAGTGACCACAGTGACTGGACACTGACCTGCGTGGAGCACAAGATATTTGACGTCCATCACCTCGTCAGCCACTCAGCCAATCAGAAGGAAGAGATGCCACCCACACCTACAGCACCACACCGCCTGGCCAATCGGGTCCATTTAGTATTTTTTGTTAGAGTTACTTTAATTGATATATATATATATGAGTGATGATGTAAATGGTTTTGAGGGCTTTTTGGGTTATTTCCTAGCTGGAGAAATAAACCATCCTTTGAACTCTTGCAGCTGGGTCTCAGTGCCTCATTCCCCGACAGGGGTTGTGTTGGTTATTTTATTTTCTCTTACACGTAGTAAGCCGGGGAGAGGCATCTACATCAGCTTATATGGTGATTGCAGGCAGGCTTTATTAGGGTAGGGGAGTGGAATGTAGATGATATGAAGATGTTTGGATAGGCCATACGTGATGCACCCAAGAATCTAGGCATTGGCCACAACCACCACAGCATAATAAGGCCATGCCCCCAAGAATCTGGCCCCTGACCACAAGCATTGTAATAATATGTATATAGAAATGGAATTCGGCCATTGGAAAGAACCATTACAATAATATGTACATACTGTATAGGCAGTGTATACCTTTTGGAACATAGTGACACAATACCATTGAAGTGGAAATGGTACTTTTCATTGATCTAGCATTGGGGGTACAGGTCGACTTTGTTGTACATGGTAATGCAGGAGAAATGTGTGCTTCTTTCTCTGTGAAAAAAACATAGCATAATATGTTGGGTAAAGTACTTCACAATGTCGCATTGCATATAATCTTACATATTCATGTACTTTTTAGAACATCAGAATTAGTACATTGCAAGTACTATACTTGAAAGAACATTACTGTGTGGGTTGCACAGTTGCTGTGTTTGGTTGCATAGTCATTGGATCTGTGGGAAAAAAAATCCATGTAGGATTAAAAATAAACCTAGTACAATTATTTGACGTTACGTGTCACATTATCTTTGTTTGAAGTGTCGAGTAACTTAAAGGAAAGTTTAAGGTGTACAAATAAGTGTATTTGCTGTTACAAGCAGTGTTGCAGTTGGATGAATTGTAATGGTGTACATGTTTTGCTTTTCAAAAGTGCTGGTGGTATGGCTGTATTTAGACACCAGTTGCCGTATTCTAACTGTTTATAGTTTTGCAGTTTTGTAGAATATGCGTTGATGCAGTTTGATTCCTGTTGGTGTATGCTAAGTATTTTACTATTGGAAACTAATATTGCAGTACTATTGGTGAAGTTAGATACCAGTTGGCATATTCAAACTGTTAATAGTTTTACAGTTTTGAAGGGTATGTTTTGCAGTACTTTCATTCCTGTTGGTGGATGTTAACTCTTTCACTATTGGAAAGTAACATTGCAGTATTATGGATGCAGTTGGATACCAGTTGGCGCATTCTAACTGTGGATAGTTTTACAGTTTTGAAGGATATGTTTTGAAGCACTTTCAGACTGTATCAGACTGGAATGAGCAGATATTGGATACAAATCGTGTGAAAGAACGAAGCTCCTGTTCAGGAGGCACGAACAAAACAACAAAGACATGCTGCTACCATAGTTGGTACTGACAAAGGGTAGAAGCCAACCAATGATAGAGGGCCACTTGAGTAAGGGTTTTATAGTTGTATAGCCAATGGGATGTCATGTATTTAGTGACGTTCATAGCGACCTGTTTAAGGGGAGGGCTTAGTTGGCCCACCTGATGTTAAGAAACAAATAATTTTCTTCTACTGCCTTAGACGAGTATACATTGTATACTTAGAGGTTTCTTAAAACCCTATCACGCTTGCCACTAGGTTTTTGTAGTTTGCCAATGTAGGATGACGTCACCTATGATGATTTTTTGTTATAAAAGCACACTTTTTTTCGGAATGCATGGAGAGAGACCTTACGCTGAGACATCTGCTGATGTCCATTGTACTCCCTGTTTTATATAAATTATATTAAAACAGTTATCCTTTTGCCAACTACCTGAGTCGTTTCAATTATTGAAGTTTTAATAATTTCTGCATCTCCATCTATCTCAAGGGTATTGCTACCTCATCTTAAAGGTCTGGGAGCTCCAGTGCAGTAGACCCTCATAATTAGTACATTTTAAGTACTATGGTTGAAACAACATTAGTGTGTGTTTTGTACACGTGTTTCTGTTTGCATAATAATTGGGTCATTGGGGAAAAAATCTATATAGCATTATCAAAAATGTACTAAATGTGCATCTGTTGGCATATTGAAACTGTTTTCCATTTCACAAACAGCATTGTAGCACCATGCATGCAGTTAGATACCAGTTGGCATATTCTAACTGCTTATACTGTTACAGTTCAGCAGGGTATTTTTTGAAGCAGTTAGATACCTGTTGGTGTCTAAAGTGCACTAACTTATGGTAGTTGTACAGGACAGTGACAAAATTTACGTTTAAGGAATATTAAGTAGGCATTTGTTCGATTTGCTGGTAATCTCTGCTTTAGTGTAATGGAACTGTCATTGCATTCAAACCAACCACGTCTTTTTTTAATGTATGCAGTAAAGTGACCTTCAGTGGTTTTTGCACCAGTGTGGTAGATGATACCTTCTGCGGTGAAGGTTTTCTTGCCATGAGATACTTGCCCATGTGTGAAGCTAGTAAGCTTGCAGTTGTTTTTGTAGCATCTACTTTGTAACTTAAAAGCATTACTATTACATATTGGGTATGTGAGTTTATGTGTAAGATGAAACGATTTTCTGAATTGCAAACAGTGCGTAATATACCATGATTTCCATGTTGCACCAGCTGATGAAATGGAATGGATTCACAATTAGGTATAGATACATACACAAATCATTCATTAGGGACTTGCTCCTATGCTACATGGTTACAGAGAGTGCATGTATGCTTCCACGTGTATGAAAACTGGAAGATTTCATTTATAGGTATATTTTTGCTTTCTAGTACTTGCTGTAAGTACATTAGAAATGATTGTGGCTCTTTCTGTGTGTTTATGGTGAATCTTACCATTACTGCACAGTAGTCCAATTCTTGCCTTATTCCTGGGACACTGTGAGTGTTGTCAAGATTATTTGTTGCATTTATATGAAGGACGAACATTTGCAAACACAACTGGTCTGAGCCGTTCAAGTAAATGTTTTGAAAAATTGGTGGCAATTGGAACAGAAGATTGATTGCTACATTTGCATAGCAATTTACACCAGTTTTGTTGGAAAATGTAAATGGACCGGAGAGTTCTGTCTCTGTGTCATTTGCTGGATCTCCACTTGTATTTTTAGAAGACATATTTCTCTTTGTTTCTGCTGTTGGATGTGCACTTGCGTTTGCGCTTGATAGATTTGTGGTTATGCTACTTGATTGAGTAGCAGTTGATTTTACTTTTTTTGGTGGTTCTGTTGAGAGAACTCTTATGAGTTCTGTCTGCATTAATTTTCTTTTAAAAATGTTACCTTTTTGAGGAGCAGGGTACATATCGAGATGGAGTGTGTAGAGTGCACATAGTCTGTTGTACTCTACGATGCATCGAATGTCAGCCTTGACTTTGTTTGCATCAAAATTGACTAGAAATAGTCCTTTGAGTGTACGTAGACGTGAGAGCATAACTCATACCTATTTTAAAGACTGTACTGCCAAGGTCAAGCAATGCCTCATCTAGGGTTAGAACTTGCTATTTGTGAGTAATGACTGCGTATGCAAGAGACACAGCAAATTGTTCTCTGCACACATACATGTCTTTGAAAATGAGAATTGTGCTGTTGAGAATCCTATCCTTTTAACTCCTGAAAGTTTATCTAAGTGGATGTTGACAAACTGAATGTTGTTGTCATGTGGATACGTCTGGAAGCCAACAACTGAACCAATTACTCCATTCACTAAACCTTGCTCCACGTCAAGGTTATATTTCAGAATTACTCTGCAGTTTAAACACAACGTTAATCTTTTCTCCAAACAAGCTGTGTTGGAGATACATTTTCTAAGCTATTTAGTCGTGCTGTTGCTTGTTGACACATTGGTAATGTCATGCCATGAACTTCCAGGTTGTCTGTATAGCTAATATGCAATATTGGTTGCATTTCTTTTTGAAGCATTGTCTCATTGAATTGCGTATAGCTTGCTACGGTTGGCATTAAGGACATATATTTTGCATTATTTTGTGCTAATTGTTCCATGCCTTCAGGAGCAGATGTGGCATGCCCATTAAGCTCATGGATGAGTTGACTACTTAAGATAGACTGTGCATCTTTAGAAAGAAGACCAGTCCTAATGCTTTTTAAAAAGTTAACATAGGTGAGGTCTGCAGACTGATGCATGTTTTGAGTTAGTTCTCTGTATTGGAAAGGTTGCCAGAGATTTACATTTCCTGTGCTGCCAAGTGTGTTGTGGCATTTTATGTGTCCTAGGGTGTTAAAAATAGGTCACCTTTCACTGGTGTTAGTTGTAGAAGATCTCCAAAAACAATAATGTGTTTTCCTCCAAAGAGTTATTTATAGTACATTTTAAGGACTTATTGTAATCTGAGGTGAATTAAAGCCACCATTAGGTTGGAGATCATGCTCACCTCTTCTCTTGGGGACATTTTCATTTGTTTCAGAATTCTGCATAGTTCAGTAGCAGCTTCTGTTGAAAGTGTGTAGTACTCTAATTTGTTTTGGTGTTCTACTGGACGGAGCAGTAGTCGGTGTAAAGTACCACCTGCAATGTTGTAGGCAGCAAAACCTGAAAACTTGTTGTTTGTTCATGTTTGGAGGAATGTGCTGATTATTTTTTATTAAGAATGTTTTGCCTGAACCAGCTTCACAACTTACATAGAGGAGTACAGGAATATAATGTTGACAGCTGCTAGTTTTACATTCATGCTGTATACCATGATCAATTTATTTAACCACTTCTAGGAAAATACAAAGTTGCCCATCATTGAGTTGTGATTGCAGCACTGCCAAGTTTTCTTCTGATTGCTCATATTGATACATGATATTTTCTGCTTCAGTCATGGTTAATTCTGCTTCATTTACTATGAGTGGCTCTCCAAGTGGGTCTTGACTTCCTGTTACAGAAGGTTGACTGCCCTCAGGAGTGTCTTCATTTAGTTGTGCTTGAACTTCTTCCTCTTGTTGGCATTAATTGTCCAACATGCTTTTGTATTGCATGACAATGACATTTGCAATGCTGCTTTCATTTGCATTGAATGCAGCTTCAAATGAGTCATGGGTGCCCAATACATCTTTTTTTTCTTCTCCCTGGTTTAAAAGATTGGAGTAGGGACATGTAGTAAAGTTCTCTATGTTGAGGAGTTTTAAATGATAAATGTATATCATTCATGAGGCTAGTTTTGGTAAGTGTGACGATTATGCCTTCACACGTTTTTTCTTGACCCTGTATTTTGCACTTTTTTCATCTGGTTTAACATTATTCTTGTAGGAGAAATGTTGGGCTATGTGGTATAGGCAAATGTTTTCCAAAGCACTAGTTCTGTTTCGGTAGTATGTGTCTAATAAATAGTTTTTCAAAATGTCCTGGCTGTTGTAATCATTTTTGGCTATTGTTTCTATGTCTTTGTACAATGTCAGCACTCTTTTTCTGGCTACAGCAGGACCAAAGCTTAGCCAGACTATGGGCCTCATTACACGGATGGCGGTAAGGGTTTACCGGTACCGGTATTTTACCGGTACCGGTAAATCCTTACCGCCTTACTACGAGGTCCCTTTGCGGGTTGGGGAATTTAATGCCTGCTTTTTGCAGGCGTTAAAAATCCAACCCGCAAAGGGACCAGGGAGCTAATTACGGTACCGCAATTTGCGGTACCGTAATTAGCGCCTTCCCCATTCCCATAAAGCCCTATGGGGCAAAAATGGGAATGGGAATGGGAAAGGGCAATGGTGGAAGGGGGAATTACCACCCTGCCAACCTTAGGGCGGTAATTCCCCTTTCCACCAAGGCGGTGCCGGTATTTTACCGGCATGAACTATGGCGCTAATAGCGCCATGGTTCACCACCAACCATGTAATGAGGCCCTATGTGTTCAGATTTGCCATACAGGGCCTATTAAACCATCTGCAGCTCTGTAGCATCCGCATTCTCTATGGGATAGCATTTTTATGGTGAAGCTGTACAGTTTTTGTGACAATGTTTTGTCAGATGATATGTCATCCCAGAGGTCTTTTAGCTCTGTTTTCTGAGCTTTGTTTAGGTAGGCTGTGACATATCTTACAAGAGCAGTGGAATTGTCTCCATTATATTGTATATCTATGTTTGCATTCATCAAGAGGGCAATGCTTGCATTGTAATCATTGATGTACTTTGAAGCTTTGTTCTTTTAATGCAGTATGTGTTTTTAGGTGATTTGCCTTTCACACTGTGTCTAACAGAAGACCTGAAGCTGTTAACTTGTCCTTTTGCTGAAACTGGTCTATGGAAAATAAAGCAGCATTTGGTATAGTATTTACCTTCCTTTGTATATCTGCCTCGACAATTTTGCCACACTTATGTTTTTGGAAGCGTTACATTTGTGTATGTAGCTCACTATGTGTGCTTTCTGAAGGATTGTCGCAGGTTACATATTTGTGAATAAACTGCAAAACAGTGGCATCATTGTCATGACCAAATTTAGCAGAATCTTTTATCCACAAAAGCATGTGGATGTGTGGCGCTCCTCTGGATTGTTATTCTTTTCTCCAGAAGAAGTTTTCCACATCTCCGAGGGGAGGAATGGTTTTTATTACAGATGAAGTGCAGCATTGCAATAAAGTGGTGGTGAAAGTATCTTGATGCATTTACAGGGTCAAGAGAGCAAAGTTCTCCTGGTGTGTTTATGTCTATACCTTCTTTGCTTTGGTTTGCTATGTGTAGGAAGCTGTGCTTGTCTTCCCATGCATATTCTGCACAACTCAATGTGACAAACAATATGGGTTGGACTGTACATCAGCGTGATGTCAGAACCATTACTTTTTTGTACCAGGCATGTTTTCCAAGAGATTTGTGATACTTGACTACAAAACTTAATCTTTCTCTTTTATCTTTTGAAGTAGTTGGGTAGCAGACTTGTTTAAAACATTTGAACCTGTTTTCAATGTGTGTGCAACTCCGTAACGTAGATTTGCTTGTTCACTTTCAAACAGGAGGTGGAATATGTATTCAACGTTTTGTCTGAATCTGTGGTCTTCAGAATACATTTGTAAAGAGCGTATGCTGATGCTGTTATTTGTGTGCATCTTTCCTCATATCTTCCACATTTTCCTGTAGGAAAGAGTCGACGAAAGGCTTGTGCTTCTACACTTTTTTCCCATATGCTGATTGGAGATCCTTTGGCTTGACACATTTGATATGTTTCTAGTGCATCGTCTATGGTGTCTTTGAAGTGTAGTGGGTGAATTGTATACTGGTCTAAAATATTGGATGCTGTCATAGGATCTACAGGTTCAAATCGGCCAGTTGGTTTGGAATCCTGAATTATTTTGGTGGTTTCCCTTAGGTTTTGTTCAATGTGTATTTGTTTGTAGTACTCGTTGTTCTCTTTAAGTGTTGTAGGTCTTCTCTAACTTTGTTTAAGTCTACTAGTTGTTGCCAACATTTCTTTTATATCCTTCGTTGGTACACCATTCACTAGGATAATCTAAAATTGATCTATCAGACTTTGCACTCTTAGAGTGTCTACATTTTCTTTAAGATCTAATGGCAAATAAACTAGTTTGCCAGAAATGCCTTTTAGTAATTCAGACGGAGGCAATTTGGCTGTATTGGGTTGAAGGCGTATTATAGCTTGAAATGGGTCTACTGTTTGTATTATACTGCTTTCATCCAAATTAAGCTGTTGGAGAGGTTTTGGAAGTGGGAATATTTCCAAGTTAATAGTGATAGCCCGTGAAGGCATTTGGTTATTATCAAGCTTGGTATTGCAGTATGTGTAAAGTATTGAGGGGTTAGTCATTTTGTATTTGTTTTCTGCTATAAGATATAGAGCTAATTGGAACCATTGGGATTCCTCATTGCCTTCTATTTTGTATGTTATATCTACAGTTTTGGTGCTCTTTTTATAAAATGTTCTGCAACAACACACACATACTTGGTTTGGTACTTCAGCAGATGTGCTTTTCATCTTTTTTGTACGTGTTTATTAGAAGATTGACATTTGAAAGGTTTTTGCTACTCTTCTCTACAGTTACTGGATTTTCTAAGTGATCTTTGGTAGGGAGAATTCTCCAGAGTGGCTAATTTCCCTTACTTACTGAGTCCCTCAGCAGCTTTGCTGGATTTCTAGGATTTATTTTTTCACTTGGTAAGAGTGTGAGCCTTTCTTCCCACTCTTAAATGTGTTTTTGGCTATTTGTTGTACATTTGTATGTGTTCATGGACTGTGGAGCTTCACCTACTCCACAGGCATCATCTTGTTACTGTGTGTCACACAGCACCTTTAGTGCAATGACACAGGGTTGTCTTTTTCAGACTTCCCACTCTGAACTCCATTTTCTGAGACTGACTACTGTCTCCAAGAAAAGTAAAGTTGCCATTGACTTTATTTAATCTTTTTAAATTCACAGACCCAGTACAAACTATCTTACATAGAGTACTGGAAAGGGTTAATAGTTATGCCTTTTTGTCTGTCTCTCATGGAACATTATTTCATTCCCCTTTCTTTAAGATTTGGCTGGTGGCAGTGCTATCTACCCTATTTTTCCTACAACTGTCTATTTAAATAGCCTTGGTACTGTTTTAGGCTAACTCAGTTGCCTCAAACCTAAACCCGCTGGGCCCCTTTTATTTTATTTCGGTTCCAGCTGGGTTTATTTGCCATTTCTTTTTGTAAAGGTCTTTCTAATGTTTTACTCTATGCGCCAAACCAGGTTTGGTTGCTTTGTTCACTGTCCTTTGGTGGACCCATGTTGCACTCTGTATGATTGGCAGTGGTGACGGTCCTGCAAGGACAGCCACCCTGCTGTGTGATTGACAGCCAGGCTGTGTGAATGGGGGAAAACTGCATAAAAAGCAGGTCTCTGGGATTAGGAAGCAGAGTCACCACTGGATCAAGAGAACCAAAGAGAAGCTGAAAGAAGAGGACCTCTACCATGACTTAACCTCCCGGTGAAGCCCTGCTGCTGGTTCGAATCTCCAAACTTCGACGACAGGGAAGATCTGCAAGGAATCGTCTCCTCTAGAGCTGGTGGGACCAACCAGTTCACCAAACTGCAAGCCAGGCCTCCCTCCTCTGGTCGAATCTGCTGTGCACAGCTACAGTGAACCGGATAGCCAGGAGGATCAGACCCTGCTTGGGTTTTAAGGAGATTACCTTTTATTCGTCGCTTTGCTCTGCAACTGGATTCTTCCCTGGACAGTGCAGGACCCACCAGTCTTCCTCCTTCTTGTCAGTCTGACAGTCGCTTGAGGAACCGTGAGCCTGCAGGATCTGCCAAAAACATCTGCCTCAGCTACAGCATTCTTCTGCTCTAAAGCTATTGCACTGAACCCGGTTGTTCATTCCGTCTGACCGCGGTAAAAGTGTTTGAAATGTTTCACCAATCCGAGGGCTTGTCCTTCTCTACTCTTTAAAGTAACTTTTCTTCCAACCAACTTCGTTTCGAACTCTTGGCAAAGACTTAACCGCAAACTACTCTGAACTGTGTGATCCTCTGCAAAGACTCTGGTCCATTGACTTTGGCTCAGGCCCCTTGATTTGATTTCCTCACCGTAGTTGCCTTTTCTAGATTGCCATGCTTACTTACTTATTGGTGCTGCTTAGTTTTTGGCTAACCTTGTCTTTCCCTCCCTTTTAAATTACTGGAGTGCCATTTTGCTCACACTTAATTTTGAGCTTAACTTGTCCAGAATCTATTGGGTGGTGTGTCGTATGTTAAGAGTGTGATTTTCTAATACTTTAATTTAGTGAATTGTTTTAAAAATGATGTGTAAATAAATGTATATTCTTTTACTCAGAAACCTTGAATCAGTGTTTGCTTGAACCATAGTAAAGTGTTGTCCTTTGTGTAACTATTGATACTGCTCACTTTACGTTTGAGATACTTCTGGCTGCTCAGCCATCGCTACCACTTTTCTGTATAGTACAGGCTTGTACCAAAGGTGAATTTGTACTGTCACTTGTAGTCTTAATTGTGTGTAGTGTTCCCAACGTGTACTGCAAATGATTTTGCCTAACAATCTTCACTTCCAAAATATTTTATATAATATTGGATGTGCTCTATTTGTTGAAGGAGTTCTTTGGCTGTGCCATGTAGGGAATGTTATTAAAATGTTGCAGTTCTAAAGAAGGACCTTTTGCATAGTACGGTCATTTTGATGTGGCGGAAGGTGCTTTTTCAAGCAGGTCCTGAAATGCAGGCTGATGAATGTCCCCAGAGTCCAGTGTGAATGCTCACTGGAAAGGAGTCCATGGTTTGCAAAATGTTTATTATATTTTTCTCTTTTACTTTCACATAGTGATTGAGGAATTGGCATAAGGATTTGAAGGATTGTTTCTGCATGTTGCACATTGTGATGCAGGGCCAGTTTTAGATGGGACAGATTGGTTCAGTATAATGTACAGTTGATTGTAAGTTTGTTGGGGACATTTTTTCAATGAGGGCTTCTTGTGCAATAATGGTGTTGTCCACCATTTGATGCCCTCTGACACCACTATATATGGCAATTGGGTGTATCTGCTCTTGTATATATGTCTCTTCATTGAAATATTGTTCTGTGCTGCATGTGTGAATCCATTCCCCTGCACAGAAGTTTGCAAAGGTATCTATGTTGACATTGCTTATGTTTTGAAGTACTTTTTGTAGTTTACTGATTAATTTTGTTAGTGGTTTAGTGGTTTCATTCTGGTTAAAATGAATATAAACAGTTTTCTTTTGAGGACCATTGCGCTGTCAATTAAGCTTCCAGGATTAGTCTTCTGTAGTAAAAGGGTTGAGCTTGACATTTCTACTGTTGTTATAAGATTGTGATGGTTGAACATTTTTTGTAAAATTAATTCTTTGGAATGCTTAACTGTGCCTACGTAAATATTGGTAGATGTACTGCTAGCTGGTTCCGTTTTGTTGACTGACTGTATAAGCTGTTTGGTTTGAACATTTGCTATGCATTCTGCTAGAGGTGGAGGGGTATTTTGCATGCCTTTAGTTTTAGCTGCTCTATTTTTTAGTTGCTTTCTCCGGAGTTGCTTTTTAGTAGGCATTCTGTTCTGGCTGTTGGAGAGAAAAGGAAAGTGTGGATCTGTTTGAAAGTTGTGCAATGGATTTGCGTGCTTGTGAATGAGTGTGTGAATATCAGGGCAGGCATATATAGAGGCAGTGTGATTGTGAAATGGGATGTTAGTTCTGTTTGGGAAGTTTGTAAGAGTTCCTGTCTGTGTAGATGTGTGAAGGGCTTAATTTAGTGCATAAAAGGAGATTGACATGTTTTCATGATACTATTGGGTGCTGTGATACTGGTGTTCAGATGAAAATACAAAGAGTGCACCTGCTTAGGTGCACTGAGTAAGAGTGAAGTAAATACTGTTGGTTTGCAAAGAATGTTGTAGGCTAGGATATGGCTACACTGCACTGTATGATGTGAAGAGTAGTTTTCTTCCAGTTGTTATCTTCTAGGAGAGAGGTTATTTTCTTTCAGGAGGCTGTTCTTCACAGCAATTGATAAATAAGAAAATGAGTGGGTATGTGTGGTAATGGCAAAGCAATTGTAGTACAAGAAGACATTATTTTGCACTTTAGGAGGAGTTGCTGGGAAGAATAGTAAGTAACATTGCACAAGATTATGAGTATGGTTTAACACTGCTGTTGCTGCAGACGGGTTGCCACCAGATTCCTAATAATTGCTTTCCAGCTAGCTTCCCAGTGTCGCTAGGACATTACAGGTCATTTTGCATTGGAAAGTTAGATGGTGTAAAATGTTAGTCTCTATTTGTGTACAGTTGTATAGCACTGAATGGGAATGGGAACATGGGAGCACCGTCAGTGTTGGGAATGGTGCGAGTGGTCCTGATATCTATGCCTTACTGGGCTGGAGTTTTAAAAGTGTGACAGTTGTTGTTGCACTATGTGTATTAGAAATGATGCACTGCAAGTCCTAATATGCAGACAAAAAAATTGAGAAGTCAAGAAGCATGTATAGATTAGAAAGGATAATGTTAGTGTGTGAAATTTCATTAACTTTCCCACACATGCATGCTTGGTATTTCAGTGCTATTGCAATATGTTGGTGACATTGTTTCCATTTTGTTTAATTTATTTATTAAAACTTACACACATCACTGCTGTAGATGCACACATGCATGTATTTGTTTTCCTTCAAATGGTACTGAAATGAAAAGTTTTAAACGCTTTGGTTTTTGTCATTTGTGTTCCATGTGCATGCCATGCTTTAGTAACATACATGCAGTTTTTGTTTTGAGTGTGCATTGTCAGAGTTTTAGTGCAACTTTGTTAGTGGGAGAAGTGGTTTTAAAAATGTCAGAATGAAAGAAGAAAATAACTTTCTTTTATTTATTTGTATGGCGCTCCAAGCCCTGGGGCATATGGGCGCATTTCTTACATAGGAAGGTTACAGACAGTACAATGCCACAAATAAAGTTTACACAATTTACAAAATATACATTTGGCTAAGATATAATTTACATAGTTTGCAAAGTGAGATTACTTAATTACAAGTGTATATTCCTTAAAAATAGTACATTTACATGGCTGCCGAAGGTTAGGATCGTGAGGCAAAGGGGTATCTAGGACTCTTGGGCGAGGAGCCAGCTTTTGGCATTCCTCCTGAATGGGTGGTAGGCATGTTCAGTTCTTAATGGCAGGTGTAGGGGTATAGTGTAGCATAATTTGGTTGCTAGGACGGGGAAACTGCTACCTCCTACCTCTTGTAGCTTGAAACTAAGGTTTCTGAGGCAAAGTGCCTGCGCCGATGTCGTCGGGCAATCTGTAGTATTACGTGCAGAGTTCTTAGTCAGAGTTCTTAGTCAGGTATCTTGGTGCTAGATTAGCAAGACATTTGTGGGTAAGTGAAAGGGTTTTGAAGTCAATCCTTTGCTTAAACGATAGCCATTTAAGTTGTGTCTTAACTCAGATATATGTTGTGATCTGGGGATATTCAGAGCTGCCCTGATGCCATTGTTTGAAGAACTTGCATTGTTTTCCATTTCTGTTGACTGGTTCCAAGGTAGAGTGTGTTAAGGTAGTCTAGCTTACAGAGTACTACAGCTGTAACCATGGAGATACAGTTGGGTGTGGAGAGGAACAGTCTGCAGGCCGTAATTAAATTGCAGGTGTATGGTGTTGAGGAGGCTGATGGATCCTCTGAAACTTTGATAGAGTTACCATCAATATTAAAGGAGTCACATTGTTTGGCTAGTCTGTTGAGTTTAAGCTTGGAGCCTAAAAGGAGAAGCTCTGTCTTCTTGTCATTGAGACAGAGTCCCTGTTTAGCCATCCAAGCCTGACTGATAATGTAAATGTCATTAAGTACTTTGGCGTCGGTGTCATGGTCTCCAGTGACAGGTATGTGTATCTAATAACAGTTTGTACATTAGAATGGGTGATATAAGCAAGCATGCATGTCTTGGTAATAGATCAAAGTTTCACACAGGATCTGGCACTTAAACATGTTGTGGACATGTTTCAAATGTGGTTTTCATTTGCTTCACAAAAAAGACACAGAGAGTGCTGCTGAAATTGCAATTATGTGTTTTTAAACTGTAATAAAAATGCTCATTAAAAGAAACCTTTCTAAGCACACAGCATTGTAAGTAACTTCCACTTGATGTCAGGAGATGGGACACATGAGAGTATGATTATTGAGTAGGTTATGCAGGGTAAGTGGCAGGAACCTATATAATAGTATAATGTAAAATAGTTGGAAATTTACTTTACAAAATATATGCATACCTGTACTTTGTGTTGATGGATGCAGATGTGGTTGGATCAGCCAATCGAAACCTTGGAGATTTTTTATAGTGATTTCTGTTGCAGGTGCTTTGGAATAACAGAAGACCTTTACTCTGAGTGTTCAACAGTACATTTGAAGTGTTGAACTGACATGACAGAATTAGATATAGAGCTATTGGATGTGATTGGTGGATGGGTGTGTGACAGTAGCCGATGAGGAAGTACTACAAAGAGTGAAGTGGAAAGGGAAGACAGGCTGTCCTGTGTTATGGGATCTGCAGACACTGCGTTAGTCAGTGGACAGGTTGTGCAACATATGGGACTTTTCACAATACCTGGCATGGAAAAGGGACTGTGGGGATTAGCCAATCAGGTGTTCTGGTTGTGCGTTATGGGAATAGAGGGTATTCGTTTTCTTCATTGCTATGTGTAGTGAAGATGGCTGTGGTTGCAGAGATGGAGAGACTCAGTGTGTAGATGGTGGGAGATTGTTTCATGAGTGATATGCAGAGGTATGCAGAGATAAGTGGAATTTATGGCAACCTTGGATTTGAGGGAGTGGAGGCTTTGTGATGTGGTGTGCCTGGCCAACATTTGAAAGGTGTGCTTGCACTTTGTCAAGATATGGCTGTTTTTAATACTCCAGATGTCCTTGTGGTGCACTGTGGAGGACTGCATGTGCGGTACATTAGTGCAGTCAGTTTTCAGTATGCAGACTAGGAATTGCTAAAGGCACAAATGCAGCTCTTCCCATCTACAAAGTCAATATTTTCTCGTATACTACGTGGAGCACTATGGAACTGCCCCAATGTCTTCTGTCCTCAGCTAGTTTCAGGAAGGTGTCTTGTGAACAAAGGCATATCTTCTTTTTTGTGTAGTGTTGGGATGTCATTGTTTGAGAATGACAACATCAATTCTCAGGGTGTGAATTTAATTTGCTGAGGATGGCAAATATTGGAAATGCAATTTTCCTTTATAATGTTGGGAATGCTTTGAAGAGGTTTCTGTAAGCCTGTAAGGAAAAAAAGAAGATAAAAGCAAAAATAATTACAAAAAAGGTGTTTGTTTACAAGCCCCTTAAAAAGGGTCTTTTCAGAGCCACCACTAAAGAGTAAATACCTTACCCTGGGTTTACTTTCTCTCCTCACCCCCTTGAATTGGACGACCTGTCTGCCACCACCGCAGTGGTCCGCGGACAGCATGGTTGGCATGGAAATGGGACTATGGAGCTCAGGAGATTGGCCAATAAGGTTTCCTGGGTGTGGTATGCAAGGAGAGAGTGTGACAGAAGGTCTGTTTGCTGAGAGGAGTGCAGATGGCTATGGCTGTGTCTTTCTGGAGGCAGAGTGTGTGGATTTTGGGGGACTCATGGATCCATTGGTTGCAGGTGTATCCAGAACAGTGTGGAGTGGCTGAAAATCTTGGATTTCATGATTTTCATGTGCAATGGTGAGGAGTGCGCAGCATGAAATGGCTGGACTTGCTCCCAATTTGGTCACACTGCAACATCTGGACATTATCATTGTTCATTGTGGGTGGAACAGTTTAGGCCATGTAACTGAAATTTCACTGCAGTTTGCAATGAAGGAGACATTTGGGAAAATGATGGACATGTTCCCAAACTTCTGAGTTTTTTTTTTTTGCATTGCCCAAAGACAGATGTGGCTGCGCTCCAGTTTATTTGGTCCGCAAATGGAGAAAGCGAGGTGCAATGTCCACAAGGCTTTTTGTGCATTTTTGAGAGATGTTGACATGTCGTCTTTCGATAAAGAAAACATAAAATGTCATAGTACCAATATTTTTCACAGAGATGGAGTACATCTTTCTTATGCTGACAATCAGCTTTTTCTGCACAGTACTCAAAATGCTTTACAGCACTTTTTGTAGATATAGAAAGTATTTTCCAGTAGGTGGAACAAAAAATGCATGAGACGATGGTGAAAACAAAATGCCTATTGTTGTGGAAGTTGTACGGGCAAGTTTTCATTCAGTAGAATGTTGTTTAGTTTACATTAAGACTTGAAAAAAAACATTCCAAAAGAAAATAAAAACAAAAAGGCTATTTTCAGGGGCAACACTTTCTCACGAAAAATAGTGCAATGCTTTTCATGCCACTCCACCTAGATTTTATGGGATGTCCGCAGATTACCATGGTGTCTGTGGACTCTGCAAACTATGCAGCAGCCTGCACCTTTTTTGGGTATTTCTATTTTTGAATTGTGAAAGGTGGTTTTGAAAAGAACCTTTATTGTTTTATTTTTTGTGTTTTATAATTTCTTTGGCTTTTTTACACAGTGCACACAAGGGAGGTAAGGGAAGGAAGGGTAGGGAAGGTGCACCAACCACAGGGATGAAGGGGCAGATGGTGAGAGGAAGATGTTGGGTGTGCCTTACTTAGGTAGGGGACATGTTTCTCGTGCTCCCAGACCGCAGCCTTGAAAGCACTTCAAAACTGCTCCCCCCTGCAGAGTGGTGTGTCACAGTGCATTCAGAGCACTGTCATTCTCAAAAGGAAAGGGTCGACTGCATCATGTATGGACTGCGAGGCATCTGCAGGGTTCTTCTGCCCCACAGGAGTGTCTCTTGTGGTGTCAGGAGCAGATGATGAGGATATGACAGTGTATGTCAACCTGCTCACCCCTTTGAAGGTAAGACCCTCCAAACTGCTGCCTGTGGTTTGACCTTAGGTGTCACCACATGGAGGTGGTCCCGTAGCTATACAGACCGGTTTTCCATGACTGAGGACAACTTTGCTCTCAGTGCATTGAACCTTGTCTGCACGCACCTTGGGTACCCCACAACGGTGGTAAAAAGCCTTCACACCCAGGACTTACGCTGGCAGGTGGTGACAGGGATTTTCACTACCACATCCTCTTCTTCCTCTTGATCCCCCTCTGTATCACCATGCCTGTTCCCCTCTACAGGCCCTCCAGATGGTGGTGGGGGAGCTGCAGTGGCCATGGATGCCATCTTCTCTCAGAAGAACAAAGTAGAGATCAGAGACCCAACATCGGCAGCAGGTGCTCAGTCCTGGACAGCCAGAAACGCAATGAGGAGCAGCAGTGGGTGTGCCCATTTATAGGGATGCTGTCTGCGGACCGTGCAAATGTCCATGGACGCTTCGAGCCACAGATGGGGCTCAAAAAGTTAGAAAAATGTGCTAGATCGACCATGAAATGGTCTGGGATCTCTTCAAGGATGAAGTTTACGGTTAAAACACCCTGGATTGGCCAAAAATTCCCTTTTTAACTGTCCTGGGGGTACGGACAGTGTCCGCAGAAATTCCCCAAGCGCAGCGCAGGTGTGGTCACATGATGATGTCCCCGATGACTGCAGATAGGACGGCTGTCCTGCAGACATCTATTGCATAGGATGCAGTGTGCGCATGCTCCCAAGTGTCCGCAGGACAGGCGTGGGGAAGCCAAACTAATTAAAAGTGTGACATGTGTGGGCAGACAGCTCTGGACAGGTGCAGTGTTCAGGGACATAGGAGATCAGATGCGCATATGCCCGGGTGTCCACAGGACAGAATTGGGGCCCTCGAACCCATTAAAAGTGCGTCACGACTTTACAGACATCTCCAGATAGTCGTGTACGGAGGGAACAGGAAATGAGTAGCGCATGCATAACAAACTCTAATGTTATAAGAAGCAATATAGAGTACTTACTACTTTTTGTAAGGTTTCTTCTGAGAAGCTTGGAGTTGCTTCTGAGTGTGTATGCAATGTTGCACGGAGGTAATACTGTTAGATGTACAGTTCACTTTTGTGCTTGGTGCATTCCATTATATTGCGCAACCTATGATATTGTACTTCTGGTTTCATAAGCACAGAATTTGTATACATATTTAATTTATGAATGTGCCACATATATCTGTAGTTTAAAGAACAGGTCTTTGTTCGTTGCAGGATATTATGATGTAAGGTAACCCCTGTGCTCTTGGGCAATATGAATGCTGTCCGCAGTCCGCGGACAGTCTGCGGTCTCCGTGGCTATCATGTTGGGGGCAGGGAGGCCAGTATGATGTAAAGGACATGTAGAAAAATTAAGGGTATCCTGGTAAAAACCCATGACATTCAGTGAAAAAACATTGTTAAAGGGACGCTATGGTTAAGTTGCATCAATAAAAACCTATCAAATTCAGTGATTAAACTTTGCTAAAGGGACGTTATGGCTAAGGTGCACTAATAAAAACCTAACAAATTCAATGGGAAAACTTTTGCGGTCATGGTAACTCGCGCCACCACCATGCATTGCTAAGACTAACAGCCAGGACATCATAGATGACATCACAAATATTAATTCATAAATCACTGATGACATCACATGTGAAATTAATTTTGATGAAAAGTAGCTACAAGGGGTTGTGATTATAATGTTGGTAAAAAAATGTCAGGGGTGATCGGGAGACCTATTGTCACGTGCCGGGCAACTGGAACTTGTGGAATCGATGGAGGACTCACCTCCATTGATTGTTCCATTACGACTTTCTCCGCTTCCCTGCAAGCGGTGTAGTCTTTTTCAACATGGCTGCCTCCAGGAGGTTCTTATTCCCATTCCTCCCGGCAGTCGGCGTATTGCAACCTAGTTATCTTTTTTCCTCTTTGGGTCTTTGGGTTTCCACTTTCGGCCTTCCGTTGTTCCCGCTTGCCTTTCCTTTGCCTTTTTCTGCTCTCCTCCTCCCACTGCTCGCAGCTGGCTCTCTCTCCCTTTTCGCAGCTTGAGGCTGCTTCTCTATCCCTCTCACGGGTTTGTGCCTGGCTCTCTTGCCCTGCCTGCGGCCTCATTCTCTCTCATTTTCCTTTGGCTTCTTCTCCCTCTCACCTGCTGTGCTTCGGCGCTTACTGTCATGTCCAGTTCATTCTCCCTCTCTGGATTGCCTTACTTTCTTTGCTAGATCACCTTACCTTTTCCTTTTGTGTTTACCGGCTGCTTCTGCGGTCGAGCGAATCCTCCTCTCTTCTCCCTATGAGGGACTCTGTGCTCTCTCCTCATTGTTTGGCCTGACCTCCCTGGCATCTTATCCCCGGTAGTCAGCACTGGGAACCAATCTGCCTCAGGAATCTTAGGTGTCTATTGCTTCTCCTTAGACAGACTTGGAACGCTTCCAGCTGCTCAAACCTTCAACAATCAGGTTTTTTTTGTTATGCCTGAGGAGGCTTTTTCCCCTGTTTCAGATATCCCAGAAGCAAGGTCACAGGCCTGCTAGTTCCATATGGGGTCACTGTGGCTTCCTTTCGAGGTAGACCATACCTCCATAAAATAAAAGGACTACAGGATCTGAGGAGGAAAGAAGTTGCCAACACCAAGTTCCAGCAGTTCAGGTGAGGAGGAGGGAACCTTTGAAACAGACTCTGAACAGTCTGAGTTTGACACCTATCATGAACTACTTAATCTATTCAAGAATGTACTCATCTAAATAACATTGTATTGGAGTTTTGTTGTTAAAACAGGAACCTAATCATACATAAACATAGGCAATGGGTGCAGTATGCGCCATAAAAGTACAATATTTGTAATCTTGTATTTTTGGATAGTAAAATAATGAATGCTACCTTATCAGAGTTTTGAGTAATTTTAAACATGTAGTAACTATCTAACAACTCAAGACTTACTACACACTTCTGCTAGTACAAACAGTACATATGAAGACCCACAATGCGTACATATCTGAGGCCCATATAGGGAAACCAAAGTAAGGAAGAAAGAAACAGCATCACCAGAAAATATTAATAACATTAAAGTTTACCTTGAATTGTGTTTTTGAGTCCTGCTTATTGCCCCATATATGTGCACCATGAGCTGAGACCGAACCCTAAGGAAAGTACTTTAAGAACATAGGACAAGGTTAAAGTCTAGATTCATAGCACCTTTTGAATTTTAATATTCTGACTGTTAGTGCACAAAACCACCTGGCCTACATATGTCACTGAACAAAAACACGTGGCCCAGATATGTGATGTCATCAATGATGTCATCACTGACATTTGTGATGTCATCTTTGATGTCCTGGGTTTTAGTCTTAGCAGTGCACGGTGGTGGAGCCAGTTATGGTTGCTTAGCTTACCATAACTGGCACATTTATGGGGGTTTTCGATTTTACTTGTAACCATAATATCCCTTTAACAAAGTTTTCCCATTGAATTTGTTAGGTTTTTATTGGTGTAACTTATCCATAACATCCCTTTAACAATGTTTTTTCACTGAAGTGGATAGGTTTTTGTTAGTTTAATTTAACCAAAACATCTATTTAACAAAGTTTTTTCACTGAATGTTAGCTAAATATACATCTTAAAACACCATATAGGAGATCTAGGGCCATAGAGTTAAAATATATGTTCTAGCTGTGAGGAGAACTCAATATCCATATTGTAAGGGTAGTAGAGTTGCTTAGGCCTAAAGTGCTCTTTCATTTCATCTTGGGAATAGACAGAATAAGCAATTGTCACATAGTATCTCCTGTAACAAACACTCAATGGCTGCAAGGTTTAAGTTCAACACCCTCTGCATCGTCCACAAGGCCTTCTGGGGCCTGCGGCCTCAATACCTTCAACTCTCTCTTCCTAAATATCTTCCTTCTCGATTTCTTCGCTCATCCGCCTCCAACTCCCTCATGGTCAGTCGCTTCTCCAAGCAACGAGCTGGTGGTAGATCTCTTTCCTCAGCTGGGGCTTCCCTCTGGAACAGCCTCCCTGCCTCACTTAAACTTGAGGAGAACCATCTCTGATTCCGGAAGCACCTCAAAACCTTTCTCTTTGCTTCTGCTTTTTCTCCTCCTCTCTGCTGACCTCCTGGCTGTAACCATAACTGCACTGGCTACCTGGACACCCTCCGATCTCAGGCCCAGGTCCTTCCCCGCCAACGCCACACACCTACACTGCCCACCTGGCAACCCCGCACTTGTGGACTGTTTCTGTAGCCCCTCTACCTCCAACTCACTCAGGGTCAGTCATTTTTCTAAGAAACGAGCTGGGGTAGATCTCTGTCTTTGGCTGGGACCTCCCTCTGGAACAGTCTCCCTGCCACTCTAAAACTTGAGGAGAACCATCTCTGGTTCCGGAAGCACCTCAAGACCTTCCTCTTTTCTTCTGCCTTCGCTCCCACTCTCCCCTGCTGATCTGTTCTCTCTTGGCACCATGCACCTGACCACCCTCTGTCTTTTGGGCCCAGGTACCTGCTCATCCTGCCACCCTCCCGCACTGCCTCCGGGCCACCCCTTGCACCGGGGTCTGTATCTGTACCCTACAGCCCCCCTTTTTCTTCCTGCACTTATCAGACCTACCCTGTCTGCTGCCTTAAACCTAGCACTTGCAAATTGCTGGCTGCATTACCACTGTTTGTTGCCTTTATTTTTTATTTATTGTTATTTATCTGTTTCTCCTCTGCTTCGCACTTTCCACCTCTCCCCCTCCATGCACTTTTCCCTCCCCCCTCTCCCATGCACTTGCGTGTTCTCAATGTCACTGGGCCTAGTAAGATCGCTGTTTTGTTCTCCCCTGTTCCCCTCCCTTGCCTTGTCGCGCTCTGAAACACTTGTGTACGAGTGCGATAGAAATAAAATATCAATCAAGCAATCAATCCCTACAGTCCCCCTACCAGCCCTCGACACTCGTCCACACTAACCCATGCACTTGCCACATGCTGGCCGTTACTTACTTGTTATCTTTTACCATGTACTGCACTGTCCCTGCCCCCCTTCCCATGCACTTGCACGATCTGAATTACACCTGGCCTAGTAGGATCGTTGTCATGTCCTCCCTGTGTTCCCCCTCCCTTGCCTCGTCGCGCATTGAAACACTTGTGTATAGGCGCGTTATAAATGTTATATCATATCATATCAATGCAAAACAGTATAAGGAGTATAGGTTTGAATAGGCAAATATGTGCAAACTTTATACTTTAAACTACACTAGTCGAAGCATGGATTAATAGTGTACTTTGACAGCATTTTTAAAAGTCATAGTTAAGACTCAGTTTGTTGTCAAGAACAATTTTCAATTACTGCCCTATATTCAGTTGCATGCCAATAGGTACAAAATGTCAAAACGACATTATTGAATTCAATAGTAAAAAACAGAGGTTTTTAAAAAGTCATAATTAAACCTCAGTTTATTGTCAAGAACTGTTTCCAAAATTGCATGTCAATAGATACAGATTTACACCTACACGAGATTTTCATTCCACCTTATAAAACAAATTAATTCTTATCAATCCACCTCGGGTTTGCAACTGCTAAAGACCGGTCAGTTTCCATAGGAATCTATTAATGTTGTGTCATTTGCAGAAAATCTTTATTTCTTCACAAGACGGAGAGGGAAACTAAAGAGTAAATGGAAATACTCTCCATTTTTCTATCTTGGATTCTCCTTGACCTTGTGAATGTTTACAGTTGCATGCAAAGGACCCAACAGCACATACGTGTAAATG
Organism: Ambystoma mexicanum; assembly: GCF_040938575.1. Classification (NCBI taxonomy): domain Eukaryota; kingdom Metazoa; phylum Chordata; class Amphibia; order Caudata; family Ambystomatidae; genus Ambystoma; species Ambystoma mexicanum. The sequence continues at coordinate 433,697,123 of NC_090927.1, read as the reverse complement.
CCGATAGTCCCTTGCTGCAACAGTGTGCTTCTTGGTTCTTTGTAACATAGCTTAGTATTGAGTGAGGAAGAGAATTGTTGGCTATTATTGATCAAAGCTTTCCAATCGCTTCCCATTCTCTCCTATGCTGTGTCCTATATTTCTACGAGATTTCCACAGCTGCTCTGCTAAATGCCTTGTTTGTACAGTGGATCCACGCTGAAGCTGACACTCAAGGGCCCATGTGGACGTTAATTAAATATGTAATACTTTTAGAAACGGATGTGTCTCATGGAAAGGACAACACATGCAGTAGATTTATACACTTAATACTGTTTAACATTATAAAAGTGGCGCCTGAAGAATAGATTGTTGTTTGTAATATAAAATGCTTAGAGAATATTAAAAGAGCGGGAATTCACTATCATTTGGGAGCAATGCTTTTAGAAGAAAAAGGGGTTTGGGAGCACTCGGGATGATGTCTTTTGATAAATATGTGCATGATAAACAGCTGCGCCATTAGAAATGACTCAGAAAACTGACCTATTTATGGTAATTGTCTACAACCAGACAGCAATTAAAAATACGGAAATGCCATGACATTTTAGTGCCACGTGATGTTATGGAAAGTGTAATGCTATGTTTCCTTGTCTAGTTAATCACTAGTGGCATCAGAGACCACCCTGGAATATCATATTTTGGTTAGGATGGCCAATTAAAATGATGTATATACCAAATAGAGAACGTCTACATCTATGTGTCTGCAAAGGTTCTCAGTACGATGACGCCTTCAGCCACCCTGACCTAAAAAGTGAGTATAAAGTACTTTCCTCACCCTGAGTGATGCACCTCAACCATTCAGTTCTATCACATTCAGACTCCAATTAATACTGGGGCAGCTGCATTTCTCCCAAGATGTCTAGGTGGTGTTGGGATGCACTTACAGAGTCCCAGCCAGGCAAAGCGGTTCAGGCTGTGAAAAACCTATTAGCACGTACCATTGTGGGCACATACTGAGGTTTGCATAGCAGAAGGTACATGTATTGGTTTTAGTTAGGTGGGGCACATATTAGATACTCACATATAGAAACACAGAAAGAGCAACACATATATTTATGTTGTGGTTACAGGGGTTATAGATAGGGCAGTATTATAGGCCCTGTTTTCAGTTGTATCCAAAGTTATGTTCTGTAGTGAAGTGCTGTAATAGGTGGACAATGGAGTCAGAAAGGTACTGTGGTAAAAGAGAAATCATTGTGTTAACATGGCAGAAGTGTCGCCATATTGGATGTTAAGGCCTAATATACCATAAACAGTATAGAACGCAAGCCCTGAAGTGGAGTTGCAGCTCTGTTTAGCTCAGCTCTGAAAACAAATCCCCTTTCCCGTTCCGCAGGGGAGAAGTTGAGGTCAGAGGCACCCACGGTTTACAGATAAAAACGCTAATTGTATCCAGCTGCATGGCTTGAATGCGGTGGGAACGGAATGTTATTGTAGGGAAAGCAGGAAGGGATGCACCCTTTGAAGGACAACTGCATGAGAGTAGGTCATAAGGTTTTATGATGGGCAAGGAGAAGATTTAGAGCACTACTGCCTTCACCCAACATCGGTCATCCCATTTGAATTATGGGCACACGTATAACAGAAAACAAATACATCCCTGACTCAAGAGCGGTGCCCTAGTCACATCAAACCTGGGCACCTGATGTTGACCTGGATTCAATAGTGACAATGTAGTAGACCATGTGTTTAGGGGAATGGTTTTAGGTAAGGTGTGGACAATAGGTCCAGGGACTATAGGGGGATATTAGCATGTTCTATAGGTGGTAGCTAATGAGGGTGGTGGGATAACATAGTAACCTATGTGTCCAGATTTTGCAGTTTACCGCTATATAACCTGTAACTTTTTAGGAAGCGACAAGCTCCATGTCAGTTCGGTTCTACAGGACCACCTTTTTGCATTTAATAAAACCTTGTTTTCCCTGTAAAGAGGTGCAATGATTGTTTGGCCTTCTGGATTATTTTTACTTTACGGGTTTTGGGTTGATATCTCCTTTACAGTGGGAACAGAATATGGATAATTGCATGTTAATGGAAGAGCAGGTGTATAAGCGCTGGGGCTGTCCCCGGAAATCTGGAACAAATGGATGTCCTGCGGATAGGTCTATGAGACAATTAGAAATTAATTGTTGTTGTATGCATTGTTTATCGTACTGACTATTTTTCCTTGTTGTATGTTTCATTTAGATCAAATTAATAAAAGTAATTGTACAAATCAAAATAGCACCCTCTTTTCTGTTAAATATTTGTATTGGTTTGAAATACTAAAATGAAATGCTGCTTAAAGCTAAGAATCATTTGAATATTATTTTTTCTGCAAGCATGTTTCTCTTCTGCATGGCACTGTCATATAATACAAAACATGTTCCTAATTCACAAAGCTCAAACAGCAAGTGATTGGCAAGAACAAATGTCTGTCTTTTGGAGCTTATAAATAGCATTAATATTGGGTGTACATAGTTTTCAAACATTATTGGGTCTATGTAGAGGTGGCAGCAAAGAGCTGTGTCACTATTACAGCAGTGGCAAAGCCAGGCAGCTATTTATCAGATGACACAGGAGGTCATTTTCTTTGATGCACACATTTTACGGAATGGATTGCCAACATGTGCACTTACATCCACTGAATGCAATCACCTCTGTAATTTTTATTCATGCTTACAAATTGCACTAAATGAGAGTAAATCCGGGTGGATCGGAGTATGTTCATTAATCACAATTTGTAGTGTACATAAGTGCAAAAGCAGATTTTCTTGGGAGAAAGTATTTAACATGGATACCTATGGATTTTGCCAGCTTTTAGCAAATGGTCAGAATCAGAAAGTGGTGTTGATGCATGCTTTTTAATGTTTTTTCAAATAAATTGTTTCATTGTTTATTACAAACCTTTCACAAAACATTACAAAAACACATAATGGTAAAATACATGATCATTTCAGATTACATAAAACAATTAAAAGTCATCCTTCCACATATAAATTGATTAGGATTTACAATACAATTTGGCAAATCACTTTCACCACTGCCAAAGTCAAGGACATGGCTTAACCTTCTAAGATACTAGGCCAAAATAGTTATGATGGACAGCACACTCAAACTATACCACATGTTGGACAATTCCACAAATACCACAGACGAACTTTGTACTGAAGGCATTGCGGACAGGGATTGTCCCTCAAATAGAATAAGGAACAATTATTCCACAGGGGCAGTTGTACAACAGGTTCAGCAAGAACGTTTTTATAAACCGTTGGCATATTTTCAGCATGGTAGAAGAGGTTTTCAAAGGGGCAGGAGGTTTGGATTTGGATATCGGGGAGCAATACTGAGGTTTGGTGGACATTGTTGAGTGTGTGGAAAGATAGGATACTTCGAAAAAGAATGCAAGAGCAGAAACCAAGTGGTGTATGGCCATGCAGGCATCCCAGTATATCAGGCTCAGCCCCAAAAGATAGTTTACCCCTCACAACCACCAATACCACAACAAGTACAACCACATTCAGCCACTGGTGTTACAGAAGCCACAATTAATGTCCAGCAGAGGGACCCCCCTTGTTTTTTTTTCAGAAGCCTCAACATCCACAGCCACACGTGCAGCCCCAAGAAGTTTAACCTTTATATTATTCAAACACACCAAATACCTGCAACAGCAGCAAGCACAGGTCGTTTCACCAGCAGCCTCAATTTGTTCAAAGGATGCAGAGCATCACATCACAACAGATGCCCCAACTATGTTTTTATTTATTTAGTGCGCATTTGTTCGGTGCCTGCACAACAAAATTGTTTTTCAACACGCCACAAGGCAAATGGGGAGGGAACAAGGGGAGTAAAACATAATGGAAAAAAATGGAAATAAACAATTCTGGTCCTACTAGGCCTTGCTGCATTCAGACGTGCAAGTGCAGTGAATGAATGATAAATGCAGGGGAGGGGGTAGAGGTGGGGGAAGGTATGGGCAAGTGTTGGCGACAGCCCGGGAGAGAAGTGCTGAGGGGTGCCCAGGGAGAATCCGTTGGCTAAGTGTGGGGGCAGAGAAGTTCCAAGGGTGTGATACACACAAGGGAAGTGCTTTGGCGGGTGGGGGGGGGGATTCTGGTGTCAACTAGGAAAGGCCCTGGTATCTGTGAGATTCATGAGGGTCCAGGTCACCAGTCCCAGCAGCGGAGGGGTGATGAACAGGGAAGGGAAAGAGGGGAAGAGGTAGAGAAAAGCAGAGTTTTGAGAAGTTTCCAGAACTTAAGGAAGTCCGGTTGAAGTCTGAGAGGGGCAGGGAGGCTGTTTCAGAGAGAGGCACCAGACAAAGAGAGAGACCTGCCCCCCACTCTCTGCTTGGAGAAGCGTTGACAAGCAGGGAGTTGGAGTTAGATAAGTGGTCGACTCTAGCAGGGAAGTATGTAGGGAGAGAAAGGTGGAGATAGTGTGGCCCCAGGCCCCAGAAAGCCTTGTGGATGATGCAGAGGTTCTTGAATTTGATCATCGTCCACTGGGAGCCATTGGGAAGATGTTAGTGCTGGAGAGATACAGTGCCTGGGCTTCAGGCCAAGGGACAGCACTATTCTGGATTAGCTAATACAATACAATCCCTTCCACATGTAGGCAGATACATATGCACAGAAGTAAGCTCTGTAATGGAATGATAATTTGTTACCGCAGGGCACAGTTCCACATTGCAAGGTGGACAAAATTGTTAGGAGGGGGCACTTTCACATATCCAGGCACTGAGACAAACTCACAATAGGAGAGCCCACAGGGAGCTCTGACATACCCAGTCCTTTCAGTAACTGCAGACCTGCAAGAGTAACCACAGGTGTCAGTGAACATAGGCGACAGACATTTTCCATTTTGGTTGACACAGGAGCTACTAAATATTAGATTAAGGAAGGAAGGTTTCCTTTGTCGAACAAAGTGATGGTCAAGCAGGGTGTGTAATGATGTTTCCTTTTACAGAAGACCTACCGCTAGTTATAAGCCTGCACAAACTTGTAGTGCCCTTATTATTTTCAAAAGACACATCAATTAATACATTGGGCAGAGACATAATGAGCAAATTGAATAAGACCATATTCTTCCCTGACAAGGGCATTGTATGTACTGCACCAGGCATGTATTCCACACAGGTGTGTGCAATTATCCATTCATGTTCTGCTCATAGTGTTTGTAGAGAAGCTCCCCTCAACCCAGAGGTGTTTATTTATGGGGAGCAAGTGGTTGTAATGCTTACCTTCAGATGTCCTGTGGAAGCGCCCAGTCTTCGGCCTCCAGCTTTGTGTTAGTGGCTCCCTCCCCGTGATAGGACATGATGAGTATGGGCAACAAGTGGGGACTTTAATGTTGGTCCAATACTGTTCCCTCCCAACCTTCCTTGATCTCCCTTAAAAGGCTGCTGGCAAGGGAAATGGCTCACCTTCTATGTGCAACGGTGAGCTGCAGAGTGTAGTCCTAAGCAACAGGTCCAGTTACTTCACTGGTAGTTCATGGTCCAGTCCTGCTGCGACTCACTAGCTTTTCCTGGTAAGTATTCATCTCTGGATGAGCGGGTGGTGAGTGCCCAGCGAGGCACGAGTTTGTAAGTTCAGTGTGCCTTGCTGGCTCTGTGCGTGGTGCGCGAGCTGCGCTAAAGTAATGTTCTTGTCTGTTTTCCTTTTAGATTCGATTGCCTCCGGTATGCAGTGGGCACTGAAGGATATCTCTTTGTCCGATGGAAATCGAGAGAATGAAGGTAAGCAGGTTTCAATGGGATGGTTCTGGGCACATGTCAAATAGAGGTTCTTACATGTCTTTCTTCTCATAGGTGTCCGGTGGCGTGCATCAGGATTATGGCAGCATGCAAACAGGCAGCAGTGACTCCCGCGAGTAGATCGGAATGAACGGGGAAATGTAGCAGGTAAGTATCAGCAGTTCAAAGATCCAGGGCTTCTCTGAAGTTGCTGCAAAGCCACGCTCCAGAGGATGGTAAGCACTGCACTGCTACTGTGGTTGCAGATGAAATGCTAAGCACAGGGTGCGGCCCAGGGTGTGGTTTTATAGCCCTGGGCTGCACCCTTGAACACTAGACCACCAGGGATATTCGAGCCTTGGGTTGCCTGGGGGCTATCTTGAGTAACAGTCTGTGGTACTACTTGGTGGCCATCTTGGTGCAGGCCAGCACGTGCCAAGTATTGCCTTTGCCATCCAGCAACCCTCCTAGTCCAAACCCTGCAAATATGACTATGTGAAGTCGTGCTTAATAGTCTAGTTGATGTGACAGTGTTACTGTTGTGTGGCAGCACACCCTGCCCTCTACTAGGGATCATGACAGTGGTTTTAGGTTGGGCACCCAGAACAAAAGTTAACACATTTTAAATTTCTATAGAATTTTTATTTAGACCAGCAGTGTACAAGGAAATACCACATGACACCACGATCACTATACCCTTCGAAGCTAGTATTACTCAGAAATACAAGGTTCTACATGGTGTAGATGAGGATGGCATTGAGTGGTATATTGTTTTGCACATTGACCTGGCACTGCTTTTGACAGATCTGGCAGATGAATAGCTTTTCACAGACAATGGGGCAGGGACACTTGTACTTCAAATAAGCATACCTTTTCAGGTAACTATAGAACACAGAGATGATTCCCAGAAGGTGCTTCTACCAAAGATAAATCAGAATATTTACAGCACGACTAGTGTGTTTAAGGAGCAATGGACAACTGACCCCTAAAATGTGGGTCTTTTGAAGGGTGTTTTAGCGGTCAGCATTAAAGTGGAGCCAGGGGCCATATTCCCCACTGTAAAGCATTACCCCCTGACAAGGGAAGCTGACCAGGGAATATATCACACAATTTTGTAGTTATGTCAACAGGGCGTTATTCAGATATCAGAATCCCTGTGCAACTGGGCTGTGTACTCTGTGAAAAAAGCAACAGGAGTGTCTTGGAGGATGGTGCAGGAACTATGCCTTTCAAACAATATCGTGGAGGCAGAGTTTCTAGTATTATGAAATCCGGCCACTATTTTGTGTAACATACCCCTGGAAGCAGCACATTTTACAGTAGTGGCCTTTAAAAATGCTTTCATTTTGATTCCCTTGCACCAAGACTTTTGGTACCTCACCACATTCACGTATCGTGGAACGAGGTTCCAACACACCCATTTACGACAGGGGTATTGTGAATCCCCATGCATCTTTAATAGAATATTGAAGGAGGATTTCGGAAATCTACAAACTTTAAAGGTAACTATAGAACAAAGAGAGGTTCCCCAGAAGATGCTTCTTTCAAAGATAATACCAGAATATTTACAGCACAACTATGGTGTCTGATGAGCTATGGACAGCAGACCCCTGCAGTTTGGGTCTTTTGAAGGGTGGTGTAGCGGTCAGCATTAAACTGAAGCAGTGGCCCTGTCAAAGGAAGCTGACCAGGGAATAAATGACACAATTTTGGAGTTATATCGACAGGGCATTATTCAGATATCGGAATCCCTGTGAAACTGGGCGGTGTACCCTATGAAAAAAGCAACAGGAGTGTCTTGGAGGATGGTGCCGGATCTATGCCCTTTAAACAATATTGTGGAGGTAGAGTTTCTAGCATTACCAAATACAGCCACCAACTTTCTGTAACATACCCAAGGGAGCAGCATATTTTACAGTAGTGGACTTTACAAATGCATACATTTTGATTCCCTAGTACTGAGACTTTTGGTACTTCACTGCGTTCACTCATCGCGGAACGTGGTTCCAACACACCCATTTACCAGAAGGGTATTGTGAATCCCCATGCATCTTTAATAGAGCATTGAGGATGGATTTGGGAAATCTACAAACACAGGACCGTGATGCAGTATGTCGATGACCTTTTGGTGTGTAGGACCATGGAAAAGCAGTGCAGAGAGGATTCCATAACTCTTTTGATGCTTCTAGCAGAGAAAACATGCAAAGTGGACAGATTAAGTTACAATATTGCCAGAAAGAAGGGCTGTAGCTGGGTCAGATAATATCAATAGAAGGGAGAAAGTTGAACCCAGTGAGGGCAGCAGCAGTGCAGAATACACCAGAGCCAGTTTTTTTAGCTTGTGCAATTATTGTCAGCCCTAGATCTTCCATTTTTACAGTTACACTAAGCCCCTTTTACAATGGCTGAAAAGAAGCACAAAGGGTGCAAGGCCACATAAAATGGACACACCTCATTTAAGGAATCCAAATTAGAAGCGAGCAGCAAGTGTTGTATACCCCAGATTAGAACACGCAGTTTTTCCTGTTTTCACATTCTAATGGGCAAGTTATGACAACAGTGCTCACACAAAACACACCTCAGGGACACAGACCGTTGGCCTATTACAGTGGTCTTTTAGACCTAGTAATGCAAGCTCATTTTCCATTTGAGCAGCCACTTGCTGCAGCAGCATGAGCCATTCAGAATGCATCAACTTTCACAATGGGCCATTCAGTACTCCTCTATGTAGAACATGCAGTGTTCACCATATTGGAAAAATCTAAATCCACCCTTACCACCCAACTGGCATCAGGGTATGAGGTCATATTATCAAATGCTTTCTGTAGGCGGTGTCATCGAGTCAACCGAGCCACAGTTATTGCGGAAACAGTTCATGAAGGTGATTAAGTGCACAATTGTGCCACATACCAAGAAGAGCTGGGAAATATGTGCCATATTATGTTTATGTTTATGTTTATTGAGTTTATATAGCACTTTAATCCAAAGCGCTTTACAGTATAACAACAAGGTACAATAATGAAAGAAGCATATTTACAAACATGAAACAAACCAGTGATACAGTATGTAGAACAATTTACTTAAAAGGAGGGGAGTGGGGGGGGAAGGGAGAGGAGGTTGGTAAGCAAGGTTTCAATGTCTGATTTGAGGTCAGTGGGAGAGGGAGGAAGGGGGAAGGAGGGAGGGAAAGTGAAGGGGGAGTCCCCTGATGACCTCCTATGTCCCCTGGTGTTTTCAATGTCTTATTTGAGGTCAGCAGGAGGAGGGGGAAGGAGGGAGGGGAAGGGAAGGGGGCACAGGGTTTGGGGGAGAGACGTAGGGAAGGAGAGTTGGGGGGTTGGAGAAAAAGGGCTTTCAGAGAGGAGGGGAAGGATGAGTAGGTAGGGGTGGAACAGACATAAAGAGGTAGGGAGTTCCAGTGAAGGGGGACCAAGAGTTGAAAGGAGCGGAAGCGTGAGGAGACCCATGGGGCTGGGGGTACAGTGAGAAGGTAGAGATCAGCAGAGAGAGTGGGAGGGTGAGTAAAGTGAGAGGAGCAAAGAGAGATGGGGGACGAGGTCATGGAGAGATTTGTGGACAAGACAGAGGAATTGAAATTTTAGAATTGTGAGAGGAAGGGAAGACAGCCGAGTTGAGAGAGTGAGGAAGAAATAGAATCTCAAGGGCCCAGAAGACATAGGGCCTCATTACAAGTATGGAGGTAAGGAAAAAAGGAAGGCGGAATGGCATTACCAGCATCGTTAACGGGTCCGGGCCATTACAAGCCGACAACCCACCAATACCACCACCGCCCATACCGTGCCCCTTCTTACCGGCATGCAGTAAGAAGGGGCACGGTATGGGCGGTGGTGGTATTCGCTGCGCCAATCCTGGGATGCCGTTAACAGGAGGATATCACAAGATACGCGGGCATGCACTTACCGGCATCCCAAAGGTGGTAATTAGGGCCTGCACGACAGCGGCAATACAGGCATCATGGACGACCCACAAACAGCAACCTGCAGTGCAGGCAACTGCCACAGGTGCACACAATCACCACAGGTGGAGTCAATGGAGCCTGTACCTGTACAAAAGGAGTACACCCACACACCACACCCCTTCCTACACCAAAATGATACCACTAGCTGTTGCAATCATGGGGCTGGAGGACATGCCTGTACTGCTACAACAACAGCAACAACAGCAAAAACAGCATCAACAACTACAGCTACAACAACAGGCAGCACAGAGGAGACGCAGGTGTAGAAGGAGGGTGAGACAGGCCCAGCAAGTTGCACCAGTGCAGCAGCGGTACCATGTAGGCAACCACCAATTGCTCGCATCAGACCCAATCCATTCAATCTAACCCCTGGGCAAATCCACACCCTGTACCGGTTGGACCGGGACACCATCACCACAATAGTGGACATGATACACGACAACATCATCAGCCTCATAGAAATACGCACTGCCATCCCCCTGCTACTAAAAGTGGTGTCTGTGCTCCACTTCCTGGCCACTGGCACCTACCAGCACACAGTGGGCAGCTGCATAGCATATCACAACCACTCTTTTCCCGCATGCTGACCCAAGTGCTTGATGCCCTCCTGAAGCATGCACGCATGCACATTTCCCTACCACGGACTGGCTAGGTGCTCGCTGACACCAAAGTAGGCTTCCATGCACTGGCAGGCATGCCCAATTGCGTTGGTGCCCTCGACTGCACCCATGTAGAATTGGTGGTCCTCATGCCATTGAGGCGGTGTTCCGCAATCGCAAGCAATACCACTCCATCAATGTGCAGATGGTATGTGACTCCAGCAAGATCATCACACATTGCTGCGCCCGATATCCCGGATCTACACATGATGCCATGGTGCTGCGTAACTCCACGCTAGCCCGCTACATGGAGTGACATGCTGGACGACGTGCCTTGCTGCTCGGTAAGTCGCCTGACTGGGCCAAGGCAGTGCATTGGGGTTGTGAGGTGGGGGGATGCATACTCCACCTGGGTGGGATTGGGGGGCATGCATACTCCACCTGGGTGGTATTGGGGGGTGCACACTCCACCTGGGTGGGATGGGGGATGCATACTCCACCTGGGTGGGATTGGGGGGTGCATACTCCACCTGGGTGGGATTGGGGGGAATGCATACTCCACCTGGATGGGATCGGAGGGGATGCATACTCCACCTGTGTGGGATTGGGTGGTGAGTGGACAATGCACTCAGAGCTAAACACTGTTGTCCTGAACATCCCAACCTGAACATGACACATCAATGCCATACATAAGGCCAATGCCGCACACCAATGACTACATGCCAGATGCACAAGCAGGCCACCATGGGTATGTCAAGCGATGCATGACTAATCATGATTACAACTGTGGCAATGCCGCTAGTGTGGTTAGGTACAGAGAAGCATACACTGCAATAATGGGTGGCAAGACAGCATTCCGCATCCACAGTACATCTGTATCAGCATGCAAGTGAACACTCTGCATTATCTGTACAATGCAATCCACACTAGTAGACCATTGTGCAGTACACAATGCATCAAATTAACCTGTGTGCATACACACAGGGACATGTACATGTCAACATCAAATAGCTGCAGCCATGGCCATTAATCCTAAAGGCTCGGTTTCACTCACACATACCTCTTTGTGCTCCCATGCAGGTGATGGAGGCTATCCCTTGAAGCCGTGGCTACTTACCCCTGTGTGGAACCCGTGTAACAGGCACGAAGAGGAGTACAATCGGGTTCATACCCGTACCCGTGTTGTGATTGAGCAGACCTTTGGCCTATTGAAGGCACAGTTCCGCTGCCTAAGAAGGTATGGTGGAGCACTCCTTTATGGCCCTGAGAAGGTGGCAAAAATCACCATGGTCTGTGTCATGCTGCGCAACATGTGCATCCGGAGAAACGTACTACTGCCACCTGACATTGACATGCATGCACCGGGTGAGGATGATGAGGATGATGGTGATGGAGGAGAAGCAGCACCCCTGGCAGCACGTGATGCACAAGATGGCCCTGCTGTACGCCAATCACTGATTGACGATTACCTCTGAACCACAGGAACGTTGATGGTTATGTGTCAGTACTACACTGAGCACTGGGACCATGTGGACATGGACACAGGGTGTGTTGGGAGTTGGGCGCTGTCATGAATAGAATGAACACACACAAAATGAACAATGTTCAGGCATTAAATTAAATGATTTTGAACACAACGGGTATATTAAGAAAAATTACAACATAGTGATTCTTCCCTCCACCACTCACACGCCCTCCCTCCTCCCCCCAAAACACCCAAACACCCCATACCCCCCAAACAACCCATATCCCCCAAACAACCCATACCCCCAAAACTACCCATACCCCACCAAAAAACCCATACCTCCCCCCAAACAACCCATACCCCCCAAACAACCCATGTCCCCATAAACACCCCCCTAATCTCCTCAACACCACCAATGCCACCTCCCCCCTCACCCATTGTCATCTCACACACGATGTGTTTTGACTGGCTATTTCCAGACTTTTTTTGTGCCAGGGGCAGCATTTTTGTCTGTCTTGCACTGTGCCTTGTCATCCGCACAGGGCTCGAGGGAGTGGAGCTTGCAGGTGTGGACGATGGGGTAGATGCGGATGGGTTTTGCAATGTCGGTGCTGGTTGTTGGTGCTGCATGTGTTCGAGCATCCTGTTTAGGACCTGTGTGATGGCACCCAAACTGTAACGTTTCATAATGGCACTTGCATTGATGGCCGCAATGGTTCCAGCATTCGCCTCCCGGATCTCACGGCATGTTTCATTGCCCTTGGCCACATACCAGTGCACCAACTCGGTCATCGAGTCCTGGCGGGCCTCTACCCTTGACAGCCGTTCCTCCATGTCAGTGGGGGCAGTGGAAGTTGAGGGTGCTGCGGCTGGGTGGGCCATTGCAGGGCTGTCCTCTGGGGTGCTTGTAAATTGCGGACTGTGCAGTTGGACCACTGGGTCCTGCATGGGGCTGGACAGTGTGCCCTGAGTGGTGTGTTGGAGGGTGGACGGGGGCTTGGGGTGTGGGGACATTCGACATGTATTGTGCCATCTATGTCCTCGTACTCCTCCGCTTGAACATCCACATCACTGAGTGGGGCTGTGGCTGCTGCCTCACCCACTGAACTGGTGGCAGCGGACTGCATGCCATCAGCCTTGCCTTCAGCTGTTGTTCCCAGCACAGTATTCACAGTCTCGTCTGCTGCTGTTGTCTCCTCATCATCCTGCCTGGCCTGTACAGGTGTCCTGGGTTGTATTCTTGGCCGCGGTGCTGCCCTGGAGGTAGAATGCCCAGTGCCCTGTGGTCTGGCCCTGGATGTTGATGGCCTTGGGGCAGGGTCCTGCCCTTCACCTTCTGCATCAGTGCCTGTGGGAGAACAAGAGATGCAGGGCATCAGTGATGGTGTTACATGCAAGATGCATGAGTTGGTGCTGTACAGTATTTTATTTCGCATGCATTGCATTCTTATAGGTGTGTCACACAGGGTACTTTCAAGGGGGGGGGCATAGTGGCATAAGCCGTGGCATCTCCATTCGGCACTGATGCATGCCAAGTGGCATGTCATTGTATTGAGGTTTGTGTAATGTATGACATGCAAATGGTCCCTGTGTGTGGGTGTCTGTTGGTAATGTGATTGGCACGCAGCATGCATTTCATTGTGCAGGGTTTGGGCCTCCATCTGGACATGGAGCTGTATATGTGTGTATGATGGGCCATGCATTGGCTTGGCTCACTTTCACATCAGTTGTACTACGTCATGGTTTGGCCTACTGGGGTTTGCAGGGTCACTCACCTCCATCTCCCGATGTGGCGGCACCCGTTTCCATTTTGCCAAAGCCCTCTATGGACTCCATTTGGATGGTCGTGCTGCAGGTCTCCTGCCAGTGCATCAGTTTAACTGGTGAGTGGGCACCCCTGCCTGTTGCCATGGCCGCCCTGCGATTAGAGGCCAGGATGTTCTGAACTCTGAGACGTAGGTCGTCCCATCGGTTTTTACAGACTTTGACTGTGCGGGGGGTGGTGCCAACCGCTGACACCTTGCGCGCAACCTCCTTCCAGATTTCTTTCTTTCTTAGCTAAACTTCCCTTTTGAGGTTCTTTGAAAAAACCTCATCTGCATGGGCTGCAAGGGTATCAGCCAGCATGTTTACCTCCTCATCTGAAAAGCGCTTCTTGCGCAGGTGTGGGGTTGTCTTGCGGGTAGCCTTCGACATGCTGGATGGTATGGCCCTGCTCTATCCTCTGTATCACTGCTGGATTGAGAGGATTGCAATGGATTGTGTTTTTAATGATGGCCGCCGGTGCATTTCCCGTTCCAACGCGATGAGGTTTCTTCCGTGTCTGGTATTACGAGCCCGGTATTGGCATGATGTTATTACCAGGTCATTATTAAGGCATTGCTCCTTGGCAGAGGCGGTATCGGCGGGTCCCATGATGGCGCTATTAGGGGGTTGGAGGGCCTTTTGTGGCATGACAGTGCAGCCATTAACGGCATGGGGGTTCACGCGTGCTCGCACACTCGTAATCAGCCGCTATTAGTGGCGTCAAGGGAGTATGGACACGCTACTACCTCTGTGCCAGTAATGACTCAATTTTTAGCGGGATTCTCGTAATGAGGCCCATAGAGTATGGACAGAGGAGTGGTAGATGGATTTTAGGATGCTGAAGAGGTGGTGCCGACAGGCACGAGAGGTTAGAGAGATGTGGTTGGAGAAAGAGAGGGAGGAGTCAATGTGGAGGCCAAGATATTAAGGAGAACCCATTAGAGGAGAGGGATATACTTTTCGTTGATGGATCATAGCAGATCGATTAGAGTTCAGAGTGAAGGTTGACGGGGTCAGCAGTGGTACTCAATGAGGTGAGTGAATTTGAGGTGGTTTTCCAGATAGGATTACCTCCTAATTGCTCTGCACAGGCTGTAGAACTAGTGACATTACATTAAAAAAAAACATAGGGATGACAAAATGGTGTTGTGTCACTATTTGGATTCTGCATATGTCATGTCCACAGTGCATACTGGATTAGCAAGAGGGGAAAAAAAAGACTTTAAGAGGTTTGACAGCTCAATGGTTCAACATGTAGAATTACTTTCCTGATTGAATTCTAAATTGCCACTTCAATCTGCATAAGCAGTTTTGAAGTGTGTCGCCTATATCAACAGTACAGACTTCATTTCCCGGGGCAATGACCTAACAGACACGGCAGCAAAACAAGCTGCATATTTACCAACCAAATTTCCACAGTTACCAGTAAACGACGATAACAGGTACAACTGAACAATCTATTCTATGCTTTGCCTGTGGCACAGATAACACATTTGCAACAACAGGCTGCCCAGGAGAAGAAGGAATTATGGAAAAAAAGGGGATGCAGCCTGTCCCCAACAAATTAAATATGAAGAAACAACTTTTCAGGAAAGCCTGTGATGCCAAAATAACTACTTTCAATTGTTCCTGAACACCTACATTACCCCTGACACATCACTAAAGAAAGCATTGCTGCAGAGATACATGCAGAATTGTTTGTATGAAATCTGCAGGAACATGTGGCAGCATTCTTCATAACAAATTGTGTGACATGCCAACAATATATAGAAGGGACATAGTTTAAAAACAATTAACGCAACATTGCCTCATCCTTCAGGCCCTTTCAAGTATCTCCATATTGATTATGTGGATATGGCTGAAAGGTGTAATAAATGTTGCTATGTGATCATTGTGGTGTGTCTTTTTTCACGTTGGATTGAGGCTGGCTCCTGCACCCATCCTGATGCCAAATCTGCAGCAAAATACCTTGTTAAACAGGTGTTTCCACAATGGGGTATTGTGAGGTGTTGAGGTCGGACAAGGGACTGCTTTTGATGACCTCTTTATAAAAGTAACTTGCCTACTTGGCATTAAACATAAATATTGCACAGCTTACCATTCTTAGGCCAATGGTGTGGTGGAGCGACTCAACGGCCTGCTTAAAAAATGCATTCAAAGGTTTGTTGCACACTTGATATAGCTATTGGCACATTCTGCTTTAAGAAATCAGCCTGTTTCTGACCATCACCTGCATGAGCTGGTGATGGGCATGCACATGTTAATGCTGCTTGTGCCTGCTCATACTAACACTGATGCACATAGTTCAGCTGAAGTATTGTATCGGGGAGTGAATTTTAGGGGTATGTCTGTATCTCATGGAATTTACAAAGAAGACATTTTGTTATGGCCACCCCAGGACCCCGGGGATCAGATATATATACGTGACTTCATGAGGAAATGGTGAGATCTGAGGGTTGTCGGTCCATTCACTGTGACTTATGTAAATCCTACAGCAGTGAAGGGGATTGGCAGAAAGACTTGGATTTATCTATCAGATGTCCGAGTGGGCAAAAGTACCAATGCCCCTGAGAGGAAAAGCAGTGAGTAACGTGGGAAGTACTTGTGTTTTCAACATAGCATTATTCAACTCCCTGCATGTCTTTCGACAAAAAGACTGTTTTTGTTCCTCGTCATGGCTGAATATGTCAGGAAAGAACATTGTGAGAAGGATATTGTATTTTCTTTTTTCTTGTGGTTTATTATTGAATCGGGGATATTAGAATTCTAGTAATGGCATTATAATGGTTCCAATTTTTTTTTAGAGTGACTAGGTTTAGACATTAAAGAGGGATTCCTGACTCAGAATTTTCTTTTAAAAGCATTAGGGCCGAGCCACGCACCAAAACTGACAACATGTAATATGAGCACAAGCGGATGGTGGGAAGAGAGTATGCAGATGACGCATGTTATGTGTGCTCGGCAATAGCACACACTGCAGGCCCTTCCAAACCATTTGTCCCACAAGAGATAACAACAGGTATAACACAATGCATGATTCATTTGGCTTTGTGCTGGGTTAGATGGATGTTCCAGGGACATACAGCTCGGGTTCAATGGATACAAGAGTGCAAGTTGGTTCGGGATGACAATTATATTAGAATAAAGGAAATGGCTGAACAAGAAAAAACAAACAACATTTTAGTGTACTATGAAACTGCAGGTCCGTAAAGGGGGAGATAAGCCTTTCAACACCACCCTACATTTGTTGCATAGATAGGAACATGGACAATTCAAACCTTAGTGTAGGAAAAGGGCATGCATGGACATAACTGGTTTCATATATTATCTCCATGAATGGGTAGAAGGGTGGTTTGGATGAAGCGCAATGAAACTTATAGGAGAAGGAAGGGAAGAGGAGCTTCGAGTTAACAAGAAATGTTATGAAATATGCAACTACAATTTTAACTTACTGACATGACTTAATGAGAATAAACTGATGCCAATACATGCACTTACCAAGCATTGTTTAGGTTTCAGAGCGAGGGGCTTCTATGTCATAGGAGAGAACGCAAACTCTGAGGTGACGCTTGATCTTCCAGTCCTATTAATGGATCATTTTTCTGGCCTATGGTCAAATACCACCATATTGGCACAGCATATGCACTTTTGTCACTCAGCACTCACCGACTCTCATGGTGCCAAACTCGCATCTCATATCGTTTGATGAACATCCAGTTGTCAAGAAACTGTATAGCACACATACTAGGAAGTCGCTCAAAAAGCACATTAAAATGGGGCACCCTACCTTTGCAAGAAGAAAGAGAAATGTGAATTTGCAAAAGACTAAGCGATACTATTATTTCTCCAAGATATCGTCAGACAAGCTCAAGGAAATACCAGAGGTATTCTGCCTCTTTTTGAAAATGGCAGCCTTTTTTCACCTCTTTACTTGCTCCAGGGATGCAGACTGCAGAGAATGTAAAGTGGCTCCAGATTGCACACTGGGTGGTGATGCGGTTGGAAAATGGCACTGAGAAGAGTTTGAATGCCATTAAAGAATAACTTTGGGCATTACGCGGACCACCCTGCAAAATTGCTGTGTCTTAGATATGCTAACAGCCATGGTAGGGGGGAGTATGTGCAAAATAGGGATACATTGTTGCACCACGAAACCGGGAAACGCTGCCAAAACGGCAGCCTAACTGATGCCATTTCTGAGTTGCACACCCTCAAGGTGGCCATGTAGAAAAAGACTAACAGGGTGGTCGATTATGACAGTTACAGTGTTCTTTTTTCCTGGATGCGTAGATGGCTGATCAACATTTTTAAAATATTGATTCCCATCCTCGCAGTGCTGATCATTGCGTTTTGTGGGTGTCAGATAGGCATGGGGTGATGTAGCAGGGTTGGCGCTAAGGGGAACAACATGATGTCTCTAACACTGACAAGCACCAAAAACATTGTCACTTCTCGAGATACGTTAACAAACCAGTGCAGCAGAAAACTGTACAGATTGAACATTGGATGGTTAGGATAGAGAACCAGATTGGCCCCCACAGGCACACTTTTGTCTGCACCCCAGACCCCACTAAATACATTGAAACATGGGTAGATTGTGATGCGGAAGGAGATTGTAATTTTTCGTCATGCACCCCGTGGGAATATGAAGAGCGGGGAGAGTTTGCATGGAGTTTGTAGAGTTTGGGTTCCTAAAGATGATGATAATGCAAAAGAGGAGGGTTCACAGTTGGTTGTTAAGAAAATTAATAAAAGGGTGAGTGTTAATATGCAAATGCAGTTCTCCAAGCGCATGAGCAGATAAAAGTTGAGAAAACCCCCACCCACCAAATATATATTTTTTTTAATGGCCACATGGTTATGAGGTGGGCACATGTGCGTTTAAATAAAAGAGGCAAAATAGATATATATTAGCCTCATTATAATAGAGCTTTTGGATCATAGACATACATGCAAGCGATTCACTATATGTACACCAAAGGGTATAGTGCTATATTAGGTTGTAGAATTGAGAACTGCCCTCATTATGAAGTGTGTTTTTGTACAGTATCAGCTGTCGTTGATTCTTGTGAGTAAGATAACAGCCATTTTTTATTATAACATCAGGGTTACAGGCCAGAAAATCCATAAGGCTATTTTGGTGAGTTATTTCTTGGAACTAAGTCCCCTTTCAATTGAACTGTATTATGTGGTGAGTGGTAGCGCCTCAAGGTCAGGATATTTTGAAAGGAAGAACAGACATTGATGTATTGTTACAAAGGAAGCAGACCTCACTCATAACTTTAAAGACAATCCCAGACAAGCAGGTGCCATCTAAGGCGAGAGACGAATAAATAAACCACGGATACAACATTGCATTAGTGTCAATTTACAAAATGAGAACATGAACACAGTGCCCTCAGTACCACGGAAGTCCCTGTTTTTGGATGGTAACCACTTTCATAATTTGTAAAAAAATAGACACAATTAAATTTGAAAAGCGTGTCTCAGCTTGGCTGTTCATCGAAAAGATAGCGAGAAGGTCATAATATACTGGTTTGTGGCTTGTGTCGAGATGGGAGTTGCATAGCATTCAGGTGCAGGGCTGGGAGAAAAGAGAAGCCCAATTATGATGTTCAGTGGGTTTGCAACATATCTGTCCTCCCTATTGTTTCCCACATCCTCATTTGTCAGATCTTGGTAGGACACAAAGGCTCAAAGTTCTCTAAGAGGTCTTATGGTACAATCAGTACAGACCATCTTTGTAAGGAATACCTTGTAGATGCCAGCCAATACGAGCATGATCCGAACTTAAATTAGGTCATGGTTTGTGGGTGGGGATCCTTTGGTGTGGCAATGGAGAATTGGGCAATCAGAATAAATGATGTATAGTGTTCTTTAAAGGTTTTTGTGATGCATAGCCAATGATATTCTTAGGTTTTGAATTATTGGAACACCTTTTGAATATGCAAAATGTATGATGTGCAGCTATACATTGTTTGGACATCAGTGGGCGTATTGAGATGGTGTTCTGTTTTTATGCTGTGTGCCCTCTCCTGGGTGCAATAAATCAGTGTTCTTTCTGCAGTTTGTTTACTCAATTTTTTAATAGCAATTTCTATTTCCTAATTTTGGGTTGTTTTGGGACAGCTTCTCCTTTGCAGCAAGCTTGCGTCTTCTTTTGGTGCCCACTCTAATATTTCCATAAAACAAGTGTGTCTATCATACAGTCAAACAGCATTTGTTAAGCTTCTCCTAAAATAAAAACATGATCCTTCCAAATCACTCAGCAATGTACCAATCACATTCCAATACATAATTCACAGCTGCGATACTTCACTTTTCACAAGGCTTATTTACCAACAGCTATGGGAACCAGTGGAAAGAAATGGGACTCTCCAAATTTCACAACATGGATTTGGACCAACAAGAGCAAAGGAATCCACATGATGCTCTATTGGGAATAGCTGAAATGATAAACTGATGCCAACTCATCCTCTTGAATCTCTCTGTGTTTTCAATACTATTAGGGTTGACATCTATCCATGTTGGGCCTTGTTTTTGGAATATGCAAACTAGGACTGTTCTGAAAATGTCCGATATTGAGTGGAGAACTGAAGATTCTGTCCTCGTTTGAAAATGTTGACTGGCTCGTGATTCATCACTTGGCAGTAGAAAATCACTACCCAGTGGCTTTACTCTATCGATATGCTGTGCAGTCATATTGAGCCATATGTGACATGCTCATTCACAATGTGTATTGAGGTGAACATTGCCCCTAATCTAGCTAGCCCCTGCCTCCAAGCCTCCTGCAGGGCAAGCTGATTGAGCCTAGTGACCCATTGAGGGAAAAAGTGAGCATCACTGCACACACGACTCGTGAACCCATTTCCCACCTTGGATTAGCGATGAGTGGTCCCTCCCCATCCGAGTGACCTTGATTTAGTAACTTTTGGGGAATTTAAAAACTGAAAGTGCTGCCATGCACAGAGCATGACTGGAAAACCACTTCCCAGTGTTTTCCTGTCCTCTGCCACAGAGGCTGCCTCCAGGGCAAGCTGATTGGGTCTAATGACCCATTGAGGGAAAAAGTGAATATTGCTGCACACAGGCCCTGCATACCATTTCCCACATCGGACTCACAGTGAGTGTTCCTTCCCTGGCTGAGCGACCTTGATTTAGTAACTTTTCAGCAATTTAAAAACTGAAAGCTCTCTCCTGCACACAGTGCGTCCAGAACACCACTTCCTGGTGTTTCCTTTCACTCCTGCCTATGAGGTAGCCTCCGGGGCGAGCTGATTGGGCCTAATGGCCCATTGAGGGAAAAAGTGAATATGCTGCACACAAGTCCTGCAAACCATTTCCCACATCGAATCACAGTGAGTGGTTCTTCCCACGCTGAGCAACCTTGAATTTGTAACTTTTCAGCAATTTAAAAACTGAAAGCGCTCTCCTGCACACAGCATGATTGGCGCACCACTTCCTGGAGTTACCCCGACCCTCTGACCTCCAAGCCTGCCTCCAGGATGAGCTGATTGGGCCTAAAGACCCATTGAGGGAAAAAGTGACCATCGCTGCACACAGGTCCTGCAAATCCATTTCCCACATCGGATTCACAGTAAGTGGTTCCTCCCTGGCTGAGCAACCTTGATTTAGTAACTTTTTGGGGAATTTAAAAACTGAAAGTGCTCCAGTGCACACAACGCAACCGGCACACCACTTTGTGGTGATTCCCCGTCCCTCCACCTCAAAGCCCACATCCTAGGCATGCTGATTGGGCCAATGGACCCATTTTAGTGCAGCACTCAGGGCAGACCCTCTGCCTGTGCAACCGCTCAGTGAAGGGCCCGAGGCAAAGGGTAGCTCCTGCAGAAGCAGCTCAAGATCTTGTTTGCTGTTTTTTGCCAGCGGAGACAGCAGCACAGCCGTCAACGAGCAGCGACTGAAAAGATAAGTGAGTCCAGGCAGGGGAAATAGCCATCATTGCTCCTCATTAAACGGTCCCACCACTCTTATTACCTAAGAGGTTGTAGTCTCATGCATGTTGCCCACAGTTGTATGTTAGCCACATCTTTAATTTAAGACAATTATCGCCATATCTAACATTTAGGCCAATTGTGTTAGCTCACCATATCTGACATTTAGGCCAATTGTGTTAGACATATCTGCCATTTAGACCAATTGTGTTAATTAGCCATATCTTCACTTTTCTCCCGCCCTCAATCCAGGCTTTTCTCCCACTTGCCCATATTGGAAAGTGTGTTTTCCCTCTATCTAGGAATATCGAATCTGGGTGCTTTTCATTAGTTGTTGTGACTGCAATCAAGGTGTTGTTGCCTCGATCCAGGAATCTAGATATCCTCTCCTCCATCCATCCTCATCCTTCACCTGACAGCGAACTCAAAAACAAACCTCATATGCATACTCATCTATAGACCACTGACCTACATCACAAGCTTGGTAGACACCTTCATAGAAGCCATCACGAACCTGGCAATCAAACACAATCACCTGATAATCCTCTGGGACTTCAACATATGATTTTAAGAAGAGAAAGCAAACTCACAAAAATCACAAAACAAGCATCCTGAGACAATGAAACTACACCAGATGACTAAAGGAGCCACACACACAGCAGGACACACTCTCGATGCAATCTTAGCCAACAATAAACTGATCTCAACTGCGCCACCAATACAAATACTATGGAGCGATCACCTCATCATTCCGTTTGTGATCCAACTGCCAAATAAAGCACCAAAACAGCCACATAAGCTCCCCCTGTTCTGGAAAAGAAACTGGAATACCATCAAAAGCATTAACTTAAAAGAACAACTGGAATCCTCAAAACCATCAACCACAACCATGGATGGAACTGACCTAGATGAAAAAGCAGACCTAATCCCAAAATGGATTGCCGAAACAATAGACAGGATCTCTCTGGAAAAACCAGTCACAAAAGAAAGCAGTGATGATTTACACCCCACCTCAACACAATGAGAAAATCTAACCGGCAACTTAAACTAGAATGGAGGAAAAACTACAAACAGGCAAAAAGAATAAACTATCAAAAACATATTTGAGCATTCAAAAAGCAAACTCTGAAAGCTAAAAAGAAATACTATGACAACTGAATCACAAAAGCCACCAATACACAGAAAGAACTAATTAACATCATAAATGAGATGAGAAATCCATCTAGATGCAATAACACACCGGTATCTTCACAAAACCTATGCAATTTAAAAATACAATAACAGATATACATCGGATCATACAAAGCAGACAAATCAAACACACTGTGCACCATGCCATAACTACCCATGAACCACAGAACAAGCTGCAAAGCTTCACCCAAATATCATGAGAGAAATTCCTTAAACTGGTGAAACAAAGCAACAAAGCAGGCTCCCCAATGAACCCCTGTCGGCCTGACATCTATAAATCCGTCCTTACATAGGGCACAACACTGGAATGCCACGGAAACCACTTCAACCAATCACTCTCAATGGGAAGAGTACTGCAGGCTTTCAAACCAATCATCAAGAATACAACAGGTAATGTGAAAGACCTCCCTAACTACAGACCGATATCAAACATTCCCTATCCGGCAAAACTACTAGAGACCTATGTCTACCAACAAACACTGGAACACGTAGAAACCCCCCAACTACTGGACCAGGCACAAGTAGGCTTCAGACCCATGAGAGGGACAGAGACAGTACTTCTCTCTATTTGGCATGACCTAAAGACCAATGCAGATTCCAACACAAACTTGTGATACTGCTCGACCTCTCCTCAGCATTCAACACAGTCTGTCACAACATCCTCATCAAGAGACTGGAGGAAATAGGGATCATCAACACAGCACTACTCTGGATTAAATCTTTTTTAACTGAAAGAACAGAAACAGTATGGATAAAACCATTCAAATCTGCACCGTGGCACCACTTGTCGATCCACCCTATCCCCACTCCTCTACAAAATCTATGTACGACCTCATGAACTACGCAGATGACATGCAAATCATCTACAAAATCGAATATGTACAAGAAGAGAACACAATGCTAATAGATTGTCTCAAGGAACTCTACGAATGGATGAACAAAATCAGCCTCAAAGTTAACCCAGACAAGATGGAAATCATGATTGTACCCAAAAACCAAGGAAGCAAACATTACATCCCATGGCCCACAGAACTAGGAACAGTGCCCACACCATCCAAAATTGTCAAAAACCATGTAATCCTAAAGGACAACGAGCTAACCCTAAAATCACAAGTGAACGCGATAATAAAGAAATGTTTCTTCCACCTGCACACAATCAAAAATATTCTACCATTCCTCTCCTTCACAAACACAAAACTAGCCATCATCTCCCTCATCTTGTCCAGGATAGACTTCGCCAACAGCCTAGACCTCGGAATGATGTATTATCTACTGAAGAAACTGAACGTATAGAGAACGCAGCGGACATACTTCTGCTCAAACTCTCATGAAGGGACCAAATCACCCCAGCGCTAAAGATGCAACATTGGCTGCCAGTCTAAAAACAAATTACATTCAAAACAATGTCCATAACACACAGAGCCATCCATGGCTAAGGAGCAGAATTCATGCAAAATAAAATCACCATTTATCAGCCGACCAGAACGCTCATATCCAGTGACAACATCTGTCTGGAACTTAAACCATACACAAGGATAACACTCAGTGGATCAGTATTCTCTTGCCTAGCTGAAAAACTTTGGAACACCCTCCCAAGAGACATACGAGCCATGAAGGACCATCTGAAATTCAGAAAACTCCTAAAAACCTGGCTCTTCAACTCATAACTGGGCAGAAACGAATGAGCAAAACCCACACCCTACGGAATGAACACACACATTGCAAAACGGAGGACTAGGCCAAACCATGACAAAGTGTGGGGAAGTAGAGAGGCCTCTGAATGGGAGGGAGACCCAGGTGCACTCGTTGCAACAGAAGGCCCTATAGAAAACACAGGTGAGACATAGGACCAACCCAATTTGAACCACAGACAGAGGACATTAGAATTGAAGGGGGAGAGTGGCGATCAAACAGATAAAACAAGGGGCCCAGGAGGTTCAAGGGCACAGGCGAAAGGTTGCCCATTCTCAAGGGGCCCAGGGATGCGATGGTGGTGGCACACCAGGATGTGTCAGGGGACAAGCGATGTAGACACTGTTAGGAAAGATTTCATGATTGTAGATAATTTTCCTTCCATGTGGCAACCCCCAAACTTTTTGCTGTTTTTTTTTTTTTTTTTTTTTTTTTTATTTGGTATGGCTGATAAAATCAACCTTTCAAATATATGAAAATACAATTAACAATGTACACTTAACAATTCCACATTAGGTCATTAGTCATAAAAAAATGCAAAATTATTTGATTAACTGAATTTCACAATGTATATAACAAATATGAAACATGAATAAAAAGGGCTCATTTGGTATCATTGTTATCATTAGATAAGATAGCATTTAAGAATTGTGTTATGGCAATTCTAATAGATAATTTTGTGCTCCTAAATAATCTGATCCAAATTTCATTTTCATCCATAGGGACATATGCACACAGTAAATTAGAAAAAAAGAAATTTCTTGTTGATATTAAAGCTGGACAGGTCACTAACAGGTGCTGTAAAGTTTCAGAAACATCTGAGTTTTCACAAAAACGACAGTAATTTAAATGTTTTGAAATCAGCCCTCTCCTTGCCATTATTTCTCTTGTCGGCAATAAGTTAAACCTAAATCGCAGATATTGTTGTCTCGTATGTGGCGCTGGAAATTTAACTAAATAATCTGCCATGGTACGCAGCTTTTTTTGTCCAAACCATTGTTCATTAAAATCTTTGTATGTGCAGCATTTGGCCGTATTGCATATCCAATCATATTGGAAAAGCTTTAACTTGGCTCGATCAGGGTTTGTGAGGAGTGTCTCAAGCGATATACTTGCATCTGCTAGAGCGTTTAACACACAAGTTCGCCATTTAGTTGGAAAAAAGTCTTGGGAGTTTGCAAGATAAAACGCTACTGTGCTTAAGATGTTATTTTTAGCCAACCCTAACAAACATTTCCTGAATAGTGCGCACATTTTCCATAATAATTGTGAAAATAGTGATACCAAACCCATTTCAAAACGAATCATGGGAAGTGGGGCACAATTCTGTAGTTTTAAAACAGATCTCCAAAACCGTGCTTCACATGAGTCCCATATGTTGCTTCTGATAGGGAGTTTGGTATCAACTCCATATAATAAAATCGGAACTACTTTCGTTCGATAAAAAGTCATAATGTGAGTGTATGAGAACTTACCATAACGATACACAAGTATACTAGCCTGTGATTTCAACGTGTCTAATTTTGAATTGAGAGTGACAACATAGGCTTTTTCACTTTGTGTATTATAGATGGTCAAGCCTAGATATTTATAATTTTCAACATTCATTAGGGTGATCTTATTTAGGTGCCATTTATATTTTTTCACACAAGAGATGTTTTTGACTTTTTGACAAACAACTACTTGTGTTTTCTCTAGGTTAATTATAAGATTGTTTTCTATTGAGTATGCGTATAGCTTATCCAATAGATTCTGTAACCCTTTAGGGGTCTGGGATAAGAGGACTAAGTCATCCGCATATAACAACCAAGCTATGCGTTGAAGGCCCAATTTTGGTGCATCACTAATTATGTCTACAAATGATTCACCAAGATCAAGAATGAACAAGTTGAATAAAAAAGATGCCAGAATACAGCCTTGCTTAAGGCCTCGGCCAGTAAGAATTAATTTAGAGAGCAGGCCTTCCATGGTGAGGCGAACTTGGATCGAGGTATTAGTATGAAGTTCTTTTATAATGGAGATTAAAGAAGAGGGACATGAAAAGCGAATTAATTTTTGATAAAGTAGATGGCGGTCAATAGAGTCAAAAGCAACCCTGAAATCGATGAAGGCCAAATATAGCAGGCTATTCCGGACTGCACACTGTGATTTCAACATATTTAAGATCATGATATTTGGGGCTGTTCCTAAACCTGCCACAAAACCCGCTTGAAAGGGATCTCTCATTTTTAAATTAGAAGCCCAATTATTTAGGTCCCGGAGTACGATACGATTAAAAATCTTTCCCGGTGCATCCAATAAGGCGATGGGTCTATAACTAGCTGGATCACACCTATTTCCTTTTTTGTATATTGGAAGAATAATTGAACGTTTCCATGAATCCGGGACTAATTGTGTCTGAATTATATTTGAAAACATGTTGTATAATGTCTCAGACCAAATTTCGGGGTGTTGTTTTAACGTAAAATTCGAAAGCCCATCAGGACCCGGAGCTCGAGATGCACTTACTTTGTTTATAAAAAATAGAATGTCTTCTTTATCAAAAGTTAGAGTGAAATGGTTTGTTAATTCTGGCAGGTTTTGTCTATTTATATTTGAACATGGCATGTATAAATTTGAAAAATGTGTGATCCATGCCTGTTCTGACACATTATTAGATTGTTGAATTATTTGATGATTTGTAGTCACCTTATTAATTATCGACCAAATTTGTGAAGTGTTCTTTCCTGCTATCATGTTTAGCATTTTGGAGCTGTCATTTTGATATAAATTGGCTCGGTGTGATCTTAGCCAATTTTTATAATTTGTCCTTAGTTGAGAATTGACAATGTTTCTTAAATTGGGCGGCAGTCTCAAAGCTTGTCGCTTTTTCGAGCGAAATAATCTTTTTGCAGCTTCCACTACCCTGTCGAATACATGCACAGTGTGAATGCTAGACAACAGACATTTTTTGGCTTTGTGTTGAAAGAGTTGCATTAATTTATGATAAGGCGTGTGCAACTGGGAATGTGTAATAGCTTCAGAGGTTATTCTGGCATAGAATTGATTAAATCTTTTTAAAGAGGTGTCACTCCAGCATAGGCGATTACCACCATAATTGACAGTTACGAAATCTAGGGTGTTATTAATCGTCTGAACGCTTATCGATTCAGTTATATTCCAATGCATAGAGAGGCAGTTATGATCGCTCAAAATGAGGGATTTACTTCAAACTTATAAACTTGTGAAATGAGAGATTGATTTACGTAAATGTAATCGATTATTGCGGAGGATTTACCTCTATGCCACGTTGGCTGTGGGGGAATGTCATCTGTAAATGATCCATTTAGCATTTGAAAATTATGTACTTCAATGAAATGGTTCCATAGTATTAATCTATTACAAAATTTGTGATGATCAAAGTAATGCAAATTTAAATCCCCTGTTATAATGATATATTTTATAGTGTTGTCAACACTCACCAAATTCATTAAAGAGTTCATGTCTCTCAAGAATATGTGGTCGGAAATACCAGCGGGGTTCCAATACACATTTATCAAGGCATATATTGATTTACCAATCTTAAGTTTTATCATCTGCTGGAAACAATTTGGAGATGACCAGTCTTCAGATTCAATGAGAGGATTTTGTTTAACAGCTATAAGAAGCCCTGACGTCGGTCGTCCATGATTTGATTTATGGGCTAAATTTATGTGTATATTATAATTGTCCCAAGTTGGGACACTGGTAAGCCAGGTTTCTTGAAACGTGGCTATATCAACGTCATCAAGGCTTAATTCAACAGAGTTCAATAAATGACGAAACCCTCTCGTATTCCAACTGGTAAGAGAGACATGAGTTCGAGGCTTAGATATAACTAGCTAGTGCTCATTATGAGTCAACTGGGAATTGCAAGACTTTCTAAAGCCAACTGAGGATTTCTGGGTGGCAATTGTGTCAATGTTCCTCCCATGAGTGTCATTTAGAGGCGGGGATTTTGTCGTCGGAGTTTTGGATAAGAGATGACTAACTTCAACGATAAAACCTAAATCATATAGTTGATTTTTAGCTGACCATATGGTATTGACAACCACTCTAGAGTTTATCCACAGTTTTACTGAAGTGAGAATCTGAGCATCTTCAAACTCCACCAACTGAATATCAGTTGAGTGTATATCTTCTAACTCAGGGATTTCAGCGAAGATGGTAAGTATGGAGCTGCGATTCAGATCATATTGCACATTCGGGGGTTGACGACAAGCAATGATCAATGAATGCAATGCTGGTCTCTTGAGATCATTTTTGAGTATTCTTTTGTTCTTCAACAGAATAGGGTCAGACTTGGCTGAAGTCGAATCTGGTGAGACTTGTTTGTCTAGAGAGTTTGCTATGGTTGTTTCAATTAATCGTTGTAATTGTGGTCCCAGTGCTGTTAAAAGATGTTTTTCTTGTAGCGCAATGTTTATATCGGGCATTGTTTTTTCCATTAGTGGTGGATCAACTATGCATGTTTGATTGATTGACTTAATGCAGTTAGATCCAAGAGAATTCTGGGTTAAGAGTTGAATCTTAGCAGTCCCAATTTCAGCCTCACAAACTTGACGAGGATTTTCTAATCCACTTGGGATAGATGTTTCTTGACCATAGAGAGAGGAGTTGCTAGTTGGATCGTAATGTCTAAAATATTTTTGTGTTGGTTGAGCTGACATATATGCGTCAACTGCACACCGAATCTCCTTTCTATGTTCTTTTAATATCTGCTGGGAAGATCCGTGTAAAAGAAGATTTTGATTAATTTGCTTTTCAGATTTATGTTGTATGGTCGGTAGTGTGTGCTCTGAACTATCTACAGTGATAGCCAGGTTATCTTGATTGGGTTTCACGTGGTGTTTAGCAGCAATGGTGGTCTTTCCTTGATCGGTATTAGCATTATCTTGACGTGCTAAAGTCTGTAAATGGTATTTTTTGGAGATTGCTTTTGATGCCAAAACAATACGTTTCTGTGGGATGACTGAGGACTTGACTGATCGCTTCGCCATAGAGGTGCCGCAATTTTTTGGATGGACCATGTTTTTTGTTTCTTTCTTGTCTGTCAAGGAAATTATAATGTTGTCTGATTCAAGGATCGATCGAGAATTAGAGACAACAGAGTCTCTCTCAGGAGTGAGTGATATTGGAATCGCATCAGGTCTTTGGCTTGCGTTTGCAACATATACATCATTTGAACCAAATGGAGGTAGAGTTTTAAATTTACCAGTGCCAAGTTTTATTTGTATCTCATGATTGAGTATTGGTGACTGATTTTGACCATGATGATTTTTTAGAAATATGGGGGCAATGGTCCGCGGGGCCTCTTTGATTTGATTAGCAGTACTACTAAATGATGATGGTAAAATTGTTTTTAAAGAACTTTTCCGAAGGAAAATTGGAGCTATTTTTAAAATCTTCTGCGAAGATGATGTAGTAAATCCTGTGGATTATTCAGAGGTCACTTTGGTGGTTTGCGAACTTGTTGATGTCATCAATGTTGTTTTCTTTACCCTCTCCATATCATTGGTAAGAACTACCTCTTGATTTTGTTTATTAATTGTAGTACTGTTCTTGACAATTTTTTGAGAGGTGTGCTTTTTCTTGTGTTTCATATTAATACCTTGCTCACGTAATCTTTTTTTCCTTCTTGCTTCTTTTTTCCTTTGTTTCTTTCCTCCTGATGATGAAAGTTGTTGTGGACATGGACTGTGCGCCACAAATTGATCTTCGTTAATGGCGACCGGATCAATTGTTATATGTGCATTTAAGATGTTTTCATTTTCACACTCAATACTTACATTGGCCAGTCTTCGAAATTCATTGAGAATTGACTCAGACAAAGGAGTATCATCTAAAGGCTGGTATTTGTCATTATCAATGGCTTGAGTGAGTAGAGACGGAGCTTTGATAGCAGAATTTTGTATAAGATTAAGAAGCTCCTGAAGTGTATCTTTATTGGATTCTTCTAGGGTATTTTTAAGCGCCATGGATCTCTGTATTGCAGAGAGATCCATTCCTTGTTTTACTGATTCTACTTTGAGTTCTTGTATTTGTTGCAAAAGATTGTTGTTGATGAGATTGCAACAACTCACCATCGCACCATCCAAAATGGCAACTTCTTTTGTTAATTCGATAAGGGAGCCTGTCTGTGACTGAACTTCACCCTTTAGCAGTTCAAAGACAGAGACTAAGGAATTTAGAACATAACTAAGAGCATGTAGAGTATGTGCAGAAGGACCAGGTGGATTTTGAAGAGGCTCGTCCTGCAAGTTTTGAACTTCAGACGGGGTATGAGGCATTAATAAGTTGTTGTCTGGGTTAGAGGATAGAGAGGCTGATATCCCATCAGAATTTGATAAATTTAACTTCTCTAGGGGATGCATAGTTGTGTCAGAGATTGGTGATACTAGTGTAGCAGCGGCCTGAGTGGATGAGGATTCACCATAAATGAACACAGGCACAGCTTCTTTGAGAATTGTTCTTCCACCGAAATGATCGTCAATTTTTTTCTGTATCTTTGATGTTGTAACAGTGAATTCAAGTCCCTTTTTCCAGTTTTCAGTTAGGGGAAGACAAGCTTCATGAGTTGCGTATGCTCTACTAGGAGTTAAAATGGGCGACTCTAAATGAATCTGTGCTGTGATTTGTGGAGGCTCTACATTAGAGGAAGATGGTGACGGAATATCTGCTTGTGTGCTCATCGATGTATCATCGGGTATCATGATTGATATAATAGGTTCTTCCCATTCAGGTGTCTTCAGATCATCTCCAATCAGATTGCTGCGAAGTTTCATGACTTATATGTATAGAGTGGTTTTTAAATAGAACTTTTAAGGTGAGCACCTTGTTCTATGATTTTAATTAAAATTAGTTAATAAAAGGATCACTTACTTTTACTAGCTCATCCGAGTCAAGGAAGTAAAATTCCGCAGTTTGTGCCAGAAGATGAATCACTATTAGTGTAGGTTTGTATTTCTACCAGTTCAAGTAGCTAGACCAAATACTGCTCAAAAACTTAGGGCCGCAGTCACAGCATGTATATACGCAAAATTATTAAAGAATAAAAATATATTCAAATGCCAAGATACCTTGTTTCCAGGAGGCGGAATGTACAGCGAGTTTGACTATGTGCCAGAACCCAATGACTATGCCTCTCAGAGCCAAACAGCAGCAAAACAGTTCTTGTAAAATTATTAGAATGCAACACCCTTTACTCCGCACCGGGCTTAACGCCGCAAGGGTGAACGGGGTTGCTTTTTCAGATGTGATCAAGTCACGTGATTGGTCACGTGACCGCCGATGGGCTCCGCCTCCTCCAGGAAGCGAGCGTGGGCTGAGATGGCAAGAGTCCCCCTGGACTCGCAGTGCCAGTCACTGGTGATGCAGGTAAGAGGAGTGTTCTCAGCAGGATACCAGTTTGAATAGAAGAAAAGCGCTGCTCGAACGATTGGGGCTGCTTTTTCAGATGTGATCAAGTCACGTGATTGGTCACGTGACCGCCGATGGGCTCCGCCTCCTCCAGGAAGCGAGCACGGGCTGAGATGGCAAGAGTCCCCCTGGACTCGCAGTGCCAGTCGCTGGTGATGCAGGTAAGAGGAGTGTTCTCAGCAGGATACCAGTTTGAATAGAAGAAAAGCTGTTGTTTTACACCCTGATCTAGAATTTTCCAGAGAAGCGCAGCCTTCCGCCGCACTCCTCTGGGCTTTCGCTCCATTCTTACGGGGAAAATGACATGCCCTTAAGACAGTCAGTACCGGGAGACTTCGTTTTCCTTAGTCCTTTCCTCATGTTGCAGCTTTTGAGCAACATGAAACAAGAGTGCACTGTAACTTACATTACCGCGCTCTTGGGTCTCTAGTCATTCAAAATGGCCCTAGAAACTCTCGCTGGACTTATCATGAAATGTGCAAGTGTGTCACGGACGGGACTGGTGACAGCTATCGTTTCTTTGTGTTTTGAACCCCTTTTTGCCATGTTAACCGTGCCTCCCGCGTTTGGCCCAAATGGGTGGCCTGGCCTCCAAAATGGCCATGCCATGAGGTTCTTTGTCCTGTCCGCTGACCGTCTTGCCCCTTCACCTTCCCGCAAGTCGAGCCGACCCGGGGCAGATCTTATTTGGTCATGCACTTTCCCGCGAAACACAACGCTTTCGCTGGCTTCTGCATACCTTGTGTATGCCTCCAGGATGTGGGCTGGGATGTCTGTTCCCAATACACATCCTGGGTGCCAGAGAGTCTAGAGTGTCTTGAATGCCTGGGACCACTGTGGTCCGTGATAGGTCCACATATGGTGTGAGTGTTTTGTGAGCAGATCTCCTATTGGGTCCTCTCTGTTTTGGCGCGAAGGGAACTCTGGATAAGAGGAGGCTGGAAACACCACTACCATGTCGATCTCCTGAGTTCTCACGAACAAAGGATAAGGAGCCAAGTATCCTGCAACTAAGAAGCTGAGTCGAGCAATCGCTGGTGACCCGCTGTAGGTTTGGCACCCTGCATTTCTGTCGTCCTGTGAGACCCCTCTGTATCTGATCGAACGAGAAGGCCTGTACTGGCGCTTCGACCCTTTAGAATAGTGGGAACAACTATTCTCGGCATCTTCACCAAATCCTGTACGTAAGCCTTCGAAAGCGTCCCTGGGCCATCCAGTGGACTGACCAGCCTACACAGGAACCTTGCTCTGTCACTGCCGTCTGGCTTACTGCTAATCCCGTGTCCTCGGCACTCTCACACGATTTGTACACTTGGCATTCCCAGGTCTGAAGTGAGACATGTGTTTTGGGACCGGAATACATGCGGTTGCCGACTTGCCCTGCTGTGGTAACAAACCTGTGTGTGTTCGCTGCATTTGGGACACCCTCGACCCTGACTCCTGCGGTCGCGGAATCTACACGGTGTCGAGACATCCTGCTGATCGCATCTGAACCTGCCAGTAGTGAGACGGAACCGGAGAAGCCTGGGTCTGCCTGTATCGGGGACCGGTGAGTAGTCAATACCCTAACCGGTCGCCCTCCCGCAGGAGTCTGTGGCTCTCCACTGCTGTCGTAAACAGCAACCCTTTTCCGCACTCGCGCCCTGCATCTGCTCACAAGTCGAGGCCACGCTTGAGTAGCGGGGAACTGTTCATTATCGTTTTCTTCACCTCTCTGAACTGCCTGATCTCCCTGAAGAGACTCTCCTTTGCCCGTTGACACCTGCGTGTGCAGGTACTTTTGAGCACAAGGCTCCAGTCTTCGTAGGGCTCGGACTTCCTTCTATTTAGGTGGCCTCTGATTTCGAACTGGGTCTAATGATTACTTGCACTGCCTGTTTTCCTCCCCATCTAGGTGGTCTGCATATTTCGTGCTTCTAACTCTTTAGACCCCTTGGTCTTGTATATATATTGTATTGCTTGTGATGTGTTGGTTTATTGGAGTTTTACCGTGATTCTTTACTATGGTCGATGTTACAAAGGCCTTGTAATAAATGTGTCTATATTTTTAATATAACACCTGTCTGGAGTAATTTGTAAGCGTCCTTGTTTTGCGGGCTTTCAGTCACCCTCACCCCTCTTGAGACCTAGTCTTGACCGCCGCCATCGCTACCCTGATTGGTCTGGCTTGTCCAGAGGTTACCCTGTTCCAAGAAACTAGGCTGGCCTTCTGAACCTCTGCCCCTCCAGGACAGAGTTCAGAAATCCATTTTAACAAATTGGTGTACAGCGGGGGGATACGACTGAAGGTATCCAGTGTTGCGCACGAGTGAGGGCATTTCAAGTTATTCCTAACAGGACACGTAGTGAATTGTCGTAGTATAACTCTTTAAAGGCCATAGTCCTATCAAACAGTATGGAAACAGGTACCTTGTTAACTTTAAATGCTTCTAAATCCGAAACATTGAAAAAGATGTGTGCTGAAAGAGGTGTCTCCTCGCAAGGCACAAAAATGGAAATGATCCAAAGAATCATGGCGTGGCAAGAAGCTCAGCTTGACGCTATAGCTTCCGAGGACAGTGCAGAAGGAGGTGAGGCTGCTCTCACTGGTAGAACTGATAGTTCTGCCGCTGCACTAGTCCACCGCCACCATGAGGACAGGGAGGATGAAATGTCCAATGTTTCCTCTGCCAGTGCTGATGGGGAGCCCATACTTGAATTAAAGAAGCAAGAACTGCTGTTTAGGCAGAAGGAGCTAGATTTCAATATGGCCAAACAAGAAATCGAACAGGCAGAAAAACAGAAAGACAGGGATCACCAGTTGGAACTGGCCAAGCTTCAAGTTGCCAATGGATCCAAGGGTCCTGGACATCGGTGTGGGGCCTCCTCTCATCCATGGTTTCCAAAAGATCTGCTCAGTGTGTATTAGGAAAAGAATGACATTATGGACTGGCTGAATACATTTGAGTATGCATGTGAAGTTCAACAAGTTGACAATGCTGATAAAATTGCCTGGTTACTCAGCAGACTGCCCCATTCTGGCTGCAGTGCCATTATGGAAATGTCGAAGGCTGAGCAAGCAGATTTTGCAATGTTGAAGCAAACTCTCATTTTAAAGTTTGGAAAGACTCCTGCCCAATATTTAAAACGATTCCGAGAGTATACGAAAAAAGAAGGTGGTGCTTGGGTATCTTATGTAAGCGAATCCTTAAAAAACTTGACTGGCTGGGTCGAAGGTTATAAGGTTTCTACCTTTGAAGCTATGATAAGTCTTGTCATGCTGGAACATATTTTTGCATCTTCTTCCCCTGAGCTTAACCAGCATTTGGCAGATTCTAAGGAGATAGATCCAAAGAATTTTGCCATTGCAGCAGATTTGAGGGTGTCACATTGAGTGTCCCATAAGGACAAGACTCATCCTGGTAAGCAGGAGGAAGGGAAAAAGTCCAAAGATAAGGAGGGTGGAGAAACTGATAAATCTTCTTCTCAAAAGGGCCACAAAAAGAAAAATAAGGGTAAGACACAAGAGAACTCACAGGGTAGTGGAGGTCAGCCTCCGAAACAGACTCTGGTTATAATAAGCCTCCCTATGTAAACAGACCCAATGGATTGTGTTTTGCTTGTGGAGCAACTGACCATGTGAAAGGGGATCCCCGGTGTAAGGTTAAACCTTTGGGAGTCCACTCTGCTAATCTGGCCTTCTCCTTCTACGAGGAAGAAGAGATTATAGGAGCATCCTTCTCCTCAGGCTCCTTCCCCAGTGGGATAGAAGCTGAGGTAGTTTTAGTTTCCCTGGGTTCCTGGGAACCTAAAGTCGCAGAGGCTTATGCTAGGATTCCAGATAATACCAAGCACTACTTTAAAGACAGTGTGCTGATCAATGGAGTAGATACTCCAGCTCTTAGGGATAGTGGGTGCAGTCTAACTGTAGTGGATTCTACCTTGG
This sequence comes from Ambystoma mexicanum, assembly GCF_040938575.1. Taxonomy (NCBI): domain Eukaryota; kingdom Metazoa; phylum Chordata; class Amphibia; order Caudata; family Ambystomatidae; genus Ambystoma; species Ambystoma mexicanum. The sequence goes on along the minus strand of NC_090927.1, from coordinate 433,661,319 downwards.
TAGACTCAGAGGAAGCTGCCAGAGCTACTCTGATGCCCACTAAGTTGGCTGACGGCCCACCTCGCATGTTTACAGTAATACCTGTAAATCTTACTATCAATGGTACAGCAGTCAGGATTCCAGTGAGCATTCAGAGGAACGTCCCAGGAAAGGGCTTGTTGGGCAACGATCTCCAAGCATTAGGGCTCGTGGGAGACACTGCGGACAGACCCTGGACAAGGTCTCAAACCAGGGCAGCACTGACCAAGCTCAGTGAGCTTCCCCAGCCAAAGGGGAAACCCAAGGCTAAAGGAGTCAGAAAACCAAAGCGAGGGAAAGAAAGTATTCCCCCGAACTCACCTACCAATGCGGTGGAGGAAGTTGGTCGATCGCCCAGACCTGACGAGGAGGCGGCGATACCTGAAGTATTTGACCCCAATGACCATCCTGAACTAAACGACTTGTTAGTAGAAGGTGGTCCTGACAGGGAAGAGTTGAGTAAAGGCCAACGTGAGTGCCCCTCTCTGGAAGGCCTAAGGAGACAGGCCTGCTCCCAGCTTGAGGGTGAACCTCCTGAGAAGCATCGGATTTATTTGGAAGGTGGACTCCTGTATAGTGAGCCCACAGAGTCTACAGAAGGAGACCATAGGAGGTTGGTGATTCCCCTTGCTGTAAGACCCTCCCTCCTGCAGTTGGCACATGAAGTGCCCCTTGCTGGTCACCTTGGTATTAAGAGGACCAAGCAAAGGTTATCCATGCACTTCTACTGGCCCAAGATGGGGGTGCAAGTAGAAAGTCACTGCAGGAGTTGTGCCTCCTGCCAGTTATCTGGTAAGAGTGGCTCAACAATCCAAGCTCCATTGGTACCACTCCCGGTTGTGGGAATACCATTCGAAAGGGTAGGGATCGACATCGTTGGTCCCCTTTACCCGCAAACATCCTCAGGCAATAGGTTTATCCTGGTGCTGGTCGACTATGCTACCAGATATCCTGAGGCCATCCCATTGAAAACTTTAACTGCCAAGTCAGTTGTAAAAGCGTTACTTGGCATCTTTACTAGGGTTGGCTTCCCTAAAGAAGTTGTGTCTAACAGAGGCAGCAACTTTATGTCAAAGTATATGCAGGCTATATTGAAAGAATGTGGGGTCACCTATAAGTTTTCTTCCACATACCACCCCCAGACCAATGGTCTGGTGGAACGGTTCAACAGAACGTTAAAAAGTATGATTGGGGCTCCGGAAGAACCTCAAAGAAGAAAATGGGATCTTCTTTTATCATGCTTACTGTTTGCCTACCGAGAGGTACCACAGGAGGCTGTTGGCTTCAGCCCCTTCAAACTTCTGTTTGGTCACCCTGTGCAGGGACCCTTAGCCATAGTCAAGGAGGGATGGGAGATGCCCACTCCCCCTATTACTACCAACGTAGTAGACTATGTGTTAGGGCTCAGAAAACGGATGGTACTTCTGATGGGTCTGGCTAGTGACAAGTTGAAGGCAGGACAAGCGCTGGTGAAACATTGGTACGACCAGAAAGCTTCCCTCATCAACTTTACACCTGGTCAGCAAGTCCTGATCATGAATCCCATAAGGCTTAGAGCTTTACAGGACAAATGGTCAGGCCCTTACACAGTGGTGGAGCCCCTGGGTGAGGTCAACGATTTAGTGGACCTTGGAAGGCCTGGAAAGGCTCCAAAAGTGTTCCACGTAAATAGGCTGAAGGCTTTCGTCCCAAGAGTCGAAATCACAGCACTGCTACTGGCTTCAGATGTTGAGGAAGAGGAGTCTGAACCTCTCCCCGACCTGTTCCAAAGCGGTCCTTCAGATAGCTCCTTTGAGGGTGTCCGAGTGGCCCCTCACCTGACTTCTGATCAGCAGGCTGAGGTGAAAAGTTTGCTTAGGCAATTTTCCCCCTGTTTTCGCAGTCCCCTGGTTTGACACATTGGCGCAAACATAACATAAACACAGGAGACAGCGTACCTACCAAAAGTAGAGGATACAGGATGTCAGACAAAGTACGGCCTTACATTAAGACAGAGGTCAGCAAAATGTTAGATCTTGGGGTGATTGAACCCTCTAGTAGTCCTTGGTCCAGCCCTGTGGTTTTGGTTCCAAAAGCAGGCACTTCTGAATTGAGGTTCTGCGTGGATTACAGGGCTCTGAATGCTGTCACCAAGACAGATGCACACCCCTTGCCTTGAACAGATAAGCTGGTGGATACCTTGGGTGCCCCCAAGTATCTCAGCATGTTTGACCTCACTGCAGGTTATTGGCAAATAGCCCTAGCAGAACATGCCAAGGAGAAGACAGCATTCTCAACTCCAGATGGTCTTTATCAGTTCAGGGTAATGCCGTTTGGGTTGAAGAATGCACCTGCCACTTTTCAGAGGCTTGTGAATCATGTGTTAAACGGGTTGGATGAATTCTGTCTTGCATATCTGGATGATATAGCAGTATTCAGCACCACCTGGGAAGACCATGTGAAACACCTCGGGATTGTGCTACAGGCTCTTCAGAAAGCACACTTGACCATAAAGGCTAGTAAATGCCACATTGGACAAGGCTCAGTGGTTTACCTTGGACATGAAGTAGGTGGAGGGAGGATACAGCCTCTACCCAGTAAAGTACAAGCAGTACAAGACTGGCCTACCCCCACTACACAGACCCAAGTGAGAGCCTTCTTAGGACTCACGGGGTATTACCGCAACTTCATGGCAGACTATGGTACCATAGCTGCCCCTCTGCTCTCACCACTGCGAAGAAACCCAAGAAGGTAACTTGGACCGACAAGTGTGAGAAGGCCTTCAACAGCTTAAAAGACTCCTTGTGCCAGGCCCCTGTTCTCAGGGCCCCTGATTACCAAAGACCTTTTATTGTGCAGACAGATGCCTCTGACACTGAGATAGGAGCTGTACTATCGCAAGTAGATGAGAAGGGTAAGGAACACCCTATTGGTTTCATTAGTCGCCAGTTTAAGGACAGAGATCTCAGATGGTCCACAGTAGAGAAAGAATGTTTCTCTGTTGTGTGGGCCCTACGGAGGCTGAGGCCCTACCTCTATGGGGCCCACTTCACTGTGCAAACTGATCATAAACCCTTAAAGTGGCTAATGAACATGAAGGGAGAGAATCCAAAGTTGCTTAGGTGGTCCATAAGTATGCAAGGCTTTGACTTCACGATTGAGCATAGGCCAGGTGTCCAACATAGCAATGCTGATGGGTTGTCCAGAATGTTTAACCGACCTGATCAAGAAACTCATCCATGGGTGGATTAGTTCCCCCTTTCCTTAGTCTGGGAGGGGCGAGTGTTAGGAAAGATTTCATGATTGTACGTAATTTTCCTTCCATGTGGCAACCCCCAAACTTTTTGCTGTTGTTTTACACCTTGATCTAGACTTTGCCGGAGAAGCGCAGCCTTCCGCCGCACTTCTATGGGCTTTTGCTCCATTCTTACGGGGAAACTGACATGCCCTTAAGACAGTCAGTACCGGGAGACTTCGTTTCCCTTAGTCCTTTCCTCATGTTGCAGCTTTTGAGCAACATGAAAGAAGAGTGCACCGTAACTTACATTACCACGCTCTTGGGTCTCTAGTCATTCTAATGGCCCTAGAAACTCTCGCTAGACTTATCATGAAATGTGCAAGTTTGTCACGGATGGGACTGGTGGCAGCTATCGTTTCTTTGTGTTTTGAACCCCTTTTTGCCATGTTAACCGCGCTTCCTGCATTTGGCCCAAATGGGTGGCCTGGCCTCCAAAATGGCAATGTCACAAGGTTCTTTGTCCTGTCCGCTGACCGTCTTGCCCCTTCACCTTCCCGCAGGTCGAGCTGACCCGGGGCAGTCCTTATTTGGTCATGCACTTTCCCGCGAAACACAACACTTTCGTGGGCTTCTGCATGCCTTGTGTGTGCCTCCAGGATGTGGGCTGGGATGTCTGTTCCCAATACACATCCTGGGTGCCAGAGAGTCTAGAGTGTCTTGAATGCCTGGGACCACCGTGGTCCGTGATAGGTCCACGTATGGTGTGAGTGTTTTGTGAGCAGATCTCCCATTGGTTCCTCTCCGTTTTGGCACGAAGGGAACTCTGAATAAGAGGAGGCTGGAAACACCACTACCATGTCGATCTCCTGAGTTCTCACGAACAAAGGATAAGGAGCCAAGTCTCCTGCAACTAAGAAGCTGAGTCGAGGAATCGCTGGTGATCCGCTGAAGGTTTGGCACCCTGCACTGCTGTCGTCCTGTGAGACCCCTCTGCCTCGATCGAACGAGAAGGCCTGTACTGGCGCTTCAACCCTTTAGAATAGTGGGAACAACTATTCTCGGCATCTTACCAAATCCTGTACGTAAGCCTTCGGAAGCGTCCCTGGGCCATCCAGTGGACTGACCAGCCTACACAGGAACATTGCTCTGTCACCGCCATCTGGCTTACTGCTAATCCCGTGTCCTCGGCACTCTCACACGATTCGTACACTTGGCATTCCCAGGTCTGAAGTGAGACGTGTGCTTTGGGACCGGAATACATGCGGTTGCCGAGTTGCCCTGCTGTGGTAACAAACCTGTGCGTGTTCGCTGCATTTGGGACACCCTCGACCCTGACTCCTGCGGTCGCGGAATCTACACAGCGTCGAGACATCCTGCTGATCACATCTGAACCTGCCAGTACCGAAACGGAACCGGAGAAGCCATGGTCTGCCTGCATCGGGGACCGGTGAGTAGTCAATACCCTAACCGGTCACCCTCCCACAGGAGCCAGTGGCTCTCCACCGCTGTCGTAAACAGCAACCCTTTTCCGCACTTGCGCCCTGCTTCTGCCCACAAGTGGAGGCTGTGCTTGAGTAGCGGGGAACTGTTCATCATCGTTTTGTTCACCTCTCTGAACTGCCTAATCTCCCTGAAGAGACTCTCCTTTGCCCGTTGGCACCCACGTGTGCAGGTACTTTTGAGCACAAGGCTCCACTCTTCGTAGGGCTTGGACTTCCTTCTATTTAGGTGACCTTTGATGTCGAACCGGGACTAACGATTACTTGCACTGCCTGTTTTCCTCCCCATCTAGGTGGTCTGCATATTTCGTGCTTCTAACTCTTTAGACCCCTTGGTCTTGTATATATATTGTATTGCTTGTGATGTGTTGGTTTATTGGAGTTTTACCGTGATTCTTTACTGTGGTTGATGTTACAAAGGCCTTGTAATAAATGTGTCTATATTTTTAATATAACACCTGTCTGGAGTAATTTGTAAGCGTCCATGCTTTGTGTGCTCATTGCGGGCTTTCAGTCACCCTCACCCCTCTTGAGACCTAGTTTTGACCGCCGCATTCGCTACCCTGATTGGTCTGGCTTGTCCAGAGGTTACCCTGTTCCAAGAAACTAGGCTGGCCTTCTGAACCTCTGCCCCTCCAGGACAGAGTTCAGAAATCCATCTTAAAAGACACCCATTAGTCTGAACACAGGGGATGGAGGAGGTATCACCACCAAATAGCCCTGAGAACAATCCACAAGTCTGCACAGAAAATAGTAGGGAGACCACTAGCACACCACAATACATGACACTGGTAGGGATATATGCCACAAGTGGCCAAAACCGAGGGGTATGATAAAGTATCACCACTAACCAACCCCTCTAAAAAAAAAAATCCCTCTGCTTACACCTCTCAAACTCTAAATTAATACAACCATACCTCTAGAACACAACAAGGCACACACACTTCACTACACAGCAATAATAAAATAAGCTATGCATAGCCTCTCACAACAGCACATGACAACTTCTGACCGAGAATTCACACCTATGCTCAACAGACGGTGTAAAATGCAGTATAGCTGCCAACAGCATATCATAGCTATCTTGTGCTTTTCCCCGCTCAGTCCTACTAACCTATCCCCTGCCACACCTTACCCTCTTGCTTTTCAGATCTGCCAGAGTGCCAGGGGATCCCTCGTGTGGTGTGTTGTATAAATATCCTTTAACATAATATAACATAACATTACATTCTGCTAAAATTATTCAGGGAGATTGGATTGAAAGGAACAACGTTAAACTGGATCACTTAATTCTTCATGGGTTGGACTAACACAACACTTAAGGTGCCTTTGCGGTTGTGGTCTCACCTTATCGCATGTGGAGTACCCCAGATATCTAGTCTTTTACCTCTCTTTTACCACAACTAAATTACCTGGTTATGAAACTTATTAATAGTGAAGGGTGCACATGTTTACATCTATAAGCTCATAGCCACCCTCTACATCAAGTTTGCCAGATTTTATTGCACATTCCTTGCTCATGCTGACTCCTGGATGATGACACACAGACTAGAATTTAACCAAACCAAAATCACTCCAAAGAGTGCCGCACAAACAGCATTACCTGAAAGAATGACAACAGTCAAAAACCTCAAACTCTTGTTGGATAGTGAAATCACACTTTAACAACAGTTTCATTGTTTCGTCCAACTCCAAACAATTCAATGCATTATGCCTTATCTTACTTTCATGTAAACAACCCTGACAGTGATCACACTACTGATCTCATGCAACACTATGCAACACCAACAGCCTCTACCAGGATTCCAAATTATACTGAACTGGTTACATAGAATCCAAAACACAGCATTTAGACATCTTCTGAGACTTCATAGCTGCAAAACCATCACACCAGCCTTCTGAGTACGTCAGTGCTTCCTGATCATATCATATCGGATGCATAGGGATTGCGAGTGAGGGCCTATGCTGGTGCGCTTTGCCCACTCAAAGATCTAAACCTGACTGAGCTGCAGTGCACAGTTCACAAGAAAAGGTGTACCCGCTAACACCTAATAAAAGGAAAAACAGCTAAATTGGATTGTGAAATGCATTGAGCTCTTCCATATTAAATTATATTTGTTATAGCTGAGAACTCTGTAAACATATGTAAATAAAATCAAATTCTTGTTCCAACGAATTCTGGTTGTTTATTGTTTGGTAGAAGAAGAATTTGATTGTATTTACATATGTTTACAGAGTTCTCAGCTATAACAAATATAATTTGATAGGGAAGAGGGCGATTCATTTCACAATCCAATTTAGCTATATGGCGGATACATTTGACACCCCTATGCCTATCCCACTGCACCTTTCAAAGAAGCGGTGCAGAGGAAAGAGAAGGCTTATCCTCTGTAGTGTCTCCTATTGATGTTAAGAACCCTTACTAAGGCCTGCATTACTAGATCAAAGATGTCTCAATGTTGTGTAATTAATGTTTTTTGTAGTAATATTTAGTATTTTAGACAATGCAGTGTTTTACAGTATCAATACTGTAATTTTGCATTACATAACTTACATTTTTAGGAATGCAATTGCATGAAAAGCTTTTTAAAAAAAAATAAGTTAAAACATACTGGTCTTTGCCAGATAGCATTTAGTTAGCTTAATCAATTGTATCTTCCTTATTTTGTTTCTGGTTTGCAGTTATTTGAAAAAGAAAACACACAATCTTGATTAGCACTCCCACAAAGGCATTTGGCACTTAAGAAAGGATGAGAGGATTACTGCTGCACTCTCTCTCCATTAGCGACTTTGAATGTGCAGTGAACAGAGAAAGAGGGTAGAGAGTACTCTGCAGCAAGAGGGGAATATAAAGTAAGCTGTGCTTTCTTTGAACAGGGTAACGTAAACAGCTATCTTTGCTACACATGCGTCAAATTAATTATCAAACCTACACAATTGCATAACAAATTGTTTATCAAAACTGTTTATTGTATGCTTTGTACACCCTGTGTTATTCCCTATTTGCACTGTTCCGTTGTATTAGAAACAAATGGAAGGGCATACAATCCATGTACATGGTTTCTGATTTGACATCCACCCAGGTGAGCAACTTTAACATTTCTTCCAGTCAGCTTTTCAAGTATCATTAAGTACAACTGCTACATGCAACTGTTTCTTTGGCCGATCCAACCATCACCTCTGTGCTGCATCCCATTATCCCTTCTACCCACACACTTTTTGTGAACAATTGTCCAATGATGTGCAGTTGTGACCTTGTCCAGCACCTTGTCCAGCACCACGGCATTACTGCCCCTCTGGCATTTGTGATTTTCTTTTAGATCTGAGTCCAATATGTTACTTCACCCCTATGAGGTCCTTGCAGTGTATAGCACATGGCAATATTGTTTGATCCCAATCATTCTGCAATCCTTTTTGCTAAATAAAATCATCGGTAAAAGGAGAATCATCTCTTTCCACCCATTTAGTATAGGCCCAATGTCCCTGAAATAGTCCTCTCAATTTGCAAAATGCAAGATGAACTGAGCAGTGTGCTATGTGTGTTGATACTTCTTGCACTACACACAGCATGGGGGCATGCAGGGTGTAAGGAATGACAGAGAGCCAACATAGAAATAATACCAGCTTCTTGCACATGGCCATACCATATGTTAGCAATTTCTGGTCTAAAAACTTCAAACCTGTTTCTCAATGAGAATTCTTCATTAAATATTTCTCGTTTTACTCGTACACTTCTCCTACTAGTATTTTCTACTCCATAAAGGTCTACTATTTCCTTCTTCATCATATTTCTACTATATTAAAACCAAAGGAAAACCAAAGGAAAGAAAGAGAAAACAGGAAAATTACTACACACATTAATATCGATAATAATGTAGTTAACTGCTAAATGACATTTCATATATTGGGGAAAAATGGAGAATTGGTCTGTGTTGGCCACTAGATGTACGCAATTGCATAATGAAATGTTCAACATTGATCCTCCAGCTCTTCTCCTTTCTCAGTATCATTGGACATGGGGTCGTTGCTGTTGCTCTTCTTGACGTCTCCTAAGTGAAGACATCCCTTGCACCCACCCATTTTGACAGCAGATTCAGTGACCCACTGCACAATGTGTGGTCATGTAAAACACAGCATACTCCACTTGTGCACACAATTGCGCACAAACACAATGTCACATGGGTACAATTGTTAAGGTGGTGGTATCAGTGCTACTGTGCCTGTGAGCTCTTCTCGTCTGTTGATGGTTGCGGCTGGTCCCCTCTGTAGGAGCTTTACCTGGTGGGAAATAAACTTCAAGGCATCAATCATGACAGTCAAATATGCATTCAATTCATCTACTAATATAGGAGCATTACTCTGGGCATCAGACAGGGCACAAGAAGAAGCAAGGGAGACATTCAATTGTCTGCCCAAAAAATGTGTGTGGGGTAAGATGGTGATCTGATCCTGGCTGATTGCGTAAGGCGTAAAGAGCCAGAGGCAAAAAGTAGAGAACATTTGTATTAAGTGTGCTTCTTAATTTAGCAATATGTTCTTTTATTTACTTGTTTATTAATTGATGTATATGACATTTTTATTGCGCCTATACACAAGAATTTCCTGGCACCACAAGACAAAATGGGGAGGGGAACATAGAAAGAAGAACAAAAACGGTTGTATTGACATTTTGGAAATCCTACCATGTAATTGCGAGAAGGAGGAGGAAAGTGCAGGAGAGGGGGTTAGAGGGAGAAGTGCAGGAGTGAGGTGCCCAAAGGAGGGGGCAGGGGGCATGTGCTAGGGAGGCCAAGAAGAAGACAAGTGCTGGGGGAGCCAGGAAGGCAAATGCAAGGGGAAAAAGGAAGGTTAAGTGCAGAGGACAGGGTGTACAAGGTTGGGGCTAGTCCGGGGAAGAGAGCCTGAAGGTCGTGCTGGCAAGGGATGCTGAGGGGACTGGTGGGGGTGGTCTGGCCTCTATATAACTTTGGAGGGGCCGGTCCCAGTCACAGTGGCAGAGGGATTGTTAGTACGGGAGGGGAAGTGGGAAGGATGAGGAGAAAGGGAAGGCCTTGGGAAGTTTCCGGACCTTACGAAGATCCGTCTGAAGTCTGAGGCATACAGAGAGGCCGTTTCAGAGGGTGGAATCTGCAGAGGAAAGGGATCTATCTCCCACTCTCTGTTTGGAAAAACGTTTGACCTGCAGAGTTTGACCACCTAGCAAGTCATTTAAGCATTCTAACATGCCTTTTGCCTTGAGATGATAGACATAAGACAATTTGTGCTTTTTGCCCAATAAATAGGTGATCTCTTTTAACAATTTATATGCAAAGTTTTGCCCATCATCTGATCACAACAATTCACACACTCCCCACTTGGTGAATACCTTGCATGCAAGGAATTTGGCTGCCAATTTTGTGTCTGGATGAGCACAAGGACCTGACTCTCCAGCGGGGACATACCCCGATGATTGTATAATGATAGCCGTTACAACTTTTGTATCATATCAACATAGTCAAAATGAAGATGCTAAAAGGGCACAGTAATATTGCTTTCACCATTATCAATGTATGACCCACAATAAATTGCTGGCACACTACACAATTCACAATAACATTTTGAGCATGCTCATGCAAATTGCGAAACAATCAATTCTCAGCCAACTCTGCTGCAACATAGTCTCTAGAATCTAGATGCATGTGCAGGATAATGCAGTTGGTCCAATGTTCCAGTCAACAACTTTACGGAAATGATGGGCTTTCCTGTGATGTTCTGCCTCCATATTAAGTCAGTGCGGGACAATGAGCAGCCCCTCCGTGTCCACGGTTCCTGCTCTTGCTGTGGTGCACTTCCCTGTAGCTCTATTATTTGTATTAGGGGCAATGTATTATAGGGTTCAGTTATGTGTTTCTTATTCACCCTTTTGTCAGTTAATAATGCCACTAATTCTAGTTTGTCTGTCAAATATGATGCTTCTATTAATGCAGCATCCGCTGCACCATTACCTCAGTATATTTCACAATTGGCATTGTCGTAGGCAGTGACAGTGCATCAATCAGTCTTCACAATTCAGTGAGCTGCACTGGCATGCTGTCTGATCACTGAAACCCTCTTGTTTTCAGCAAGACAGTCCTGAATGTACTGTTGACGTTACATATACTGAATCAGAGTAGATTCAGAGTAGACCAATGGAAACTCTGTCTCCACAATATTTTTCAAAGGACGTAAATCTTGAAGGTATCTCCAAGGCCCTCTCTTTGATTTTTCCACTGAGTACACGGCTCTGTTACATGGAGATTCTGATGTTATTATAATGCCTTGCAGCAATAGCGCAGTGAAGGTCTCATATGCTCATTTGTCTGCTTCTCTTGACATGGGGTATTGTTTTGCTCAAGGTAATTTCACCCCTTTCTTCAGTGTATTTTTGACTGCTCCTATGCTTTTGAGGATTGCTAGTCCATAGCTCTTTTGGTACTTTCTCAAAATCTTCCTGAAAATGTGGCAACACTTCTTTGGCCAATAATATCATCTCTGCGACCTCTCTGTATTCCACTATTAATTGACATGGGATACATATCTCAAATATTAACTCCTGCAATCGTTCTCATCCTTAAACAGTTGTTTGTCAGCCATGTCAGTCAATCACAATGCTGGATCAATAGCTAAAACTGCACACCAATCAATGCCATCTTCTGTCAACATACATTTCTAGTGATGTTATCAATGCCACTTATTCTGCAGCTAGCTTGGAATAGTGTGGCAGTTAACTTTTCCTTGCTACTACCTCAAGATCTCCGTCTTCACTGTGTACAACAAATGCTCCTGTGTGTCTTAATCCAGTACTCTGATCGATCGTTGACAACCTGTCAACTAACACAATTCCCCCCCTCAAGTTTATTCTCCTTACCTTGGGGTATATCACCCTATTTATCTGTATATGCGGAGCAGTCAGGTACATTATCGCCTTCTTCTACTGGTTTGGCGATGAAGGTTGCCTGATTCACTGTGTGACACCTTACAACCTTAATTGCGGGGTTTGATACTATCACTTCATATCCAGACGCTCGCTGTGTTGTAAGCGTTGATTGTAGTTTTTGCAAGATTGTGAATAGGGTGTTCTCTACGTAAAATGTCATAGTACCACCCAATGTTATCATTGATGATTTCTCAATTGCAAAGACCGCTTCAGCCAATGCTTGTTCGCATGGGAAATGTCCCTTCATAATTTAATCCAAAAGACCACTGTAATACGCGAGGGGCTTGTACCCCAACAAAGATGTCTGTGTAAGGACAGCCGTCAACGCATACCCATTTGAATGGGAAAATAAAAAGAACTCTTCTTCATAATTTGGTATTTCAAAAACTGGGGAAGTAGTGATTGCATTTTTAAGCTCATCAAATGCTTCTATCATTTCTTGTGTTTACCTAAGGGTACCTCCATCTTTCTTTACTTCTTTTAATGCCTACAGGGGTCTGATGTATGTAGTATAATCAAAGACCCATAATTGGCAATAATTGCACAATCCCAAAAATGGTTGCATTTCTTTTACTGTGTTTGCATGTTGTGATTTGCTTTTGCTCTTTCTGGTGTCACCCTTTCTCCCTTCTGATGATATTATTTGTCCCAAATACATTACTTCTTTGTGGCAAACCTGCACTTTCTCCTGGCCCACTTTGTATCCCTTTTCTGCTAACAATGTTAGAAGTAATGTTGAATATTGCCTGCATTGCTCCTCTGTGTTACTGCACACCAATAAATTGTCAACATACTGTATGACGGTGTGCTTTGTCTGTATATTAAGCACATCCATTTGTAATACTCAGATAAACACACTGTGAGAATCACAGTACCCCTGAGGTAATCTTGTGTTTTGAAATATTTTCCTGTGATACATAAATTCAGTGAGTCTGTATGCAATGGAATGGAAAAGAAAGCATTTTTTAGATCAGTCACTGTAAAATGCATGGCGGTGGTGGGTATGCTACACAAAATCATAGCTGGGCTAGGAATCAAAGGAAACTCTGCTGACTCCACAACATTATTCAAAGGACGTAAATCTTGAAAGAATATCTACGGCCCTCCCTTTGATTTTTCCCACTGAGTACACAGCTGTGTTGCATGGAGTTTATGATGGTATTATAATGCCTTGCTGCAATAGCACAGCAATGGTCTCATATACTTGACCGTCTGCTTCTCTTGACATGGGGTATTGTTTTACTCGAGGTAATTTCATCCCTTTCTTCAGTGTAATTTTGAGTGCTTCTATGCTTTTGAGGATTGCTAGTCCATAGCTCTTTTGGTAATTTCTCAAAATCTTGGTGATAGTTTTTTGGCCAATAATATCCCTATACATACAACCTGCATGCATATAGTGAATACCTGTCACTGGTATTATCTGCACCATTACACTCATTTGGGTTGGTGTCTCCTGGCCTTCAAACCAAACCTCACATCAGGAAACCCTCTTTCACAGAGACAACAATCAAAACCCAGCAAAGAATGTTTAAACAAAATGGTTCCCTCCCACTTAGCCATGTCCCCTCCCGCTCTAACTGTTTGACATCTTCATTTCTCCCCACCTTACTCAAACAATCAACACTTCCACATGCCACTAACCTGCCAAGAAGCAAACCACATTAATCAAACAATATCATTGATTAGCACTCTATCCCTATCATTCCCTCTTAAGCGTAGCAAACTAAACCCTTGCAGAGCTGACCTCAGCGGTTCCATCATGGGATCTCCCTTCCGGATTAAATGAACATCCAAGGGTTCAAGGCTACTACCCACCTACCCATAGACCAAAAGTCAATAATTTGGTAATTCTGGTTGGCAAGCATCAACAGGACAGGATTCGCATGTTCCTTTTCTTAAATCCCATTGACAGTCTCCCTACCTCTTTTCTTTCAGGGCCTCACACAGCAAGGCTTCGAAATTGGCAGAAGGTTGTTTTACAATACTATTTTAAATTGCGTTGCATGTTTCTAATAGATACAAGTGTGTCTTTATGATAATACGTTAATTGGAGGATGATAGGCAAATTGCAGTAGAAGACCGTGGGTGCAACATAAGAATGAAAGCCTGTTCATGTCCGTACTAATGCAAACGGGCTCAATGCTGCTAAGTTGTTATGTTACTGTGTTTTTCAGAGGATCCCTAGTGAACAAGCAGTGTACACTTTTTATGTGACAACACACACACCACTGTGCCCATAGCCCACACCTTTCTTTTGTGCGAGCAGCATGTGGCACACATATTAGCATTACTGGCAAGCCTTGAGCAGCCCGCCATGTCATAATAGTTCTGTACAGATGAATGGGCTTGTCATGATGTTTATCAGGGCACATTGTTGAGGGTCAAATGCACCATTTATTATATATCAATCGTGTATTATTTCTAATGTGTTTAAACTAGTCCTTCAAATCTCCACACTCATTAAAAAAACGACATGCTTGCCAATTTATTAGTCACAATAGTATGTATACAGTTTCCAATCGTTTCTTATTTCATTATTGCAGTAATTTGATATTGGACCATTGTCATAGGCTATGTGTTCTTAGTAACAGCTGTGATGTCCTTTGACATAGAGTGCCAGCGGACCACTGCGGTGGTGATAGTGCGCAGTACAAATATCCTTTAACATTAACATTAACATCATTGCAGCTTCCCTGCAATCAAAACATACATTTTATGGCCATGTAATCTGACTTCATCTACATCAGTGCTGAGTTTTTGTCTATTCCGCTGCTGCAGTAGCAATTATTGAAGGTTTTGCAAGGACATGGCTATCCACATCTACGTAAATACATAGTGCCCGGGAAGGATGCGGACAGCCACATCATTGGTAGAGAAGGGGTTAAATTAATATGGTGTAACAATTATCTTATTCACATTATGCAATAAGAGTTAATCTCGTGACAATTCAGGCTGAGAATTTCGCACATGTTCAACCAAAGTACATTATTACTGGTATAGGTCAGAGGATCAGAAACATTTCTATCAATGATGCACGAAGAATTGTCTAGATGACTAATTTCTTACACCTGGCTGTTTCTTAATTATAGAAACCAAAATTGTATCTTTGACAAAATGAAAGGTAAAAAAAACAAAAAACGTAGGTGATGTATTTTCATTTATTGTTATTAATTGATAAATGTGCAAGTCACCTTATTCAGAAAGGTGCCCTGTGTATTTCCAGGTGTCTGTGATGCAGCACGAATGATGCGCTGGCCAGTGCGCTGGCCAGTCACCTTGCATACACTAGTGCCAGGTACATGTGTATGGCACACCATGCACCCACATGAAGCTGGGTGTTCATTTCTTTATGACCTGCCTGTCATTGTGATACATGAAACAAAAGAAATAATTCATCTATCTTGGTTTGAGGGATAGTAATGTAAGTGGGACAGCAGTGCTTCCTGTCTGTTATTCCACGAGTACCAGTAAGAGGCAAAGGGGAATGTGTTGGATTTCTGCAACTATTAATGTGTATTCCATGTCTGAATTTGGAATGCACATTAATAATGCATCCGGAATGATCCCTTATTTATGCAAAAGTGCAAAGGGCATCAAAAAATAGTCAGCAGACTCGTACATCGCAAATACATATGTCAACACCAATCTTACAGCTGAATGCTTTCCATTATTGTGATGTTCTCACTCTTGTGGGTTTACAACCATTCTGGTATGGACAGTGACATTTGGCACATATTGCTCAGATTGCTTACCGGCAATCTTCATTACTCCTAGTCCTACTCTTCTTCATCACAGTACTCACCAATGAGGCCCCCCACAGGAACTTTTTTTGTGTGGAGATATAACCTCCCTCTTATCCACAATCCATCAGTACATAGCAAGCCTGTACAGCCACCAGGCCTTTCACACCATGGGAGGGTGCCAAGGGTCAATAGTACTGTGATGAGGAAGAGTAGGGCTAGGAGTAATGAAATTTACAGATTGCTGGTAAGTAACTGGGCATTACCTCCACGTCCATCTTCCTCATCACAGTACTCACCGATGAGGCATACCCAAGCCAAACCAGATGGAAGCTCCCCAAAGGAAAGCAGGAAACCAGAGGACACCCAGGAACAATGCAAACACATCAAGTTTAATGAGCAATTGAACAAAACATTCACAGGTGGGCCACAGACAGCACCCCTAACCCAAAGGAACGATCCCTTAAACCGCCCACATTAAGCCAGTAATGGGTAATAAAGGTATTGGAGTCCGCCCATGTAGCGTCCCTGCAAATCACATGCAAGGGAACACCCTGAGCATCCACCCAGGAAGAAGCCATACCCCTGGTAGAATGCCCCTGCACACCCAGAGAGGCCAAATAAGCCCTAGAAATCACCAATCTGATCCAGCGACTAATACAAACAACTGAAGTCTTCTGACCAGCACCAGCTGCACCAAATGTAACGAAAACACTATCAGACGCCGAGCAGCCTCCGTCCTGGCCTGCTACACAACGCACATCAAGGGAGTGCCAAGACACTTCCTCCAGAGACAGAGGGTCCAAAAAAAAAAGGCTGGGAGGACCACTTCCTGAGTCAGATGAATCATAGAGGCAACTTTGGGCAAGAACCGGAGATCACAGCTCAACATCAACCAGTCAGGCAAGACCCGAAGAGAAGGAGGACGGCATAGCAGAGCACCAATCTCCCCCACCTGGCGCGCAGAGGTGATGGCAATCAGGAAGGCTGTCATGAGCGTAAGTTGTTTAAGATCCACAACACCAAGTGGTTCAAAGGGAGCAGACTGAAGAAAACGCAAAACCAGGGGCATATCGCAAGGAGGGGAACCCAAACACACAGGAGGCCGAGCAGAAGCCAGGCTCCAAAGGAAGCAGCCTACCAGACCCAAATCCAAAAGTTGAACACCAAAACCCTCCAACAAGGTAACTGAGCCCGCAAAGTGTCCACCACCAACCCTGTATGTAAGCCGTTCTGCAAAAATTGCAAAATCCCCAGAACACCACAACCATGGGGGGAAAGACCAGCCACACCACATCAGGTGAGAAAATGGGCCCAATGCCTATCATAGACCTTCAACGTACTAGGCCACCTGGAATGGAGAATCATCTCCACAACAGCTGCCAAGAAACCTGAAGTCAACAACCTTGCCCTCTTAGGAGCCAAGCTGACCAGCGGATCACTGGCAATCCCAACCCCCCACACCCCTGCAGAGAACACTGCTAACTGGGAATCCTCCAGACTGCCCGCACTTGGAGATCCATGAGCAATGGAAACCACCCACTCTGAGTCCAAAAGGAAACTACCAATATTACCAGAGAAGGGCACCTGCAGATTTTCTGAATCACCCAGGGAATGAGAGCAAGAGGAGGGAATGCATACAGGAGACCCTGGGGCCACTCGAGATTCAAGAAGTCCACTGCGCGCCCCCATCAACGGAAACTGAGAGCAAAACCTGGGAACTTTGGTCGAGGAGGGGGAAGCAAACAGATCCAACAACGGGGTCTCGAACCAGTGATAAACCCCTGCAAACACCTGATCGGACAACACCTACTCTGCGCAGACTGGGATCACCCGACTGAGATGATCGGCCAACACATTCTCCGACCCCTGAATGTGAACCGCCTCCAGGGAAAGCAAATGCTGCTTGGCCAAACCGCGATGAGCCTCGACAGACAATTCAGGGCCCTGGACCTAAACTCCCCTGATTGTTGACATGGGGCATGGCAGAGGAGAGGATTGTCGGTCCAAACCAAAACAACCCGACCCTGTAAAAGGGGGCAAACTACAGGAGGGCCTGATGAATGGCAGACAACTACCTCCAATTCTAGGAAGGAAGGAGACCATCCTCACCCCACCAGCCATGAGCAGAAAGAGACCCCATGTAGACTCCCCACCCCAAGCCGCTGGCGTCGGTGGTCAGCACCACCCGTGGAGGACGATCCAACCCAAACCCTCTCAGAAGGGAGGAACGTCTCAACCACCAATCCAGGAAAATCCACAGGTCACAAGAAATCGGGATCCGCAGCTCGAGAGACTGCAAGGAGGGAGACCAGTGAAGCAAAAGATAAACCACAAGTGGACGAAGATGGAGACGAGCCCAGGGAACCAGGAAAACACAAGAGGCCATGTGCCCCGGAACCACCAGGAGCTCCTCAGCCAAGCAGAAACTGGAGCCAAAGAGACCCAGCCCTGGGTAGGAGAACATTCACACTTAGGGTGCAAAAACATGCTCATTTGAACACCAGGTCCTCGAAAAGGGCCAACTGGGACATCACCCAATTGACCTGGAATGATTGACAGACGAGAAGAAGGTGATTATGGACAGTGCAGCTGAGATCCGCCTTGACCAACCAGTCATCCACATACAGAAACAGCTGGATCCTCTATAGATGTAAATGGGCCACCAACGAAGTCACCACCTTCGTAAAGACATGTGACGCTGGCTTCAACCCAAAAGGAAAGACACGGAACTGATAATGCCCCCCCCACAGAGAATCTGAGGAACTGCTGATTAGCCAGGAGAATGGGCACATGATAATAGGTATCCTGTAGATCCAAGGAGACCATCCAGTCCCCCCACCTGACCAGAGGAATAATCTTCTGCAAAGTCTCCATCTGAAATCGAACACTCTGGACGAAGGCATTTAACAGCTTCCAATCCAGGATGAGACAAAAGTTTCCTCAAGAATTTGGGACCAAGAAAACCCAAGAATAGAACCTTAGACCCCACTGGAGCTGGGGTAAGGCCACCACAGCCCCTTTGAATAGAAGTTCAGCAACGGCCGAGGACATGGGTGCTTTCTTGACAGGGTCCCTGGGCAGCGTAGTCATGATCCAGAACTGCTGAAGACGAGGAGACAGAACGTCCATCCGGTAACACTCCCGGACAATCTGCAGGACCCAAGCTCCCAGACAGGTAAATAATGCAGGAGATGGCCACCCACAAGCCCACAGTGATTGTCCGGATTTCTGATGGCCATCTGATGGTTTAGGACCCCCAGGCCTGGGACAGAAGCCCCACTACTCCAAGGAACAGGCCCCAAAGACTGCCAAACCGGAGGAGTAGGCTTACGCCACAACCTGTCCGCGTGCTTGTTGACTCGGGACACTTGATGAACTTTGTCCTCCAGTTAATCCCCAAAAAAAGCATACTGCCCAGAAACGGAAGCCGAAGAGCAGCAGCCTTCTGGGAGTTGTTGGATATCCAGTCCCGGAGATGAAACTGATGACGAGCGGAAATACAAGCACCCATGGCCATTGCAGTGCCCCTGACGCCATCATAAGAGAAATCAGATAGCAATTGAAACTGGCGCTGCATGTCATCCAGCACTTGAGCACAATCCGATGCCTCCTCCATAGCCTTACGGACCAGCCGAAAAAAAAACAGAACTGTCTCAGCTGCATAAAACCCATAGACATTGGCCCGCAGAGCGAGATGAGAACCCACATGAGCCTTTTTCAGAGCGGCATTAGATTTACGGTCCACCACGTGCTGAAGGGCAGCATACTCATCAGCCATGGAGGAACGGCCCACCAAACTGGACAGGATATCATCCACAGCCTCTGCGTCAGGGAGAAAATCCTCAGCACACTTCAAAGGGTAGAGGCGAGCCATGAAGCAAGGCATGGAGACATGCTCTGGGTCCTTCCATTCATGGAGCACCTTGGTCTTAATATCAGAGATCAGGGGGAGCCCCAGCTTCAGAGTGTGCTTGTACTGCCTTATCTTGGGATCCGAAGAGCACCCTCCTCTGCAGGGACAGAGAATCCCATGGAGTCCCAAACTCGGGAAATCACAGTCTCAACTTCCTCAAAGGGGATATATTTGCCCTCGGCCTCCTTATCCTAGTCAGAAACCATCGAAGAATGGGCTGTGGAAACCGAGGTGGAATAAGAAGAAGATGAAGCCTAAGAGGAGGGGCTAGACCGATGCCTACGCCTGCCTCTAGAACCCTCATGCTCTTCAATGGCCTGCCTCATAAGGCTGTTGATTTCCTTCTGGGACAAGGAAAACTTCAAAGGCACAGGCTTCGTCTGTGTTTTCCTGGCATGATGTATGTCAGGACTCCCAGATTCCACATGCCGCCTCTTCATATAATGCTTGCCCATACTGACCCCCAGAGAGCAGCCACGCAGCCAACCAAAGCAGTAGTTCAATACGAGGCAACATAATCCGTATCCAAGCAATCCAGCACAACGGGAAGCTAGAAACACAGAGATGTGGCAAACTGCAACCTGAGAGGACATTAGCCCCGCTCACCATCAGGCCAACCAGCCGGAAGCCCAACGGGGAGAGGAAAACCCCACCCGCAACCAGGCAACCACCAGAAGACGGCAAAGCAGGAGACACACCACCCCGGTGTACGGAAACGCTGTATCAAAACACCCTGGGCCATAAAGGTATCGTTTGCATCCAGTGTGGTGGGGCCACAGGCCAAATCCCCCCAAAAACAGAAGGACCCCAAGCCCTGCAGGAGGTCCCCACAAACCAGAACCACTCAACTGGGTCCCAAGCCTCGCAGCGAGCATGGAAGTCACATCTTGCTGTGCCCACGCCGCCACCAAGGAAGACACACCAACCATGTTCCCCAGAGCCACGCTCTGGAGACAAGATGTCCCTGTCGGAGACAGGAAAAAAAAAACCCTGATGTATTTTGGGTAAGTGGGAGGTTATATCTCTGACACAAAGAAGAAGAAAAGTTCCTGTGGGGGAGGCAGGGTCTCATTGGTGAGTACTAGGGCAAGGAAGAGGGACGTGGAGGTAACGATTAAATAAACCTGTACATTATTTGGTGCAGGAAAGCATGTTGGAACACCAATGGGCGGCACATGTAACTTCTGTGAATTTAATGTAATCAAAATGTGAAACATCTACTAATATCATGTTAAGGGCTTAACCAATCGAGGATTGATCATTTTTCCTGTTCTGTCCATGATGATGAATGGTTGTGCTCTGATGAATTGTGGATCCGATTGTCAGTGGGGAAAGAAAGGTCGAATTAAAAGTTCTTTTTGCTTTTCTCTTTGTCAACCATGATTTTATTTTGATCTCTTTGCTGTTTTCTTTTCTTCTTGTTTTTAAATGACTAATTGACTGTAACAGTTTTTCCTTTTTTTAAATTGCAATGATGATGATGGATTTGATTAAGTGGATGTATTCATTGCTTTTCCTTTTTTTCCTTTTTCTTCTTCCTTGATTTAGGTATTGTGAAAAGTCATATTTTGACACATCACAAATAAAACAAAAACAAAAATAAGAGCATATCACTAAAAGTTTTCATACATAATTTGATTTTGTTTCCTCTTTCATGGCCCGTTTCTTGTGCTCAACGCTAGCACATGCCTACTTTATTTCTACCTCGTGTTTTATTTATGTATTTATTTATTTATTTATTTATTTTTTCTTTTAGTTTATTAATAAACTTTTTGAAATACACAATTTCTAATCAATTTCCTCATTCACAAAAAACAAAAAAAAGAATAACACAACCATTCTAATGTCCGGCACACAGGTTTAGATATCAAGCATGTCAATAAAGTTTATCACCGAGCAAGTTAGACTGACGGAACTCCCACTCAAGATTCTCATCCACCATTCCTCCATATTTCCATTTATCGGTGCATACTTGCTCAGATGTATCGATCTTTTCGAGTTCAGTTTGAGACAGCCGATTACCAAATGTTTTATGGTCTCGATTTCTTTAAAACAGAATCTGCACCAGTTATCACAAATCAAAGGATCTTTTCGTCTTAGTAGGACTTCTTTTGTTCGTAACGCATTCATTCTTAGGTGAAGAAATCGATCACGGTGGTGTCTTGAGGGAAACTGAACAAGATATCTTGGCATCGTATTTAATTTGTTAGAAGTTGGCCCCAATTTAGGCGCCGACACCATGATTTCCAAACGCTCCATGTTACGTACCCAGGCCCATTCTTTTAGTTTTTTCTTTGCGAGTTGAGGCCATTTTATCAATGTTTCTTTGCTTATACTGGCAGCTCGCATGATGTCGTGAATTTTTGTGGACCAGGAGGATATAATCTGCTCAGATGGTCGCACATCATCCATCGCCAAGATCTCATAGGCAGGTTCTTTCTTCGGGAGTATCATCTTTCTCAGTAATGCTAGTGATTCCAAATTACTGTTGTATATAGATCATCTAGCGCGAGTTCATGCCGTATTATTGAGATTGGGAAGCAATTTGGTAGCTTCAGCACACTTTGCCAGAAGTGGCCTTCCAGTTTAGCCCACAGTTTGTAGTCAAGATTCCAACCTGCTTCTGTTCCATAGGTAACACATGGAATTACTTTTTGCAAATAGAATTGTCGAATCGGGCTTAAGGAAAATTTACCAAACAGGTTGTGGATTCGGGTTCCTTGAATAGCCAAGAAATTCATACGGCAGCCTACATGTTTTGACCAGCTCATCTCGCAAATAGACGCAGATATCATTATGCCTAAATATCTTATTTCCAGTACTTCCTCGAGTTTCGAGTTTCCAATTTGCCACTTGAAGGAGTTTTTCTTTATTCCTTTATGCGTTCCAATTTTCATAATTTTTGTTTTCGTCGCATTTATACTCAAGTGATTTGCATTCATATACTGATATAGTTTATGTAATAAACGTTGTAGGCCAATCTGCGTGGTATCTGCTAAGATTATGTCGTCCGCGTAAACTAAGCAGTTTATGTGGGATCCATTTATTTTCGGCGGAAAACAACGCACGTCTTTCAGTGCTGATGGGATATCGGCGATGAATAGCTTAAACATGCATGCTGCTATGGGACAGCCTTGTTATATGCCTCTTTTGGTCCTCATTTTCTCCGACAGAGTTCCGGCTTCATTCAATCTTATCTGGATGGACGTGTCTGTATGCAATGCAATGATCGGAAACAGAATTTCATCTGGGCACTTCCAATTGTTTAATTTTGTCCATAAGGTTTCCCGATCAATGCAGTCGAATGCTTGATGGAGATCAATGAATGCTATGAACAGATGAGGTTTTTTTTCTATGGCATTCAGCTTGAGTAAGTTTAACAGGGTCAAGTTGTTTTCCGTTCCGACGCCTTTTGTGAAACCAGTTTGTCTGGGATCTGTGATTCCTCTTTTATCGGCCCACTTAGTTAGTTTTTTTTGTAAAAAGTTCGCAAACACTTTGCCAATGGTGTCTAGTAGGGTGATCGGCCGATAGTTTTCCGGATTAGCTCGATCGCCCTTCTTAAATATGGGCACTATAATTGCCGAGGTCCACGAGGCCGGAATCTCTCTATGCTTTTTAATGTTGGCAAATAAGATCTCAATCAGTTTCGCCCATTCCAGTTTGTTCTGTTTAAGCATTACATTAAAAATGCCATCAGGTCCAGCGGCTCGGGAATTATTCAATTTTCCAATGGCCGATAAGATGTCGTCCCTGGCTTCAGTGCAGTCCCAGTTTACAGACCTTAGATCACGCTGTTTGATGTCAGTTTCCACATCCCCTGCAAAGACCTTAGTGAAATGTTTATTCCACTCTGCCTCAGTGACCGCATTTGCCATTTTGATCACATTGTTGGTTGTGCAATTATTTAGAATTTGCCAGATATCTCTGCATTTGTGTGATTTCATCATGGTCAACATGACTTCGCCTCTTTCTTGGTCTCGTTGGAACTTAAAAGCTTTCGCCCAGTTGCGATATGTTTGAGACCTCTTTTTTATCAGGTTGACACTATTACTACCGCCTTGTGCTTTCAGCATACATACGTCACGTTTTAGACGCTTTTTTTCATCGTATACTCTTGTGCTCCATTCATGGGTATGTTTTTTCGCAGAGTTTTTTTTCCACAAGTTTGATGAACTTTTCGAAGGTAACAGTGACACATAATCCACGTTGCAAAGGGACATTGGGTCTACTGCCTCTAGTTTCGCCGTGATACAAGATATCTGAGCGGTAGATAGTCGTAACCTGTTTTTTCCATTATTTAGTTCCAAGACTTGAGTCATTGCTGACTTTTTAGTTCCTGATGTAATCCTCAGATGTAATACCAACGGATCATGGTCACTGTTTTTAGTGGGGATTATGTTCAGTTCATGAATTAGGTTCCATGCGTGTTTTGAGACCCATATATAGTCTAGTACCTTTGCAGTACCCATGTTGTGCCACGTATCTTTAGGTGGCCTATCTCCATCCGTTTGACCATTCACCATGTCACAATCATAGGCCTCCATGATATTTTCCCAGATGATCTTTCTCTTCTGATTTAAGCGACTGTTGGAACCGCATTTGGTTAACCGCACGCCCTTTTCATTGAACCAGGTCAGGTTCATATCACCACATATTATAAGTATGATGTTAGACTTCTTATACATGTACTTTTCTAACAGGTTTATTACCGTAACTGTTAGTTTCTTAGTGGTGATCATCGCTGGATTCCAATATATATTCAGTATTAGTAGTTGTTGAGGCTGTTTCCCATCATGATCTTTTTGTTGTAATAGCGTACATTGCACAAACAAATTTGGATTTTCGCTGTTGAGCACCTTCCAATCACATCCGATTTTCAACATGGTTATCAGGCCGGCGAAAGGGCGTCCGTATAGATTTTTCCCTGCAGGATTCAGCAATGTAACATAGCCATCTTTCACTGGTGGACATCTTAGCCATCTTTCTTGTAAGCAAATTATGAGATTATCATTCAACTCAATCGGAAAGCTTTCATAAAGATGTCGAAAGCCTCTCGTATTCCAAGAGATAAGGGAAATCAAGTTCTTTTCGTTTTCAGAGACTAGTTACTTGGAACCTTCATCAGGTTTGTTGATTGTTCCAGAGCGATGCAAAGGCAATTCAATTCTCATGTGTTTTCTTAATTCATTCCTTCGTTGTTCTTGAGGAGACTCCTTATATCCAAACTTGTTCGACGGATTCTTGCTATCCAATGATCTTTGACTGGCCGAGTCGGACAGAACTTCCCTTGTCTCAAAGCCAAACTGCAGTATTTCGTCCTTTGCTGCCAGGATTACATTACGTACTGCTTTGGAAGGTATGTGCAGATAAACTTTGTCTGCATATTTCTCGGACATGTATTCAATTATGGCTAGATCATTGGACGACACAATTCTCAGTGCCGGCACCGAGTGTAAGAGGCGCATTACATTCTTTCTGTTCAAATTCACGTCAGGATCATCTTTATGAATGTTCGTAATTGCGATTCGTGGATTTCTATCTGTTGGTGGCTCGTGGTCCCTAGATTTACTCTTCTCCACCTCATTTAGTCTTTGTCGGGCTGTGCATTTGGGGTTCAGGTTTCTGGTATTAGTACTGCCACCATGTTTGCCACAAGTCGATGGGTCTTCATTTGGCAGTTTGACTGTTGTCCGTGCGTCATGCATGTTTCCCCTGGATATTTTTTTGGTTCCACAAACCGACTGGGCCCGGTGAGCAGAGTCCATAGAGCGAGATTTGGTATTTAGGATCCAAGGGTTTCTCGCCCTTTTTTCCTTCGAAGTCAAGGATTCATTTCGGTCAGAATTAATGGACTCATTTGATTCTAGACTACTTGTTGAGCTATTCAAAGTATTTGGATTAATTGTCACGCAATCATCCTCTATTGAATACGTTGATAAATCACAGAGATCAATTGATGGGGTTCTATTTAGGCTTTCTGCTGCTTCCGATTCTAACCTCTGACGTTTTTTTGGATTTCCCTTTTCATCTGCTACTTCTACGACATCTTTGCTTGATCTTTCGCTTCCTTTAGAAGGTATTGGTGCATTGTTTTTTTGGATTCTTGTGAAAAGATTCGGTTTGGCAGGAGACGTCAGGTTACGTATAAATTTTCTTGTTTTGTTGGTTTGTTGTCGAGGATCACAGTGATTTTTCTTTTCTTTTCGTTTCTTCGGAGTGTTGCTATTTGAGACTTGCATCTTTTTGGGTTTCTCGATATTTTCTTTCCCTGTAGTTGGGTTTTTTCCCAAACCATTGAAAGTTTTTGCAGCTCCATTGAAGATCCCGAAAGAAGCACTTGGTCGTGATTGGTTAGCACATTTCTTGGTGTCATGAGACTTAGATACGGGCTCCAACACTCCTGGCTTAAGTTTAGATGACATAGAAGCTGGCTCAGCAGCCCCCATTATTTCCGCCTCGTTATTGGACATGACTGACTCTTTTGACCTCAATTCAGTTCTATCAGAGTCAGCTGTTCCAATGGTGTCTTTTTCTTTTGGAAGTGGTATTAAGGGAGCAATTACCTGCATTATTTTGGTGCATTCATTAGTCGATGAATCCGCACATAAACTATTTGTTTTCTTTTTTTTCTCTGATGACACCGGAGTAATGATTTAGAGATCATCTGTCTCTGGGGGGCGCATCATTCTCATTAGCGTGGTTGAATGCTTTAGGCAGGCAGCAATGGATGTTATCAAGTCTTTCTTTTCCTGATTTTCCTTTGCCATACCTTCGTTTACTTGCTTTTCCATCTGTAACAGCGCGGTTTTTTCGGTTTCAAGATTATTTTGCAGCTGTATGATGAGATGTTCTTGTTTAGTTAGTTTATTCAAAATGTGGGAGAGCAGCCCTCCATTTGATTGAAGCGCCTCATGTAAATTTTCGTATAATTTGGTGAACGGGAGTAAAGCTACCGACGAGGCGGCTAGCACATTATTATGTATTTGAAGGGCAGCTGCAGCCGATAGGTTTGATTTGAAGGCTGCTGCTACATCGCAATCTGAGTTTCCATCAGCTGGTATTGGCAAATCCTTTTTCTTCCCTGTCATCGATTCTCCAGATCCCACCTTTTTATTAATCATTGGATTGAGATTTGTCGGGGTTCTCGGAGTCGAACCGGTAGATACAGACCTTGTCTGCGAGTTTTGGAAATTACTGTAAGCACTGTCCGCCCCTTGGGTCTCGAGCCGTGAATGACTGTTTTTACGATAGCTTGAAGCTTCATTTACGTTTCTCTGCACCTCTCCTGGCGCTTGATGAAACGATTGTGGCGAAGAAGCCATTGTGGCGTTGTAAGGGCTGAAGGAGCGGGCTTTCATGTTATGATTGTCAGAGGTCTCCATTCCATTTCTTACGGAGCCTGTGGACAACCGTTCTTTCATTGTTTCAAAGTCGACTTTCAGTCGTTCTGCGAGTCTAGCTTCCCGTCCTGCTAAGTCTAATACCTGGGTCGAGAATGTGTTGTGTGCAGGGGAGTTTATGTAGGAGTTTTGCAACTCGGCTATAGCGCATTTCTCTTTCCGGATCGCTTTAGCTTTGTTTAGATTTTTCGCAATTTCTGCACTTGATCTTGACTTGATTTTCGGGTTGGCCGAGGTATCTTTGGTCGGAGATCGCCCAGATCTCTCTCTCTCAGGGTTAATGTGTTCGCTTCTCATTTCTGTCTCAAGTTGTTGGATATCGCGATTATTTGTAGGTTTCTTAGTTTCACACATTGAAGTCTCAACGGAGACCAACGCCATTTCTCTCTCATGCTCAATGAGTTCTAGGTCTGTCACGTCGCACTCGTACATCGGTCTTGCCCTTTTTTCTTCAATCGTATGGTAAGAGACATTTATGAGAGGGGCAGAGACGTTTCTTTTCAATTCGATGTGCTCACTGATTATAGCGCTTGCACTGGTGGTTGCACTAGCTTCAACAGGCAAGATTTCCTCCTGACCGGTCACGGGATCAATCAGGACTGCCAGGGGCAACTCTATCGTTGATTGAGTGAGAAGTACATTCGACGGAGAAGTATCGCCTGCTTCCAAGTCTATTGATATTACTGTGGGGTTGCTCACTAGCTCAGATGTTGGTTCGGGAGCTGAAGGCAGACCCCGTAGTGTCGAGGTGCAAGGATTACAAAAAGCACTGTCAATACTGCCTGGCAGCGGTGGTTTAGATGGCGAGTATGGGCATGATGGGTGTGTGGAGAGGGTGAATCTCGAGCTTGAGTTAGGAGGTGTTTTACCCTCAGTGTATGGCTCACACAGCCTCTGCTGGTTCCTTTTATGACTCTCAGGGAATCTATCTGATGACCCTTCTTTAAACATGCAGTCTCTCGGAGAGGAAGTATCGGTCAATGAGTTGGAATCTAAAGATACAACCGCTTCCATTGGTTCAGGCTCGTCCAGACATAAGGACTGGGAGCCTTCCACTCTCAATAAGTCCAACTTTCCGTTGGCTTGTAATGTTTGCCTGGACATGGCACGGGTCAAGGGCCCTGGTTCTGACATAATGTCAGCTTTCTTACCTTCTCTCCGGGAAGTCATTAACCGCTCGTTGATCAGCCTCGATTTTCAGCCTCAGCAGCGTTCAGCCGTGGACTGCCGCAGACTGAACTCTGCCCGAACTCCGCGCGCGCTCTGCGCGAGTTTTTAAAGTCAATAGGGCTTCTTTTCCTTAAAGGAATAGTGGCTCGAAACACAGTACCTCCAGATCAAAGAGTGTGGCTGCAGCTCCTCACATCAACCAACCGCACCAGCGTCTGCCGCAGACTGAACTCTGCCCGAACTCCGCGCGCGCTCCGCGCTTCGGGCGAGTTTTTAAAGTCAATAGGGCTTCTTTTCCTTAAAGGAATAGTGGCTCGAAACACAGTACCTCCAGATCAAAGAGTGTGGCTGCAGCTCCTCACATCAACCAACCGCATATGGGGGTACAGAGAATTATACTTTCCCAAAGTGTTATCTCATACAATAGTGTGCTTGTATGTTCAACCAAACCTTCTGGAGCTTATTTTGGAAGTGCTCAAAGCGTATATGGGGGCTCTAAAGACAGGCGTGGTCTTACTCCTGTCTTAACACCTACATTCATGCTACGGTGGATTTTTGTTGTTTTTGAAGGAGTGGCGCATAGGTGGAACGAAAGTTATTTTTCTGCCTCTAATTTGCCCTCTGCCTTCAAAATCAAATCGGTTTCATGGCAGCATGAGAATTTCATGCTGGCGTGAAACCAATTTCCTATGGACAGCACCGTTTTTTGTGCACTAGCAAAATGTAGTCGGTTTCCATTGGAAATCATTGTAAATGCTGCATGCCATGCATATATCTATGGCCGATGGCGTTTACTCTATTTGCAATGTGGTGTGCAAGTACAGAAGTGTAAATAGGCTGCCACCATCTCTTTACACTTCTGATCTACACTCCACAGTGCAAATGAAGACAATTGTACTTGGGGGACCTGAAAATCCCTCCCGGCAATGTACGTTTTTAAGCAAAACGAGCCCTCTGTTAAATAAAGGCACGAGAATAAGAGCAGTGTGATTGCTTTGGAGGCGCTCGGATATGACTCATGCTTGCCATGACGCAGTATTTATGCGGCCACATAAACAACGCTCTGCATGCAATATTTATCCACCTTCTATATATTTCGAATGAAGAAAGTTTAGAGTAGAGAGAAAGTATTAATCATAGTTTAATTGAAGTTAATCCAAGACATGTTTTGAACATATATTTTCCTCAAGAAACGTTTAAAAACGCTGTCAGATGTTATTCCGTTGCTAAATATGCAAACCCGTTTCGCAGTTTTTCGACGAATAACTCAAATGAAGCCCCTCCTAGACTTTCATGGCCAAACCTTTCAAATGAGCATGCCAAATTAGCAAACTATGCAGATTGCAATGCTTCCTCTGCCATCTGCAGCTGGGAAAGCTGTAACCTGTTCAAGCAGCAAGTACATTTTTTTTTTGTATCCATTATCGTGAATGCTCGTTCTTCTGCTCACCCAAATTTCCATTATGCTCCATGTCTTCATAGCCCCAATTACTGGCGCGCGCATCAGGGCTTGATGGGCGCCATAAAAAAGAGTGTAGGAGGGAAGGTCACTGAGATCTGTTTATTGCTGCAATGTGTAGGAAACCCATACCGGTTTTTCTTTTTTCAGGAGGAGGCGTCTGTTTAGCACTGTTCGTTATTCTTCATTGCCCTTCCATTTTAACTTAGCATGATAGTTAATACATCCATGCATCACCCAATTATTGATGGCGTCATTGATTTTCCAGTCCTCCCATTTCAAGGTGACTGTATTTTTTGAGTGCTTCCTTAAGAATCATTTACTGCATTGCACTGAAAGAGACTTCATTACGTTCAGCTCTCTTTTCTTATAGATTCGAAACAGGAGACATGCCAGCAGTGCACATGCGCTTACAATAGGTGGAAGGCACATTTTACTGCAAATAGCCGTCTAATAGAGATACAGTTAATATCGTATGCAGTCACGTAATAATGCAGGATGAAAAGGTCACTTCATTCACGTGTAGCATACTGTTTTCAGGTTATTGCGGTTTTCGGTGCACAAAAGGCTCGCAACATGTCAGTAAAGAACTTTATGGAAAACGTACTAAAAGGATATCATTGCATTACATCTGGCAAAGATCAACTGGGCAACTGGATGGCTTTGATATTTGGGACCCCATAACGTGTGGTAACAGTGGAGCAGGTGGTATAACAAAAAATCTACCCTTTTCTCACAGAGCATTTTACACGTATTGGCTATTTACTGCTGGTGGTATTTCTCGAGAAGAACACTAATGGATATCACAGTTTGTTACTACTGACTTCTGCAAATGTATTCGCTCTCCACTCTTGCTTCTCCACTCTTTTTGACTGCTTACTCTCTTTTCTCTCCTCCTTTCCCTTCTCCCTTTTCCTATCTCCTCCCTTACTTTCTTCTATGCACTTACTCTATCAGAATTGTCCCTGGGCCTAATATGATAGCAACCTCTTCTGTTTCCTTCATCCTCCCATTACTGTTTTTTTCCTCCCCACCACCCCTTCAGCACTATCTGAAATGTCATCAGGCCTAGTATGATAGTCGCTTGTTTTGTTCCTCCCCTCCCTTTCGGCACCCCTCTCCCTCACCTTTTGTTTTTCTCCGGCTCTACCAGAAATGTTGTCAGGCCTAGTACGGTAGTCGCCTGTCTGTTTCCATTTCCTTCCCACTCTCCCCCTCCCTTCCTTATCTATGTCTTAGCTCTTGCACTATCTGAATTGTCTTCAGGCCAAGTACGACAGTTAATTTCACATCCTTACTGTTCATGGCCTGTAAGAATGTGGTTGTATTTACCTTGTTCCCTCCCTTGCCTTGATGCGCTTTGAAACACATTCTGTATAGGCGCTATATAAATAAACAATCATATCATATCATATCAGATCATATAACCTCCAAATGTACAATTGGACTACTGCCTTCTAACTCTTTCAATGTTTGCCTCCAACTCGGAGATGGGTGTAAACATTGTTAAAAGTGAACTCATGTTATTAAAAAGACTGTTCCTTTAGGAAAGGGAAGTATAGGAATTTCCTTTCAATGCAAAGAGAATGTTTCTCATGCCCACCTTCTCACCACTTTCACTGTGGGTATGACTTGAACATGTTGTGCAGTAATAAATTGAGCAGTAGAGCTACAATATGCTTCTACGCACAATGAATGTGCACCGGCATCATGAAGATGAGAATTATTATAGCATTTCTTAATAATGTATATGAATTCACTGAAGTACTGCCAGTGGTATTTCAGTGAATCTGCACGTGTTACCGCTGTTATGGCAATATTAATGTAATGAGGCAGATTTATTGGTTTACCCTCAGCATTGATGGTAATTGCTACTGGCAGAAATCTTTCCATAAAATACCCATAACCATTAAATTATACCCATGTGGGTAGATACACAGGTATGAAGGAGTGCATTGCTGCGTTATGACATACCAGCATGGCCTGGAAAAAGCAAGTTCCACACCCCTGAAAGACTCAACAGAGCATAATTGTTATCTTTAAACTGACACTGAAGATCATTGGGGATCAGAGAAGATTGCGGAGAGATGGACACACATCTTCATACTGTGGGCACGATTCATGGAATATTGCGCAGAGATCCCGCAAATGCTGTGTGCCAAGAATGACACTGCGCGAGCCTGTGCACAGAACGTTTTCCTGTGCATTCCAGGTATTCATGGAATCATTCACGCAAAGTAACTGTATAAGCAAGTCGCGGCCAGAATGCCCAGACACGCCCCCACGCAAAGCAAAAACAGCCAGAAACATCTACCTTTGCAGGCTCACCAGGTGGGAATACATGCACCCTGAAAACAGTGCATGTGGTCCATAGCAAGCAGGCCTGCATCTCCGGGACCCTGCGCAGGGTCCACCATAACTCTTAGTGGCACCTGGCGAAATGCATACAATTTATCGTAACTCCAGTGAAACTTTGAAATGTGCGTGCAACCCCCCGTAAAGCATTCCTGCACCCAGCTGCACTGCATATGCGCACCCCTATGTTAGATCGGAACCCTGGCTGCAT
Organism: Ambystoma mexicanum; assembly: GCF_040938575.1. Taxonomy (NCBI): domain Eukaryota; kingdom Metazoa; phylum Chordata; class Amphibia; order Caudata; family Ambystomatidae; genus Ambystoma; species Ambystoma mexicanum. Next base: position 433,629,376 of record NC_090927.1, on the reverse strand, counting down.
GCATGCACACCTAAATCCAGCACCCGATCTTACAACTGCACAGTGAATCCTATGTGCAAGTGTTTGTATGCCTGCCTTGGGGTGGCCGATTGTACGAGTGCTTTGCCTGGCCATTTCCTTGCTGGGAGGTTGCACGGTCGAATTCCGCAATATGAATTGTTCCGCGCAATAGTGGGTGTGCGATGGACTGCCTACGGGCTGTCCCTCATAATGCCCACATTTTCCCTTGTTCTTCCTCATTTTCCTTAGGAAAACCACACCAAAGCTCTGCGAGTTGTCTCACGTAAGGCACTTGAATGCTCGCAGAGACGTGCCAAGCCTGTGCAAAGTCCATGCAAATTACGAACAAGTGCTGCGCAGTCGATTCCGTGAATCAACAAACAGGATTTTGTATGCAGTTTGGTGCTCAAGGTACCTATTTACCGAGCAAATAATTCCATGAATCAGGCCCTGTAGTAGGAAATGAACTTCAGGATTAGATAATACACTGTTAGTGAATAAGTGATTAATTGCACTTGTATAGTCATATATACATGACACGTTGTCTCTTGGTCCCTCCAATTATTGAAACAGACACATTTTGGAGTTGAAACTTAGTTCCCCACTCTCTTTTATAACCCTTAGTGCACTTTTGTCATTTGCACTGTGAAAAACCCTCCCTTAATGTCTCCCACATTTCAATAAAACAATGAATGATAAGCCTTAGGGAAGCCCCTTGTAATTCTGCAAATAAATAAAAGCATAAACCATGAGTTGAGCAACCCACTGAGATATGAAGCCAAGCAGCGCTGCCACCTTTTCAGTCAGCAAAGGAAATTGCCACCCATTACCCATACGAAAAACATAAAACTGGCACAGTGCAGGCAGTAGAGAAAAAGGGAAAACACAGAAGTTTTGCTGGTGGGAAAGAGAAGGGAGAGATTGCACACTCTGGCAGAGCAGTGGTCGAAGTGGGCAAAAAAGTTGTGGTACTATGGAATTTGTGTAAAAAGGGGTGTTACTTCAGGAGGCGTGATAAGGAGCTTGAATAGATCAGATATAACTACCTTAAAAACATCTTTAGCTTATTTCCCAAAAGAAATAAAAAAATAACTTTAAAGCAATTTGGGCTACATTTTGGATGTGAAGGAACTTCCCAGATCCAGAATAAGCACACCGAGAGTGAGTCTGACAATTACTGTCTTTTCCAGCTCAAGGTATAGTAGCTGAACACATTCATTCAATGTCACACTAAACTAATGGTTGTATATGATTTTATTTGACTTATCTCCAAACTGAGGCACATAATGCTTAACATAGTTATAGAAAGCAGCTGTATAGTACACACATACAAAACTACACCTAAACAGTTGCAGTACTATCAAAATGAGTCTCAAAATGAGTGTTGCAATTTGCATTTTAACATTAATTTAAATACTAATAGCGAGTGCACTATTGTGATTATGAACACGGTACACTGATGTTAAGAGACCCGGTACACTGATGTTAAGAGACCTTTCTTCACAAATGTTAGTTGTTAGCAGTCTACATTATGAATGTTGCACCATTTGTGTAAACCGTTGGAAAACAAAACCGTTATTACAATTTTTGAATCTCTGACCAGTGTGGTGTGTAATCAAAGGCCCCAAACTGAAGGTGCATGTTAAAAAGGCCTATCTGTCATTACCAAAGGAAAAAACACATTTTAATTCACAAAGGAAGAAGAAATTCAAAGGTCCCTTTCACAAGAAAAGCAGGATTTTGAAACACTTAAACAAAAACGGTTTTGCATGTGTGTTTGCAAGTTAAAACTGAAGGGCCATGTATTTATTTATATGTCAATTTTTAGATAATTTATAGGCGATTTTGGTGATATAAAATTCGTCCACTTATGATTTAGGGAACATCAGTGGGCAGTTAAACTAGGTTCCTGGCTGATCTGAAAATGTCCCAAATTGAAGAGCTGGTGAACAGATGGAGTGTGCAATTAATAATGTGGATAATAAATTGCCTGTTCCTAACAATTATGCTTGGCCGTGCAACATGGTGCTGACCTGGCTGTTGTTTTATTAAATTCCCCCTGATTAGCTGAAGCAGAATATATTGTGACAGTTACTAGTAAATCACAACATTTTTAATACGTAACTAGTTTTTGCCAAAATGGTGACATGAGAAGAAAAGGCGATTACAAATGGGAATTGCCATTTGTCTGCTCCAGACTCTGAAACCAATCCACAGAGAGAGGAGGAAGTTAGGAGGAGAGAGAAGGGTGACTGTCCAATCCTATTTGTGAGTACTCATGCAGGGTACTCTGCCAAGATTGTAAACTTGATGTTGTCATCACTGCTATATAAAATGGAATGCACTATGCACTATGAGAAAGACAGAGCAGCTGAAAGGAGAGAACTGTTAAAATTACCATCAAGAGAGCTGCTGAAACCTACCACCTGACAGCTGCAAGGAAACACCAGAGGAGATTGCTGAGAGTGCATCTGGGTGGAGCTTTCTATTTCTGGGAAGGCTTAAAAGCAGACTGGGTCCTATGGTGGAGTGCTCGGGGCCACCCTTGAGAGTGGAGTAACCAGACCCCTGCCCTATCTTTCCTGATGTCCCTGAAATGCAGCTGGATATCCTGAATTTCAAACAGAGGTTTTCTATGTAAGTAGACGTGAACCCTTTGCAACCTAAAAGTGGGGGAATCTGACTGCCTTAAATCCTTTCCATTTATAGCAGGTGGGGGGAGTGGCAAAACGGTGTAGATTCTTAGCCTATTTATCTAAAAATATAAATGTAATGAATTCCCTTTGGCAGAACACTACGGGGTGGTTTTTGTTAAAATTCAAAATTAACAAAGCTTACTTTTCTGTGTGTGCTGAAAAACTATAGCCTATAATTTAATTGTACAAAAAAGAGGTCTGGGTGCCCCTATACCAAGAACAAACATGGGCAAATAACCTCTTCCTTGGGAAGGTGCCCACTCGGGAGGGTCTGCAACCACGTTTTATCTCACTATACCTTTCACAGAGGAGACATACCATTTGCATATCAGTCTTTGTCCCTCCCACTTGGGCAGTCCAGCACCAAAATGATAGTCAATTCTCCTCTGAACAAGAGTACCAACAGTCACCTCAGACATGTGTTTCAGCCTAGTCAGGTCTCATTAGTGAGGTGAAGAAGTGGAGGGGGTCTGAAATCCAAAATTCTCCAATCATCCCAATTTTCCAATCCAGCTTCCCCAACACAGGCCTTTCAGTGGAGGGCCGACTGAAATCCTAAATTCTTCAATCATCCTAATTTTTCTGTAAGTCTTCCCCAACCTAGACCAAAGTAGGTGGGAGGGTCTGAAAAACAATCATCAAATAACCCTGTTTTTATTTTAAAGCAAAAGTGTGGGTGAAATAATAATTGCCATATGCATTTGCCCAAATTTGTAAAACTAAACTGCTAGCCTTTTAAGCGTGAAGGAACATCGAAATTCCACAGCACTACATTTGTAATTGTGTTCACTGACTAGCGCCAATGATTTCTTTAATTGAAATTGAGATAAAGTAATGTGATTTGTGTGTTTACCCAATTAATTTGTGTGATTTATTTGTGTAACAAGAAGTGGATTGCGAGCCACAAAGAAGGTGGCAATTTTTCTTACCTCTAAGTCACATAAATGTAAATATGTTTCCTGTACACTCGCCTGGTTTTTGGCCCATTGGTAGCTAAAAGGGGAGGAATCCAGGGGGTATTAGATGAATTGGAGATAGGGCTGAATGAAATAATCCATTAAACAGTTTGTTGCGTGATATTTTGAGTGGGGAGGGAAGGAACTCCTTGTGTTGAGAGTGGACTCTCAATAAATTGTTACAAATTGGGGCCTCTTGGTCGGGAAAGCCCTTTTAAAAAATGAATACAATTGAATTAGATGATGCCAGGAGACATTACCTTACAAAGCTGTTAATTTGTGGTGAGCAGACAGAGGTGGATGAAGGGCGCTGTCAAACAAAAATGATGCAAAATGTCACATCAGAAGGAATTGTCATTTGGTGTAAAGGTGCGATATGGAACAAAGCATTAAAGGTGTTTTTATGACCCAAAATGCTCAAGAAGATCTGAGCCAAATGGCTCAGCTCACAGCTTGACTATACTTCCACTTGTAAATTAGTGAAAGAGCGAATGCAGAAGGGTGAGGCTTGTGCATTGAGTCAGACTGAGAATCTAAATGAGGCGCAGAAAGAACTTAAACACTCAGAAGATCAAGTTCAGCAGAACCATATTTTCAAGCTAAAATAAGAAAGCCTCATGGAGCAAATCAAAAATGAGTTAAAACCCAGCAGCAAGAGAGTACAGAGCGTGAAACACAGTGTGGAAAATGAGTGCCCACTGCAACATAAGGTTAATTAATAGACAAAATAGAGGGCTGTTAGATTACATTATGGTTTTCAATTGCAAAAAACAGAGTTGAAAAATGAAAACAGTCAGTTAATTAAAAAAGGGGTTGATTCCCAAAATGACTTTGATCAGACATAACAGCAGGTACATACTTTAAAACAACAGAATATTCAAATGGTGAAGGAAGAAGACCTCTTGAACCAGGAGAATAGTGTCTTTGCACAGCTTCAGTTGAAAATGGATGTAGAAAAGAGTCAATCAGTTTCTCAGGAACTGACCAGAATTAGAGAAGAAATGAATGAGCAGGTAGAAGCTAAACTATTAGAGGCAGCATGTAGGGATGAGCAAGAGAAAGAGATTACTCTACTGAAGGAAAAGCACCTTGAATATGCACGATGCATAAAAGGCTCACGGAGTCACTTCAGCATGACGTGCAGGAAAGAAAAGACTGGTTGGTGGTTCAGAACAGGGTGCTTGATGCTAAACAGGCCAGTCAGAATTAAAAAGCCATCTCTCTGACTGCCAACAGGAAATAAGGAAATAGAGACACAAGGGTAAGAGTCTCACCAAGGAAATTGAAAATTATAAACAGGCCCTGAGGCACCCTGACCAATCAGGATATAGAACAAGGCCCACTGATCAAGGTGAGGTACCCCTCCCAGCAGGGGCCTCACACCAGTCATGTACAACCTCTCATGTACAAATGAGAATCTCATGCATGCCACCTATCAAGGACAGGGTGCCATGGGGAAGGTAGGCTTACCAAGGCCTAGCCCACCTGATCCAGAAGGCCAGTCCCTGTCTGATATTGATGTATATTCATCTCTACCACACAGAAGGGAACGTGTCCAGACAAGTTTGTCCTGGGAAGTGAGGAATAATACGGTAAGTACTTCAGACCATGAAAACTCTTATGATGAGAAAGTCAGGGAGTTGGATTGGCTGAACATGAGACTACAGAGAGACCCCCTAGCTCGATTTGTTGGAGAAGAACCTTTAAAGCTTCAGCCCAGGAGGGGCATTCTAAAAACCTCTGTAAATTCAGGAGAAAGGGGGAATTCACCAGAGTCCGTGGATGGAGGAAGGAGGAAACTGGATTCTAGCCTGGACCTAAAATTAACTACAGGGAGAGTGACACTGAGAGTTCACTTTTGCCCAGGTGATAGCAGTTCTGGGAGATATTCCCAGTGTGACTGAGATAGGGAGCACCTAGAAGACGGGGAATGGAGACCAGTAGCAGTTCTGAGTCAGAAGAAGAATTGACTCCGGTGCACAAGGAGAAAAAGACAGGGAAAGAGGGCAATCATTTTGAGAAAGTCCCAATAAGACAAATCAAGGTCATGAAGAGCTTCATGAGCCCATACATTAAGAATGCCAAGTTATCGGTATGGGAGCACCGGGAACTTCATGAGCAGATGATGGCATCATTCCAGATCAGGAATGATGTGAATTGTATAGCATTTGCTAAATGGACATTCTCACCTGAGTACTCCAGTTTCTTTGCAGGAATGGAGGGCCAGGACCATTATAAATGGTCTACCTATAAGGCAGCAATCTCTAAACATGTCCCCTCACAAATAAACCTATAGTAGGCCCATCAGGCTGCCTATAATTTACAAGGTGGGAAGGATCAGGCGCCTAGGAAGTTTGTGCAGGAGTTCAAGCAGGCATTTGCTAAGACTTCCCGGCAGCAGAACACAAGTAGTTGGGGATTCATAATTACATATTTCCATGTGCTCCCCAATATATCATGACTCAGTTGGTGAATGATTTTCATGAGCACAGGACCCTGGATTGGGTGATTGAACAGGCCACCAGGATCTATGAGGTCCAAAAGCCTGCTAAGAGTAAAAATACTGCCAAAACCACCAAACCATCGAACACCCCTGCTGCCTCAAAGGTGGCAGAGATAAAAACAACCTCCCAATTGGACCTGGAGACAGGGGGGCCTAAAAGTAACCCTCCTGCCAACAAGCAAAATGGAAGGACATAGGGACCCACCAACCTGACCCAATTGAATGATAGTCAGGCAGGGGCCCAGAACAATTATCCTCTTGACACTGCTACCTATATAAGTCCTAGGTACAAGGGTATCAAACCAATCCTTGGGTATGTATACACTTCCCTGGACCAATGGAGGAGACCCAACCAGGTAAGCACCGCCCCAGAAAACATCTCTCCAAACTTCCCTCAGGAGAGAAGTGTCTCTCCACCTTCCTATCTGAAGTTTTTTTCAGTACCCAAACTACTCTGGGAGAAGGGACAGTTACCCTTTTTGGGAGTCTTAGAGTTATGAATCGAGACCTCTCTACCACCCAGAAAAGGTCTTGCAGCTGGAGCGACAGGTCCAGCAACCGATGAACGACCTGGGACGCATGTTGAGGGCTCACTCCAACCCTCAACCTAACCCTACTTCCCAGAATTCTCCAACAAATAGGAGGATGCCCCAATCACTCTGATTGTGAGTTTTGCAATGGGAGTGATTGGGATATTTGAATTTTTTTAAATACTTGACGATATTTGCAAATACTGATGAAATTACTACTGCCTAGCAGGGGTCTAAGGATGAATACTGGGTAATTATAGTGATCCCAATGATAAAGGTGAAACAGGCCCTGTAAGACAGACACCTAATTTACCTTTTGTGGCAATGTAGGCCAAGGGCAGGCTATACCCTTAAGAACGGTGCGAATGTGAGACAGTAGCATCCCAAAGAGTACTAGTACAACCGTCTAAAATGAAGGAATTTGTAATCTTTAATAAATCACACTAACATACAACTAAATATGTAGTAGAAAACACTAAAAAAACAACCACTTAAAGGAAGACAAAGAAAGGCAAGCACCCTGCATACTTAGCAGGGATGAGCAAGCAATAAATCACTATAATGTCAAAAAGGCAATGTTGGTCATTACAATTTTGTCAGCCAGGAATTAACATGCCAGTAATAATATTTACCAGCACATTTCTGGACCACCTGCAGCCAAGAGCTGGACATAAGTTTACCACCACTAAACTCCATATCATGGGTGATTTTGACATCCACCTTGACTCCTCAATCAAGGTGTCCCCTCTCTTTCATAATAATAATAATTTAGCATTTTATATAGCGCTCCAATCCCTCGCGTATCTGAGGCTGCTTATTTCCCACAGTATGTGGTGCTCATTTATTGACCTCAGAAGGATGAAAGGCTGAGTTTGGCCCTGCCAGGATTTGAACCTGTGTCGGCAGGCTCTGCACAGATGTCAAAGCAAGCGCTCTACTCACTGTGCTATCGGACCGGTCCATGACCTCTGCATCTTACTCTCCCTCTGCATTCTTCCTTCAGGTCCTACCCACTCGGCTAGACACACTCTTGATGCCTTCATCCACACTATCTTTCACTCTCCTCCCCACTGACCACCCCAATCTCCTGGTCAGACCATTCTCTCCTCTGCTCTCAACTGGGCCCTCTCGGCACTCTGACCGCGCCTCCCTCGTTCAAGAACATTCTTCCAATGAAACAAGTGTTGATTGCTGCCTTCACAACTTCCTTCATCTCCCCTCTCTCCCCACTACAGACTCTACCTCTGACTAAGCTCTCAACAACCTCCATCTTGCCATTACCAATGCTCTTGACATACTTGCCCCAGTCACGAGGATCCACCTGAAAAATGCCTCTAAGCATAACACTTGGTACAGCTCTGAAATTGCAGCCCTGAAATGCAAGTGTAGAGCTATGGAACGGAAGTGGCAGTCCTCAGGCTCACCCTCTGACAAACTGGTCTGTTGCCTACTCCATAGGCAATACAGATTCTCCATCTAAGGGCCCACATCCATGCCTGCATCTCTAGTAAACACGGCTGAATTGTTTAAATTCTGCAGGGAACTAGACAGCACTTCTGCAGTCTCCTCACCTCCCAGGCCCTCTGCAACACAATGGCCACACACCTCACTGAGAAAACTCAGGACATCCTGAGCACTCTCACGTCACTGTCTCCCTCCCTTTGACCCATCCACAGAAACCACTCTTCTGAACACCTGTGAGGAGCCGCTGACATCTCTTAATTCCGACTCCCCAGCTCTTCACATTTTACTTGATGTCTCCTCTGCTTTTAATATGGTCAACCACTCCATCCTCATCAAACAACTCCACGATAACCTTAACACACAGAGAGTTGGTGCCGGAGGAACGTAAAGATCTGGAGGGAGAGTATTTAGTGAGAGCAAGTTGTAGATAGCATGGTCATAGCGGGCACTGCACTGGCTGACCTCCTTCCTCAGTGACCGTCCATCCCAGGTTATCCTGGGCTCCTTCTCCTCCCCCACCTCTATCTCCACCTGCAGCATCCCCCAGGGATCCGATCTTTCTCTCTGGCTTTTTAACAACTACCTTGCTCCACTTGCACACCTCATTTTCACCTTTTCCCCAAACATCTAATGTTATGCAGATGAAACACAACTCTTCTTCAAATGTCCCTCTGATATTTATCTTACTCCTCCACCATCCCTAACTGCCTCTCTGTCATCCAGGCCTCGTGTACTTCCAATGATCTCTGCCTCAACGCCAGCAAGACTAAGATCCTTCCTATTGGGAATCCTGCCCCACTTTATGTCCCTCAATCTGGCCATCATCCATGGGCTCTCCCCAGCTGAATCCAGAAACCTTGGAGTCATCTTTGACTCCTCTCTTTCCTTCATCCCTCACATTCAGGACCTTGCCAAGAGGTCCCCCTTTCAACTCCACCTCCTCAAAGGAATTTTTCCTTTCCTCACTTTCCCCCAGAAGCTCAATGTCTCTACTGCTGTGGTTCTCTCTAGGTTAGACTACTGCATTAGCCATTTCCTGAATCTACCCACTTCATCTCTAAGACCCCTCAAACTAATCCAGAATAGGGCTGTGAGACTTATCCTTGGCCTCAAGCCCAGGGACTGCAACTCTCCAGCCCTAAAATCTCTCCACTGGCTCCCGGTTGCTGCAAGGATCACAGGCAAATCCCACTGCATTATCCACAAGACTGTCTGGAGCAGGGGACCATGCTATCTACAACTTGCTCTCACTAAATACTCTCCCCCCAGATCTTTACATTCCTCTGGCACCAACTCTCTGCGTGTTAAGGGCTTAGCTAAACAGTCAGCTGGTGGCCGGTCTCTCTCCTCAGCTGGCTCCCTCCTATGAAATAGCCTTCCCCTCCCTATTCCTCTCGATCCAGATCTCCTCAAATTCCAGAAGGTCAAGACTTTCCTTTTAACATCTTCGTTCCCATCCTCCCTCCTCTGATAAATCCCAAAGTTGCTGAGATTGGTGACCAGGGCACTTATTTGTCCTCCTGGGTCCTGGCCTCCCACACCCAATCGCCTACAGACTCCACCCTCCCAGAACTTTGCCTTGGTACCCACTGGCCTATGTCACCACAGGCCTGCACTTATTTATTGGCAGCTGAGCAGACACTTACAGCTGCTAACTCATTTGCTCTTGATACACCTAGCACTTATCCCCCACTCCCTCATCCCTTCTCTCTTCTCTCTGCACTTGCACGTTCTGAATGTTCACAAGGCCTCATAGGTCTGCCTCTATCTTTCATTGTTGTATTTGTTCCTCATTCCCATGCCCCCTCCCTGTTTCCCTGTGGGTGCTTTGAAACACAATTTACTTGATGTACAAGTGCTTCACAAATGTACACTAAATAAATAAATACATAAAGTCAGGCACTCCACTGGCAAATAACAGACAGTATTACTGGTGCCGGTAATACCAGCAATCCCCACATGGAGTGCTATGGGACTCCATGGAACAGGGATTAACCTGGTCTGCCAGTATTTCCATCAGACCAAGGGCTGGTAACAGTATTACCATTTGGTGGTATCCTGCTGGACTTATCAACAGGATACCATGAGACTTCCAATGAGGCCCAAAGTATTTGAAAAAAAGGTGCACAAGGGGCAGTTGACCTGTCTCTAAGGTCCCAACAAATGAATCAAGGGGTCTCTGGCTTTTCAACAGTGCCATAATCAGTTCTTGGTGGTACAACTATGTCGAAGCAGGCTTCTCAACATTTTGCGAGTGGGTCAAACCAGGTTTGGATGCAGCGAGTCACGGTGATCCAGACAATGAGCAGTTGTTCTCACTGGGTTTGAGATTAAGCTTGCTGTGGTTCGATGTAGCGTTTAAAGTATGTGGGTCGATTGGGCCTCCAGGGTCAGTTTGACATATGAGCTGGGGTTGTTGATGAAGATGCTGGTGGCTCGTAGCACACTTTGAGATGTGTTAGTTCAAAGGCTTCTGCAACCGCAAGCTACTAGTTCCGGCCAGGGGGAAATCGTCTCACTATGCTAGCATGGTGGAGCAGAGAACTGGTTTAAGGGAACATCCAACATTAATTCAAAGAGGTTTGAAGTAGTGCCAACAGTGGCACCCTGACTCCTGTTGGTTTGAATGTCTTCAAATACAGTCAACGATAGTTTGACAGAGCTTAGACATAGTAAAATGCAGGGGTCAGCTACTTTGCCTCTTCTTGTGTGGTGAGTCCTAATTCAGGGGCCCAAGGACAAGATGAGTCCTATTTCTCATTATCCAAACATGGGTGATGCTGGCCAATACCTGCAGGAGTCTTCGCCTCCAGTGAGGTATTGGGCTCCAGTGTAGCTGAAAGAGAGGCATGTCTTGCTCCAGCAGACTTTCACCCCCAATGTGGCCTGTCGATGGGGTGGGAGCAGAGCATGCCTCTGACTTGGAACATGCCTTCTTCACCTCACAGCTGGAGGACTTATCGAAATGTCTGCTCTACCAAAGGTTGCCCACAGGAATTCTTCCTGAAATCTAGGTTTGAAATATAGAAAGGGGAAATACCCCTTCCATACGAAGGCAACAAGCCACTGGGATGGGTTAAATGCAAACCTAATTTGAGGGGTGTAATCCTTGTTAAAGTGACTTATGCCTTTTTGTATCATACAGACGTGAAAGAAAGAGAAACTGACAGAAAACTAGATAATGAAATAATTCCCCCTTCGGTATGGCTCTGCCTGCCTATCTAAACATGCTCCCTTCTCTAGCCCTGCATTTCAAAGGCACTTTGTTGTGTGACCCCCCTATTGTGAGGCAGGCTTCTGCTATGGAATTGTCTCTTTGGACCATAAAAAATTAACATAGGTCCCTGAAACTTGAGGAGAACCATCTCCGGTTCCGGAAGCACCTCAAAACCTTCCTCTTTGCTTCTGCTTTCTCTCTCCCTCTCCCCTGCTAATTCTTTGCTGAAAATGCACTGAATCTGCAACTGGGCCACTCTCACCGACCCCGGTCCTGGGCCCTGCCACTCTCCACTTGCACTGCCTCCCTGGCAACCCCTGCACTGCGGGACTGTTTCTGTATCCCTACAGCCCCCCCTTCCCAGCACTTGTCTGCACTTACCTTGCACTTGCCACCAGCTGGCCCTCTTAATTATTTATTTTATTTTATTCTACTTACCTTGTACTGCACTTCCCCCCTCCCCTTCCCCTTGCACTTTCTCCCTTCCAGCTACCCCTGCACTTGCACGATCTGAATGACACCTGGCCTAGTAGGATCGTTGTCTGTCTTCCCCTTGTTCCCCCCTCCCTGCCTCGTCGCGCCTTGAAACACTTGTGTATAGGCGCGTTACAAATGCCATATCATATCATATCATATCAAGGTAAGGAAGGAACTGAATATCTGCAGTAGGGGAAACCACAAAGAGACAGGTGTACACAAACCCATACAAAATGGAAAATGCAAAAAATTAGAACATTTAGAACATCTTTAATCAATAAATATTAAAAGCCTCATCATTGGCTAGACTCATGCACAATCATACCGGCTCTAATAATCAGTAGCTCATTGACAGTATGAATAAAGGGCATTCAAAAAACTACAACAATTGAATAAAGTGCTAATGTGACTCATGTTCTAAGATAATTAGAACTGGCTGTATTATACAAAACCTTAGTAGGGTGACTTGTAATTTAATGTCAGATCACACAAGGTTATTACTACTTAATGCAACACCAAAGGTTTATACATATGCCCTTGGTGCTAGCTATGGCCGTCACTCAACCTGATTCTGTTCATTCTGTTTGTAGTGGGGATGCACATATTGTGCTGTAAAAAGGCATAAACTAATCAGCTTTGGGAATAGCCCACTAAAATGGGAGAGGGCTTTAGTGATGGACACAAAGGGGTAATGCATCAGGCTGGCGAATGCCCCTCTTTGATGTTCTTCTAACTAAATAATTTGGCGCGCACAAGAAGTAAGCCTGAAGTAAAAGGGCTGTTTGGTTGGGAACTCTGTCTCGCAGTTCCGGTTGTATACTCCATGTGCAAGAAGAAGGGCTTCAATCCTGCTACGTGGCAAAACCTTATTGGACTCTGTTTGAAGTAAAGTGACTCGGTTTTGAATGTTAAACTGGTCTATGGGTGTGGCATAACTCTCTCTGAACTCTGTTTGATTTCACGTCGAACTTCCTCGAGTAAAACAAACCTCTTTTTTTTTCCCCACAAAATTCCTGCCCTCTTTCTGCCTCAGTGCCCCGCCCACACTCACGCAGCCTCCCTAATTCAATCATGCGCACGCGCACACCAGAAGTAAGCCCGAAGCGTGTTGTTCGGGTGTTGCAGGGCTAGGGGTGAGGTAAGGGCTAGACAAGGAGGTGTGCCTTGTGATTATAAGTTGTTTCGTGTTGTTTCATAAAGTGGCATGAGCTGGAAGTGAAATTGATACCTGTCAAGAGTATTTAACATCTTTGAGAGGAATTGTGTTTAGCACAGTGAGGAGATGGATTGTTGGTGATTTTCGGTGTAAACACCTGATTGGAGGAAAACTGTTCAGCATAGTTTCGACTGTCGCTAGAAAATTGTAGAGATTGTGTGCTGTTGAGCCCTGATTTATGTATTTCCATCACAGTATTAAGGGCACGAAAATATGAGTTTGTGCGAAATTGGGGTGGATTTACAATTGAGCAGTGTGTGGTTTGAGTAAAAACCACGGTAGTATACATAGTGGTGCTCAAAAGAGTGGTGCAGACACACAATACTGTTGGATTGAGGTGTGGGTGCATTTCAACTGCAACACAGCATAGCTGCCCTAAAAAGTCTACTCAGATTAGCGTAGTCAAAGTTGAGAATGAGAAAAAAAATGGCAACAAATAAAAAGGATGTGGTGTTGGATATCTTCGCTGCGGCAAAGGATGTGGTGTTGGATATCTTCGCTGCGGCCAACACGCATAGAGCAAGCTTGGTGAGAGCAGCAGCAATGCCATTACCTTGCGAGAATGAGGATGAACTTTTGGAATGTGCTTTGCTATGTTCAAATGATTTAAAAAGTAATGATTTAAACAAAATTTACTCCATTGTAAATGTTGATATTTCGCAATCATTATTCGCGGAAGACCGTGCAAATGAGGGCGAAAATTATATACCTAATTCTAGCCTACTTGATGGGAGTGATAAATTGGAAGTCTGTAACAGTCCCAATAGATCCCATACAGATACACCTGAACTATTTCAAAATAGTGAGAGTATCCTATTGAAAGAGATGGAGGCATTGCAGAGAGCATTGCAGAGGAGGGGCTTTGACATTACGAACTACTCAGCACATGAGGAAGTGTGCAACAAAAATGACAATGGGCCTCATTACGACCCTGGCGGTAAGGGGTTAACGCCAGCGTTAGCTGCGCCGACCCCTTACCGCCAACTACGAGGTCCCTTAGCGCCATGGCGCTTTTAACACCTGCTTTTAGCAGGTGTTAAAATCCATGGCGCTAAGGGACCATGGAGTTAATTACGCCACCGTAATTTACGGTGGCGTAATTAACGCCTTCCCCACTCCCATTATGCCCTATGGGGCAAAAATGGGAATGGGGAAGGGTAAATGGGGATTGGGGACTTACCGCCCCGCCGACCTCGGAATGGGGCGGTAAGTCCGCCAACCACCATGGCGTAAACGTAGTTTACGCCATGGTGGTAAAGTCATGGCCCAGGCGGTAACTTACCGCCTGGGTCGTAATGAGGCCCAATATGTCTGATTTTTCCAAAATGCTGGGATTGCACAGTGGATTAACTTTGCAATAACTATGAAAGGAAACTGAAGCATTGTTCAATGTTCTGATGGTGATTGGCTTGTTACCTATTAAATTAAAAGAAATAATGTAAGATCTGGTGGCAAAAAGCACAAAGTATATTAAAACATGCAACTCAGACCTAAATAAAGGGCTGAGAAGGGAAAAACAACCTGCTTGCTGGCAGGAGTTGAAGAAGCAATTGATATTACAGACTAGACATTAAATGAGTGATCTAACGGCAGAAAAAAATGAATACAGGGATGAATATGGGATTTGAAATTGGTGAAGCACCGAACCCTGATATCCTGATAATAGATCAAGAGGATGCCATGATATTCAAAGTAAAATTAACTAAAAAACAAGAAAGAAAAACTTAAACAGCAAAAAGCCAATGCCTCAAAAAATGCGTACAAATCCTTAAGAACATTTCTTAGGGACAGGACTTAACAAATAGTATTGAATAAGCTTGTCATGAAATGGTGAGTTGAAGTCCACCATCAACAGAAAAGGCAAAGGTAGCAACGGCCCATGAGACAGCTGCTGCTACCTCTACAGCCAATAAAAATAGAATAGACCAAGCCACACAACGCAAATTTTCTGAGGGGGAAAGAACCTGTTGGATGCTATTGTCGGAATAAAAAGTATATTGTGCCTCCTATTGTAATGAATATATTAACATTGGCCTACGCCAAGCTGCCCGAAAGTCATTTGCGAGATCTGTGTTACAAGGTCCTGACCTTTAATCCATGTAGGCCGCCATTTCAGGTCAAACCGCCATTTTAGGTCAAACCGCCATTTTAGGATTTGTGTGGAAAAGTCACTCTGTGAGCTAAAATGGTGGACAATGTCATTGCAAAATACAACATGGCCGTCTTTACCTCTGTACATCGCTAATGTGTAATCTGCCTGCAGGCTACTTTTTGAGGTCATGAACTGAGACCTTGTCCTAGGTTGACCTATGTGTAAAAGGATTACTCGCGCAAGTAAACCAATCCACGAGTATGTATTATGATGATGTATTTACACATTGGACAAAGAACATCTGTTTTACTATATTGTATTAATGTTTAAGAAGACCTGCAATACGAAACTTAGAATACACAGTTAATGCATACGCTTATTGTTACATGTAATAAAGAACAAACCAGTTAGACGCGGTTATTTGAGACTCGGCAACAAACCCTAGAATTGGTGATGTATAAAGTAGAATATTAACCCGAAGAGGGGTTGGCCATAGCGCCCACAAAATGTATAAAAAGTGAATGCATTCTAATGTACAGTCTCTCACTGAACACACTGAACCACGCTGGAGTTTGTTGTGTTGTACTGAGGGCCGATAGCTATCTGACTTTGCACGGTTTTGTAATTGTATTCAACAGAGAATAAAGTTTTTTGTATGGTCCTTTGTAACCTGTGTGTGGTGTATTTCCTTTTGGGGTACTCAGCCTCAATATTTTGTTTCTCTTTTCACAGTTGGCGCCCGAATAGGGACCCTCAAGATTGATGCCGGATTGTTGAAGGTTGACACTTGCTATTGGACCAGGATCGGATGGTGTACAAAAGTAAGGGGCCCCTGGATGAGACGCAACACCTCAGCAGCGCTGCACGATCTGATCCCTGGACAACTAGCCTATGGTCTGAGACGGCATCTTGACGAGAGTCCACTTATCGAGGCGGGCAGAATTGCGGAAATCACCATACACGAGGTAAGATTAGTTAGGTAAGATTCTTAGAAGTACCGATCGGTCCTCCTTAGGTTTGGCCAGGTGAGTCGTGACCCGATTCTTAATTTAACCCTGGCAATTTGAATTTTGGCGCATTGTATCTGCAGACACCATTATTGACCAGGTAACACCAAGAATTTGAGATATGCCTGGGAAATTGTTTACCTGCTTTAGGGCATTATTCCGCAGTGATAGACAATCTTTAGAATTTAGCCGTCTGGCACCACAGGAGGGGTCGCCGACATGTACTATGTACTGTAAGCATGGCATTGGAAGTATAGTATTTAATGATATTTGGCACAGACAAACCAGACATGCCTCCGAACTTCAGTGGCCAATCAATGGTAGTTTCGAGATCCCTCACATTGAATATTTGGAGTCAGTATTGTTAAAGAAAAAGGCTAGACCTGCAGCATTTCATGTTTTACAGAATTGGAAAAAGGAAGCGTTACAACAGCTTAAGAGTAGAGAGAAACATGCGCGCCGTCACAAGACGGTTGCCGAAAAAGCATTATTATATGGTCAGGATAAACAGGCTGAGTCGGCTAAAAATATGGAAACAGCTTTTTCACTTGGTATTCAGAAAATCTATCCTTCCAAAGATCTTCATGATTCTGATGAGTTTCTTGAGAAAATATTAAATGAACGAAGGCCTGGTGCCTCTGCGCCACCTCCGTATGTTCCTCTTCCCGCTGCTGTACCTTTTCCTGCTGTTATTCCTACTCTTCCTGCTCAAGCTGTTGTTTCTATTCCTTTGACTGTTGTCCCTTCACCTGCTCCTCTGCCTCTTCCTGTCGCACCAGTTATAGTTCCTCCATCGAAATTGATTATCATCTCTCTTCCAAGTGGTCTTGGGCCGCTTGTAATCGATCATGGTGCAGGCTCGAAGGTTGTCACTCGCAGTGCTGTACCACCGGAGAAGAAACGTGAGTTAATTGCATGGGCTAAACATTGTATGGAGAAGGATGATCAGGCTAGTGTTTTTTCCACACTTTTTAATACGGATAATTTTCCTGAGAAAAATGTTTTTATTGAAGGTTTGGGGATTCAGTCATGTATAATGTGGGGAAGATTAAATATTGCGGATGTTCCGCAAGAGTTAAGGGATCTAAATACTTTAGCACTTTCCAGAGATACTGTGGAGAAGGTAAATGAGCATGTCGAAAGGTTATTTGAGTATAGAAAGGAGTTAGAAAGGATACGGAATGAGGATGATGAAGAGGAAAGTATGTATGTACAGAAACAGTACCTTCCGTGTCGTAAACCGATGTCAGAGGAAATGCAAATTTGTAAGAAAGATGTGATTAAATGGATTTCAGACATATCGATAACTCCAGTTGAAGTGTATGACACATATGATCAATATACGTTGGAATTGCAGAGAAAAGTGATACAGGTAATGATAGAGTACCTGCAAGATGAATGTGTAAAGAGGAAGATTAGTTTTCCCACAGAGTTATTGAATATTTATAAGAGAGCTTTTTTCGTTTGACACTTCTTCGACTGCTTTATCGCTCGACTTGGCTCTGTTGCTTAGTAAGCGTTCGGAGTTGCCTACATCTCAGTTGCCTATGAGAGAGGTTCCTCCAACATTTGTCCGGAAGGTTGAGGTTGCGGCCGATGCTGCGCGACGTATAGTCGCTGTGGAGATTCCCGCACATTATGTATCACAGTGTGTTCACGTCCCGTTTTCACGACAGGAAGTGAACACCATTAGACAGTCTATTCCTGATATTAGGAAACATCTGACAGGGTTCTATAAAGAGATGGAATCCGTTTTGCAATCCTCAGTGTTCACCTTAGGTGACATTGATTTGTTGTTTCCAGTACTCCTGCCCGTAGATTTATGGAAACAAGTTAGAACTATTGACGATGTACCCGCGTTGGGAGATACATGGGCAAATTTAACTAGACTTGATGGGGAAAGGCCAGCTGGCGAAAGACTGCAACAGGTGATATTAACCTTGCCTGATAGAATCATTGCTAAATTAAAAATCATAATTCCCGAAAAAAGAATTATTTGGGACAAGTTTACGGCCTGTGTCCAAGGAAAGTCTGAGGGTAGCACCGAGTTTTTTAATCGGTTCGAAAAGGTATTTTCAGATTTCAGTGGACAAGACTTAGGCACAGAGTCTGGGAAAAGGTTATTTGTGGACAAATTTGTACGTGGATTGCTGCCTGACATCCAGTCACAGATTATGTCCTCTGAGAGCGCTTGGCAGGGGAAATCGCAATCAGAAGTACTGCATATGGCTCAGTACTATCAGAATCGTGTCAACAATGAAAAAGATAGGATTGAAAAACGAAAGGGTGTGTCAAGTAGTCTGAAGCAATTCAGCACTTTTAAAACAGCGTTCGCAATATTGCATTATGGCAGTTCTGAAGCGATATTATCAGTATTAAGTTTGTTATGCTTTATCATGCCTTGAAACATATATGCGACAGTAATATGAGAAATATGAGAAAAGTGCTGTCAAGAAAGCGTATATGTATGTTCAGCTTCGCACAGCTTGGCTTTTGCTATTAAGCAGTTCCAAATATGGAAATCCGATTCCGGACACAAAATGTCGGATTCATGATAACTAATATGGGCAGGTATTCCGGCGTTTAGACTGGCTACTTAAAATGGCGTTTTAAGCATCCGGATAGCCATATATGGTTAGAACCATATATGGACAACCGACATTTCCTATACTTGTCTGTACAAAGGTTACTGATGGGCATTGCCGTACAAAGGTAACTCTAGTGCGTCTTGAATTAACACGAGGAATGAGAAGGGGTTATTCGAGAGCATTTCAGTGAAGCTGGTTGGATAGCGGCCAAGACACGAAGTGTTGGCTTGAACCCAGCCAGGACAAATTGGCTGCCGCCCCAGCAAATGAGTCATCTAGCGATCTCTGCGGAGACTATAAATAAACCACAAGCGCGGAGACATAGAGAGACGCAGAGCTGGAGGTGACAGGCAGCGAGCAGGTGCTTCCCCGCAGCGCAATGAACCGGGACAGAGTTCAAGCCAAAGCATAGCGCATAGCGCTTAGATGTGAGTAGTTATGTTGGAGATATTTTACCTTATGCAACGATGCTATGCACTGTGATTGATGGAAAAGAAATAAGATAATACCAAACGAGGCTTGTTGGATTATGTGCTAGCATATCATTTAGAAGAGAAATAATGCAACAGAAGATATGCTGGTTCTATACGCAACTATAATCCTAATATTAACCACTTTTGCTTATTTCTGTAACATCGCTATTTTGATGATACTTAGCTTTATATATAGGAAAATAAATACTTTATAAAACTCAAACTCCTGAGTGAATCTATGCGTGGGAGATGTAATAATGTATTTTGAACCTAAGTGCTCACATTTAATAAATTCATGTCTAGCTAACTTATGCGGGCTCTGGGATGAACAGCGGGCGCAGTTCCAAACAGAGATTTCCAATGAGCAGGCTATCCTAAAACTGTGATATAGTTCTCAGCTCTCCCCAGGGGTAACCAGGGGAGGGTGGGGCTCTATAAACACGACCCTAGGAGTGTAAAAACGTGACAAGTGGCGTCCAACGTGGGGCCTTAGATCAAAGGTTAAAGGTCAAGTTAACCCTTAGAGCTCAAGGGATAATTCATAAATAATATACCTCCCTTTTGGAGACTGAAGAGGCTGCAAAAGGGTTGTTAAGCTTAACAGTAAAAGGAAACCTTCTAAGAACCATTAGAAGGGTATAACTGCTGCAGCTATGGCTGCCTATGTAGATGTGGACATACCTGCTGTTTGCCGAGCAGCTGTGAATCGCTGGCTTGATGATGGAGGAGTAAGGGCAATTAATCAAAATTTTACGGTAGTAGTAGGACAACCAGGAGGATTGCCAGGGGAAACCCTTTTTACTTACATGAAAACACCCGGTGCTAGAGCAGCAGGAGTTTTTGATAAATTAAGAATACACAAAAACTTGAACACAATAGAGTATAGACCTTATGTATTTTCAGAGTTAGCTCTGCAACACATAGACCATCTGAATTGGTTTGGAGGTAGATTGCAGTATCCTGACACCTTAGCCAGACATGGTCCGTTCATACATGCAGGATTGTCAATCCAACAACTGGCTAAATTTCACCCAAACAGAGAGGGACCATATGACAGGGAGCAGTACAGACTGTTGGCTACACATTTTGAAAATGCAAGAAATCGTGCTTTAGAGTATGCCATGCAAATACCAATGGGTGCACAACCACCAGGGGTTCCGCCACCAGATGGGGGAGGAATACAATTTCAGACACTGAAACCCTTGCTAGGACAGATGCCTAGGGAAGTGGGGGATTTACCCAAATGGTATTCAGAAAAAATAGGGCAACTACAAGCTGCATTTCCACAAGTCACAGCTCTGCAGAGGCAGAGAGCTCTAGCGATGGTACTCCCAGCAGGATGTACTCCGCCGTTAGAAAGTTGTGAAAGCTGGATGTCAGTGTACAGCTGGCTATACATACAACTGATAGGCACTCTGTCTATAACAGCCCTGAATACTATACTGAAGGATATAATAAACTCACAAGGAGCAGCAGCAGCCATGAACCTAGGACTGGCAATATCAGGAGGAAATTACCCGATGGTAGAAGGAATAATAATGCCTTTACTTAGAGGAGAGTCTGCCAGGTTAGACACTAACAATAGGCTTAACCCGCTCACCCTTCAGCAGAAACAGGAACAATTTGGAGACATAGTAACTGCGGTATACAGATCAATAGGCAGAGACCACCTGGGAAGGAAACCAGGGGAAAATGTAAGAAAGGAATCCAAAGATGCGCAGCCTGAAAAAGGCAATGCTCCCAGAGGTAGATCTGATGGGGGGCGCAGAAGGAACTCCCTTCCTCAAAAGAAAGGGAAATATAGGTCTGACCTAAGCCCAGTAGAAGAGTAAAGGGGAGATAATAGGAGAAGATCTTCGGATGGAGATGGTAATCGATCCCATCAGGAGACACCCAGGAATCAAGCACCTTGGGGAAAAAATAAGTATTACAATAATCGCCAGGATAGCTATGACTTTAGGGATAGGACAAAGCTAAAGCCGCCTCAAAGGTATGGGGTTAGTGATGCTAGTTCATCTCATCCACAGACAGAGAAATCGCAAGCCCTGCAACCCAAGAAAGACCAGAGAGCTGACAAGAAAGAAAAGAAGCAGGTTGCAGCACTAAAAGTCAGTGATGGAAAAACCACAGACACACAGGATAATACCAGAAACAAAGAGGGTAACTGACTGGATTGAAGTCTTATTGGACTCCGGCTCAGAGATTTCCATCATAAAGACTATCCATAGAGATGTATTGATTTATATTGAAATAAATAAGCGAATTGAAATAACTACACCAACAGGACAAGTACTAGAGGACAATGATGTCTATTTAGTGACAATCCAATTGGAAGGTGAACAACCTAAAGAAATTGAAGCATTGTTTTGGGACCATCTACATATAAGACAAGGGGGTCTTTTGGCACCAAAGGATTGGCCACCACCCTATGTTAGGGAGTCTCCTAGAGGGGAAGAAGTCGTGGAACCAGCCTTCTCAGAAGAAGTAGATAGGGAAGTAGCAAAACAATATGCAGCCGCATTGGCAGTGTCGGGGGCAGTACAACTGTATAAGAACCATGTAGGGTATGACATTGAGTATCCACCACATACAATTCCCATACATTCAGAGCCCAAGCCTCAGAGACAATACCCAACTCCACTGCCTGCTGTACCACATATTCAGAAGACTATAATTCAGCTTGTGGACCAGGGAGTTATAATTGAACAGACAAGTCCTTATAACACTCCAGTGCTTCCAGTGATTAAACCAGATCACACATACCGTCTGGTGTTAGACTATAGAGAATTAAATGCACATGCACGCACTGATGCAGTACAGAACCTTCACAGTTCTGGACTCTTGAACAATATTCTCAGAAACAAGTATAAAACTGTGCTTGATTTAGGAAATGGGTTCTTTGCACAACCATTGGCACCTGAGAGCTACAAGTATACGGCGTTCACGCACCGTGGAAAGCACTTTCAGATGACACGGTTAATGCAAGGATACAAAAATAGTCCGGGAATATTCTCCAGTAGAATACAAACTCTTTTAGCAGATATAGGAAACTGCTGGCAATATGTTGATGACATATACTGTACAGATGATGATCTAGAAGAGCACCTTGAGAGAGTAGACCAGATAGTGCGTACTCTAGCTTCCAAGGGATACATATTTAATTTTAAGAAATCTTTAATAGCACATAGAGAAGTTACATTTTTAGGGTTTACACTTACTGATCAAGGAAGAGGGCTTTCACCCAATTTCTTAGAGAAATGTGCAAATCTGCAGAGTCCTCGTAGTTTGAAGCAACTACAGGCTATGCTAGGATTATTAAATTATGGAAGAACATATGTACCAAACTATGCGGAATTGATTAAACCACTATATGCACTGTTGAAACCCAATTTCCGTCCATCAGACTGGAAATCAGAACATGCAAATATTTTGAATCATGTATATACATTAATGACTCAGACAGGTCCATTGCAGGACAGAAACCCAGAAAAGGATTTGGAGGTTTCACTAATGCCAGGTAAAAATGCCTTTGCATACACTATGTGTAACAGAGGGGATAATAGGCCAATAGCCTACAGGTCACACATATATACTATACCAGAGCAGAAATTTGCACTGGAGGAGCGGATTCTGGCAGCAGTTCAGATAATACTCCAGAAGGAACGTTCTATAGCAGCCGGAAAGACCATACATATAATAACACCAATCGCACAACTAGAAGCTACAAATCGTGCTAGTATACCTAATTCAAAAGCACAACATACCAGGTGGGTACAATGGATGTCCACTAGGGCAGCACCAGATGTACAGTTCCATTACAAGGAGGAATTATTACCAATGTGTAATCTTGAATGGACACTACAAAATGAAGAAGATGTTAAAGAACCAGACATTCCATTATGGATGTATGCTCATGTTTTATACACCGATGGATCGGCGGTACCGGCTATAGGAACTAGGTCAAAATACTCAGCAGCTTGTTCAGTAGTGAAAGGAAGATTCAATCACCACAATGAATTTGAACCCTTAGACACACAAACTAAACATCTAGGGGACACTTCAGCACAAGTAGCAGAATTGTAAGGTTTACTATTGGCACTCCGACAAGTTGTACCGAACCAACCAACATAAATAGTATCTGATTCAGACTATGTGGTCAGAGCATTCAATACTGACCTACAATGGTGGGTAAAAAATGATTTTAAAGATTCAAAAAGAAAGCCCATCTCAGCGAAGCAACTGTGGCAACAGGTGTGGAAAGTAAAAGAGGGAAACTCTCTTTTATGGGTAACACATACTAGAGCACATAAAACTGACCATGTGCACAGTACCGGCAATGCGCTGGCTGACTTATCCGCAAGGGAAAGGTCAACAAAATTAGTGGTAGCGGCACTAACCCGCTCAGCTACACGCATAGATGAGGATATACAAGCATGCCTAAAGGGTGTTCCATACCCTAAAGGCTATCCAACCACTTATGGTTATAGTGAAGAAGATAATGTAGTGCGAGTAACAATTCCAATGAAGAAAGGCGATCCCATCAAGAGGGTTCTACCGAACCAATCTGAAAGGGAGAAAATGATAACAGCAGCACATGCAGGGCTGTCATCTACGCATTTTGGTATAAATGCAACCACTCAGTTGCTACAAGCTAGATACTGGTGGCCGGAATTGAGAAAGCAAGTAAAACACTACATTTCTAATTGTACCACTTGTCTACAGACAACGGTGGATCATACTAAGAAGCCTAAAGAAACCCCATTACCAAGGGCACAGGTACCTTTTGAGTGCATGTTTATGGACCACATTGGTCCATTACCACCAGTGAATAAATTCAAATATCTACTCATCATAGTTGATTCATGTACCAGGTACACCTAGATATACCCTCAACGGAATGCTGATTGCAGGACAGTCATAAAGGACTTGCGATCCTTATTTGCTATGACATCAGTACAAACCCTCTATGCTGACAATGGCCCAGCCTTTACTGGCAAAGCCGTTCAGGAGGCTGTGACAAGTATGGGGGCAAAACTGTCTTTCTCAACCCCTTTTCACCCGGAAGGGAATGGAGTTGTAGAAAGGGCTAATGGGATTATTAAACAAGCCCTGACTAAATGCATTTTGGCTGGAGGAGGTAACTGGCTAGAACATGTACCCTTGGTAATGAGAAGCATAAACAACTTGCCTCGTCAATCACAGTGCAATGGTAAATCTCCTCATGAACTCTTGTTTGGCGTCCCAATGTATATGCCTGACTTACATAATCCCTCCAGTCCCTCAACCAGGCCAGATCAGCTGCTGCTAACAACGCTGTTGAGAGATTCTCTCCAGGAGACGACTTCAGAGCCACCTGAAGAACCGACCCTGAAGAAAGGAGACTGGGCGTTGGAGAAAATCCATGACAGAACGCCATTGGGTCCATACTACCGTCCGGCAGTTCAAGTGATCAGTGTCAAAGGAACAAGAACCGTGGTAATTCCAGCTCTTCCGCCGAAGAAAGGTACACGCCAAGTGTCCATCGATCATCTTAAACCAGCACCTGATGGTTACTGCAATGTTTCCAAGGGAACTACAGACTCTGAATGAAGGTCATGAGGAATTTGCATTGGTACCTCGAGTAAGAACTAGTGATGTGCCAAGTGTCACACGAGGACTAAATATCCGACCAAGGTTAGTGGCCTTTTTGCAAGAAAAAAGCAGTAAATTTGTCCAGCAAATTCAGAGACTGTATTGGACTAGAAGATGGAAGATAATCTACATACTACTAGCAGCATTCTACTTTTTGCTGTGGCTAAGTCTTATAGGCCCTCATTACGACCCTGGCGGAAATCGTGGTGCCAAATGCACCATGGAGCACGGCGGAAAGCTGCCGATAGCGCCATGGGGGTTGGCGGATTTACCGCCCCATTCCGAGGTTGGTTGGGGCGGTAAATCCCCATTCCCCATTTTACCCTTCCCCATTCCCATTTTTGCCCCATAGGGTATAATGGGAGTGGGGAAGGCGTTAATTACGCCACCGTAAAATACGGTGGCGTAATTAACAACAAGGTCCCGTAGCGCCATGGATTTCTCCGCCCGGAAAAACCAGGCGGAAAACGCTCCATGGCGCTACGGGAACTCGTAGTGGGGCGGACGGGTCCGCCGCGAATACCGCTGGCGTAAACCCACTCCGCCAGGGTCGTAATGAGGCCCATAGTCTTTTATGCCACACTTACCACTGGACACTTTTTAACATCTGTCAATCCACACCCAGAAAGCAGCTTGGTTAATTTAACACCATTAGCGTCCTCACATGTATTGCATAAAAGGGGAATAAAGGATAAGGATAAAACCGTAACAATAAGCATATATCCACTCCCTTTAGGCCAGTTCTGGATCCCCCAATACAGAACATTTGATGGGCCGTCATTGCAAATACAAGTACATACTCTATCTGTAATAGATGAGTCACGCCTTTTTACACCTAACATTCCAGTTTCTCAAATGTACAGGGATATGCTTAGGAATAAGATTGTAACATTCACACAAGTAGCACTGCTAGATCCCGAGGATGATATTGAGGATTTACATAGCCTAGCAGAACATATTTGCTATGTGAGGTACTATGACACCTTTCTACTTTATAAACATGAACCTATAAGATGGATAAATCACACACACTGGGAACATTGTGCGGTACCATTTGTAACTTCAAGTAATGAGTTTAAAGCTCAATTCCCATATATAACTCCAGGAGTCTATAAACTGGGAGATTATAGATATGAGAATCAATATGAATTTCCGCCAGAACCAAAGGGCAAAACATTCTATTGGTCAACCCAGTCAGTAGTGTATGACAGGGGGTTCTATAGGAACATGACAGAAGAATCCTGGAAAGAAGCGGTACCGTTGAACTCCACATGGGGGGTGAACACTGGCAGATTAGGGGAGATGAATCCTTAGATCTAGCATGTAGGTTTCCCCACCTCATGTACTTTTTAAATTACACTCACTACCAAACAACCTGTAGTAAGCATAATACCTCTTTCTACCCTAATTGGGATTTGGTAGATGGGGATTTCTGGAATGCCAGCTATAGGGACAAGATGAAGCTGAATGGTTCTAAACCAATCACATACGCTTCAGGGATCCCAGTACTCTGGGCAGTACAGGCTAATGAGTGTAACAGGAGACGGTTTGGTGCTAGCATAGGTCCATACAGGGCTTGGGCAATGCACAATAACTCACAGACGTATGCAATTTCCATAGGAAAATTGTGCCAGGCTATGTCTCACACTACACATCTGAGTGAGGTATTATCAACGATAGAAGCCTGGGGAAAATCAGAAAATTGGACAGAAATCATGAAACTAGTCTCCCAATGGGAGGATACTAGTTCTAAGCGAACAAAAAGAGAAGTCAGCTGCAAGAGTGATGCTGAGACGTGTAGCAGAGATAGTAACACATACACTTGGAAGGAAGTCATTCTAGCTATCCAGAGAACAGAGCAAGAAGCGGTAAAGGAAGGCTTTAAAGCAGCGGATCAAAACTTCTACCAGCTACAACAGGGATTGTACATTCTAAGAGATGTAGTTACTTCTGTGATAGGAACTCTGCAGCATGATCTATCGGCAATCAGAAATGACCAACAGGCAGCTTCCAGCTTGACTTTAGTATCAAACTTTCTGGATACACTGACCAGAGGTGTGCCAGACTGGACTCTAATCACATGGCCAAACCAAATGAATGAGCTGAATTTAACTAAGAGAGCAAAGCGGCAGGCTATGAAAAGGACTTCTTCAACGCTGTTAAGCACTCTCAGCAAAAAGTTTTATTCTTCATCAGCATGGTCAGACGATGTACAATCATGGACGATTCATGGCATTTTGGACATTCCAGTAGCAAGCGTTTCCACCATGTACTGTCATGCCTTAATGAACTGGGGTACTATGCATCGAGTGGAAGGACAATGGATACGCTCCAGCTACGTGGTGCCATACACTCACGCTTGTGTCACACATGAAGATCCGACGGTGAGACTTTATGCTTTAGTGAACTGTGTAGGGGCAGCACGATTACAATGTCAGGAAATTACGAGGAAAAATCCATGTAGTCAGTCAGTCCAAGATGAATGTGTGCTGCATGCAGATAAAATGGGAACATTTTCGAGCAAAGCGCATCTACTGCCAAATGGATCATATGTCGTCCAGTTCAACACGTCATGTTGTAATATTCCAAAAGGAGTAACAACGCTGATAACTGTCACGTCAACAGTCAAATGCTGTGGATATATGTTGACGCCGCCAGTACAGGTCAGGCCGACCCAACTTAAATGGCCAAAACTCGTACTTCAACCGATGGATTTTCCTGTGCTGACGCTCAGGTTGGCTGAACTCAGTAAAATGAAAATAATCATAAAAAGCACTGCTCAGACATTCGAAGAAGCAGCATCAAATGCCATGCATCTAACAGAGAACCTTTTGGCTGCTACGTCATCTTGGGGCGAGGCCCTGAGTGCATTGCTTAAAAGCTCATCGTTTCAAGGATTCACTTCAATTTTAAGCAACATCACAGACTGGGCATCAAGTGCAATCAGTACAGCAGGAAAAGGTGTCCTCGGTCTGATCTCGACTCTGGCTTCCGGCCTTTCACCTTTGTTCTACATAGCTCTGATAGGAGGGTTGCTTTTAATTCTCTTTCTGTTGCTAAGAAACTGACAAAAAGCAATGGCTGCTTTTTCTGGAAATGCTTTGACAAGTGAACAAATGCGCATGCGCAAAATAACTTGTGAAATACTTGGCTATGAAACTATCAGAGAGTATAATGACACCTTCATGTTCTCTCTAGAACGCATCCGGGAGAGACATAAGGTGGTTGCAGACTGTCGCTTCTGCTACGAAAGAATTCTGCTAATACCAGAAGTGCGCAGACAACTGACATTTGACTCCAAGCTTAGACGCAGACATAGAACTTGGCTCTCTCAACATCGTGATTGGTGTGCCACACAAGTTCTATATCCTGAAATATTCTGTTCAGCCTCATTTGCTGAAGGCAACCCGCTATTGCCTGCACCTCAAGATGGGTCAGAGTTGCAGCAAGCAGGAGAAGCGTCGACAGAGCAGGCGTCCTCTGAGCTCACCGAGACCCAACCGGCGGTGCTCACCGAGTTTCAACCAGCGCTGCTCGCCGAGTCTCAACAGACGGTGCTCACCGAACTTCAACCAGCGGCGCCAGGAGGATACCTATGTAACCATGGAACCTCTGCTTCATCCATTGAGACCCATGGGCCAGACTCCATGTTCAACATTGATGGTGCGCCATGGAATGACATCACATCAGAAGAGATCGCAACTTGGCTTCTCGAGATTGCCTCTTCGTCCTAAGAACTGTCCGTGGGCCAGGAATGGTTACTATGCTCCAGGAGTCAACAGAGGCCTATGGAGTCCACCAATTGTGAGAAATCCGCAAACATTGGTAATCATACTACATTGCAGATTGTTTAAGAACTTTCCGTACGCCACTCCAGAACCGATTGCGGTGGGTAACGAGAGAAAATATTACTTTCCGACTCTGCAGCCACGACCAGGACCGGCATTTACTTCATATGATTATGGAAGCTGGCTGAACTTAGAGCACATGCATATTGAAGTCACTGTAGGTGATTTAGGTACTCGTATATTGACATATGATATATCTGCTTCTGCAAAAGCTCATCTATGGGTGGTGTATTTCTGTACTAAAAGATTGATTATAGAATCAGGCCCGATGGTATGGGAAGGTGACTCAAGAATCCCTTTGTATTGGAATATAATTATGTCTGGTCAGAGTGGTATCAACGATGCACCCGATTTTCGTGCGCTTTACAAATTACTGCCTTTGGCTAATGCTAACTCAGATCCTTGAACTAACTGTGTGTTAGCCTCGCCTTGTGTCTCAACTGAACATTGGGGGGGTGTCAAGTAGTCTGAAGCAATTCAGCACTTTTAAAACAGCGTTCGCAATATTGCATTATGGCAGTTCTGAAGCCATATTATCAGTATTAAGTTTGTTATGCTTTATCATGCCTTGAAACATATATGCGACAGTAATATGAGAAATATGAGAAAAGTGCTGTCAAGAAAGCATATATGTATGTTCAGCTTCGCACAGCTTGGCTTTTGCTATTAAGCAGTTCCAAATATGGAAATCCGATTCCGGACACAAAATGTCGGATTCATGATAACTAATATGGGCAGGTATTCCGGCGTTTAGACTGGCTACTTAAAATGGCGTCTTAAGCATCCGGATAGCCATATATGGTTAGAACCATATATGGACAACCGACATTTCCTATACTTGTCTGTACAAAGGTTACTGATGGGCATTGCCGTACAAAGGTAACTCTAGTGCGTCTTGAATTAACACGAGGAATGAGAAGGGGTTATTCGAGAGCATTTCAGTGAAGCTGGTTGGATAGCGGCCAAGACACGAAGTGTTGGCTTGAACCCAGCCAGGACAAATTGGCTGCCGCCCCAGCAAATGAGTCATCTAGCGATCTCTGCGGAGACTATAAATAAACTGCAAGCGCGGAGACATAGAGAGACGCAGAGCTGGAGGTGACAGGCAGCGAGCAGGTGCTTCCCCGCAGCGCAATGAACCGGGACAGAGTTCAAGCCAAAGCATAGCGCATAGCGCTTAGATGTGAGTAGTTATGTTGGAGATATTTTACCTTATGCAACGATGCTATGCACTGTGATTGATGGAAAAGAAATAAGATAATACCAAACGAGGCTTGTTGGATTATGTGCTAGCATATCATTTAGAAGAGAAATAATGCAACAGAAGATATGCTGGTTCTATACGCAACTATAATCCTAATATTAACCACTTTTGCTTATTTCTGTAACATCGCTATTTTGATGATACTTAGCTTTATATATAGGAAAATAAATACTTTATAAAACTCAAACTCCTGAGTGAATCTATGCGTGGGAGATGTAATAATGTATTTTGAACCTAAGTGCTCACATTTAATAAATTCATGTCTAGCTAACTTATGCGGGCTCTGGGATGAACAGCGGGCACAGTTCCAAACAGAGATTTCCAATGAGCAGGCTATCCTAAAACTGTGATATAGTTCTCAGCTCTCCCCAGGGGTAACCAGGGGAGGGTGGGGCTCTATAAACACGACCTTAAGAGTGTGAAAACGTGACAGGTGATTTAAAAACAAAGGTGCTATTGCAGCAAATTGTTAGAGGCCCCAGAGGGGGTAACTCTCAGGTTAGAGGTCAGTATGTCCCACAGGGGAATGTGCCCTTGGGTCCTGTGAACATTAATCAAAGTGCTTATTGTCGACGAGAGGGTCATTGGCGAGCACAATGCCCCGTCCTTCAACAGAGGTCGAATAATAATATGGGTGGGCTATATAGAGGTCACCCGGGCATAGGGGGCCCTGGTAGAGGTCAGTTTACACAGGACTCTCAACAGCCTTTTTCACAGGACAATCAGACTCCGAGTGTGTGGATACTAGGAACATATTCGATCATCCTTCCACTGCATATTTATCTGAAGAGCTTTTGACAATATTCTGTTTCGTTAGGATCGCCCGAAGCAGGGTTTGGAACCTACACCTATTCCCGTCAATCAGAAAGGTTGCTACGTTGAAATGATAGTGGGAAATAGGAAACATCAGTTTTTGAGAGATACTGGAGCGCAGAAGTGTTCCATTGATCGTTCACGGGTTCTAAAGGTTCCACTCTCAGGGCAAACCAATGTTTCTGTAGGGTTTTCCGGTACTCCAGTTATTTGTCCGGTCTCTATACCAGTACCTATTTCTTTGGGTCCCTTTATGGACCAGTGTCCTTTTCTATTGACCTCGGATTGCGGGGAAAACTTGCTGGGATTGAACTTGTTAAAAGAATTAAATGCAGTGATTTATTGTTCTTCTGATGGAGTACACTTGACAATTTCACTGCAGCAATCTTCCGCCTCGCAATTTCTGACTAGACCTTTGCCTCCAGAATTCATTGATGTACCAGAGAGCTTATGGACTGTTGACGACAATGATGTCGGTGTTTTGCAGATTGAGCCTGTTAAGATAGTTTTGAAACATGGAATTGAGCTGCCATGTATTCCCCAGTATAAGATTTCGGTTCAAGGCGAGCGAGCTTTGAAATGTATTGTTTCTGATTTTGTGCACTGTGGTGTGATTGAAGAAATTTCAGGAAGTTTGTGTAATAGTCCGATTTTACCCGTGTACAAGAAAGGTGATAATGTAATTCCATTTTGTTATATAATTGATTTACGTGCTATTAATAAAGTTGTGGCACCGCAATTTCCAATCTTAACCATGATTCCAGCTACAGCTACTTACGTTAGTGTTGTGGACCTGAAGAATGCGTTCTTTAGTATTCCTATACACAAGGATAGTAGATATTTGTTCGCGTTCACCTTAGGGGGACGCTCGTTTACATTTACTTGTGCACCTGAAAGGTATACAGAGAGTCCTAGGATTTATAGTAGGGCTTTGAAAGAGCAACTTGATACCCTTGAATTGCCCTCTACTTGTACTTTGCTTCAGTACGTTGACGATTTGCTTCTGGATGCAGACTCTGAGAGTGCCTTTAAGGAGGGCACCGTGTTACTAGTTATTCATCTAGCTAAGCATGGTCATAAAGCTTCGCTTAAGAAATTTCAATATTGTTGTCAGGCGGTCGCCTATTTAGGCTATCTCCTGTCAAAGGAGGGAAGAAGATTGACACCTGAAAGAATAAAACACATTTCTGGCATGTCTGTCCCAAATACGCAGAAGTAAGTTAGGGCCTTGATAGGTACGGCTTCTTACTGTACGTTGTGGATCCCAAATTTTTCACTAGTGATAAAACCAATGTTGGCCTTGACGAAGAAGGGCATTTCGTCGCTGTTGCCATGGGCTTCAGAACACCAGCAATTGTTTGACTTGCTGAAGACTGCATTATGCTCTGCAACAGTTTTGGGCATGCCAAACTGTGAAAAGGCCTTTGTATTGTTTGTGCATAAACTTGATGGATGTGCTTTGGCTGTATTAACGCAGGAGCATGGAGGGAAGAATAGGCCATGCGGTTACTATTCCTCCGCCCTTGATCCTGTAGCATGTGCTTTGCCAAGAAATTTGCGCGCTGTCGCTGCTGCTGCTGCGTCTGTAAAGCAGAGTGAGGGAATGGTCCTAGGCCATGATTTGACCCTGATGGTGCCTCACTCTCTAGATGTTCTATTGAACCGAACTCAAACGCAACACCTCACTTCCGCACGGTTGACTAGATACAAATTGATCTTGTTTGCCCCTCACATTCAAATTAGGAGGTGTTGTGTTCTTAATCCGGCTGAACTCCTACCTTTCCCGCAAGATATTACTTGCTACGATGAAGATTCACATGATTGTTTGTATACGACCGAGCAAGAAACAAAGGGCAGGATTGATTAGAAAGATACCCCTTTGGATAATCCACAAGGAGAGCTGTTATGTGACGGCTCTTGCTTTAAACTTCCGGATGGTACATCCACAGCCGCTTATGCAATCACTACCTTAAGCATGGTTGTAGAAACTAAGAGAATTGCGCATAATTCTGCGCAGGCCGCAGAGATTATAGCCTTAACCCGAGCTTGTGAACTTTCCGAAGGGCTTGCCGTGAATATATATATTGATAGTCAGTATGCCTTTGGGGTGGCACACAACTTTGGGAGACTTTGGTCGGAAAGAGGATTCCTAACCTTGCATGGCACCAAGATCCAACATGGCACCCTAATAGTGCAACTTCTCTCAGCACTTGCGCTCCCTACCGAGTTAGCAGTTGTGAAATGTGCAGCACATCGCAAGATTGTAGATAACATTGGAAAAGGGAATGCTTTCACTGATCAAATAGCAAGACAAACTGCCACTGATCTCCTTACGGAGATATATGTTTCTAGGGAGACTGAAAATGCTAATGTGATGGATGAGGATGTGGGGCCTGTACGGGATATCCAAGCCGATGCCACAGTAGAAGAAACCAAGAGGTGGGCTGAGGGCTTGGGAAAACTTGATGACGATGGGTGTTGGGTGGACACGGTGGATGGGAAGTGGTTACTCCCAGATGTGTACGTGCTTATGATGGTTGTAATGGCACACGGTCCTACGCATGTGTGTGCTCAGCAGATGACGAAAATGTTAGAAAGAGTGTTGGTAAATGACAAAATTTCAAGAATTGCTTAGCACTATGTCCAGAATTGTATGATTTGCCTACAGCATAATGTGGGAAAGGGGAAGTTTTGGGCCACCCACTGTCCCATTTGAAGTAATTCAGTTTGATTTCATTGAAATAGAGCGATGCATAAATTTAAAATATTTATTGGTAGTCATTTGTGCCTTTAGTAATTGGGTTGAGGCTTTCCCTGTTAAAGATGCCACAGCTATGACCACTGTGAAAACTATGTTAAAAGAGTACTTTCCCCGGTTCGGTTTGCCGACAGTTATCTGGTCGGACAATGGTCCACACTTTGTCGCCACTGTAATCCGACAGATATGTGCAGCGTTACAAATTGACAAACGGTTCCATTCGGCCAGACATCCTCAGAACGCCGGACTAGTAGAAAGACCCAACGGCATCATCAAGAACAAACTCACTAAGACTTGCGCCGGCACCAAACTAAAATGGCCGGACGCCTTACCGATTGTGTTATTAGCGATGCGTACAACCCCTCAAACTAAGACTGGGCTCTCTCCATTTGAGGTGGTAATGGAGAGACCTGTCAATGGCCCTCATTGCGACCCAGGCGTTGGACCATGGTGCTAATAGCACCATGGTCCATGCCGGTAACTTGCAAACTCTGCCATGGCGGAATGGGGAATTACCGCCCCATTCTGAGGTTGGCGGGGCGGTAAATCCCCATGCCGCCATGGCCCTTCCCCATTCCCATTTTTGCCCCATAGGGCTCAATGGGAATGGGGAAGGCGCTAAGTACGGTGCCGCAAATTGCGGCACCGTACTTAGCACCAAGGTCCCTTTGCGGGTTGGTTTTTTAACGCCTGCTAAAAGCAGGCGTTAAAGTGCCACCCGCAAAGGGACCTCGTAATCAGGCATTAAGGGTTTAACGGCGCTGCCACCTTTTACGCCGCCGTTAACCCCTTAACACCTGGGTTGTAATGAGGGCCAACATCTGCCAAAATGTCGAAAGTTGAGAGATATCGAAAATGTATTACTTTCAGATTATTGTAGCCAATTGACTAAAAACCTGTATTTGATTTACCACCAGGTACGAGAGGCCTTACCTGTGCGGTACAAAGGCCCGGGCCACGGCATACGACCTGGAAGCTGGGTACTCACTAAGTCATTTGAGCGCACCTCCTGCCTCGCGCCTCGCTGGCGTGGGCCGTTCTAGGTCTTGTTGGTCACCCAAACAGCGGTGCGGGTAGCTGGCCGAAAGAATTGGATCCATGCGTCACACATCAAGAAACTTCCTCGCCCTGTGCCACACGTTACAGAAGAAGCAGAACCCCTTGCTGTTACTGAAACCAATGATCCCAAAGCAGTAAACAGCACCAAGAGTGTGTCAGAGAATATCTCTAAGCTCGAGAGGCTTGGGGAGGCTGCCATTTTGTTTCCACACTCTCCACCGATTTTGCACCCGGGAGCGGCTGTTTCAAACGCAGCCCCTTCGTGTGTCCCGGATATGTTGCTTCCAACGGCGAGTGACGACACATTGCTTCCGGATCAATCAGTACCAGGAAAAACCAGATATCACTTGCGTCCAAGGAAATAGACATACGGCACGGTTCGACTGTGCATTCAAGGAAGGAAAAGAATCATCGGGGGCTTACTTTTGGCCAAATTTGAGAAAGGGGATTCTGTTGGCTAGGGTTTTGGAAGGAAACAGAAATCGCGCGACCAGGGGGTCGCCAGCAACGAACATTGGGGTTTCCGTCTGAAGACTGCAATGCCTGCTACCGCCTCTGCTCGTATTGGACTTCTAAATAAGGGGGTGACCAACCGGGACAATGGACAAAATGCCTGGGCCCCGGAAACGTACTGCTGTATTTTTGTAATAATATTTGGTTTTATAATAGGCACTGTTGTAGGCCTTTGATATTTAGAAGAAGCTTATCCTTTAGAGTTTTCGCTACCGACTGTAAATGTACCCACTGTTCATACACCTTTTGTGCATTCACATACTTTGTCCCCTAGAGATTCCCAGCACAGACAAAAGTATCATAATAATACTCTGTTACTTATAATGAATGCTACGCATGCCATTTTTAATAGATCCAATTGCTGGGTCTGTTCACATTTACCGCAACACGGGGACAAGGGGCTAGGTTGGTATATTCATCCTTTACCGTTGACAACTGCTTGCTATGTTCCTCTTAGAGCACTGTTCTTTGGCCAATGGAATGATAGCGTCTCAGGGAACTTTGATGGCTCCAATTTGAATAGTTTTGAGAAACGTGTTTTGACTCCCCTGGGATGCTCTCTTTTTTCGAATAGGAGTAGACCGAATGTTGCTTCTATTAGGCCTTCTGATAGAATGTCTCGTCCCTTTCAATCTTTGATTTCCTTTAAAATGGCTCCGATAGGCAATAAGGATGTCATGCCTCCTTCTTACACTGTTAACCATAGCCCTGATTTAGTTTCTTTCTGCATACAGAGGAATGGCACTCGGTCAATGGGAGATTTCAAAGGTTGTGCCAACGTTGCAAATTTGACTGGGGAAGACAGAACTTTGTATGTAGGCGAACCTGTCTATTTTGTTTGCGGTAATATAGCGTTTCCATGGTTGCCCAGGGATTGGCAAGGAACCTGTTATTTAGGGATCCTGTTACCTGGGGTGTTCATAGCGAGTACTAAAGAAGTTTCGAAGGCTCGTCCACGACGGGATGAGAATGGTGATACCCCGGCACAAGTATTGGGAGATATGGCAAAATCAGTTGTACCATTTTGGGGGCAGATAGCGAATTCAGAAGATATTAGAAAACTAGCGAGAGTACTGGAGAGAACCATCAACGGGACCACAGATATACTCTACAATATGACATTAGAGCAGAAAGCAATACGATTAGTAGCACTCCAGAATCAAATGACATTAGATGTCATTCTAGCTGAGCGTGGTGGAGTATGCAAATTAGTGGGGTCTGCTTGCTGTGTTTTCGTACCAGATTCCTCCCCAACTATCTCTAAGGCAATGCAAAATCTGCACGTCCTTGGTTCTGAAGTGCATGTTCCCGAGGGAAACTGGGATCTAAGCGCCTGGTTCTGGGACTTCTTGCGATCTTGGGGTTGGAAGGTACTTTCGGTTTTATTAACTATTTTAGGAGTTCTGTTGTTCCTTTGTTGCTGTATTCAGTGTCTGCCTGGCATGTGTTCGATGCTAGGGGGATGTTGTGCACAAGCGATAAATTCGATAGGACATGAGGTACATGCCTCAGATAAAACGTCCAAAGAATATGTGTTAAAAGATATACTGGTAAAAGACCTAATGGCAATAGATATTTCAGATAGTGATTCAGGGTACATGGATACTGATGCATGGAGTTATTCGTAAGGAGACCCAAAATAGTTTTTAGCACTTGGCATAGACCAAAGGGAGGGTTTGTCGGAATAAAAAGCATATCGTGCCTCCTATTGTAATAAATATATTAATATTGGGCTATGCCAAGCTGCTCGAAAGTCACTTGCGAGATCTGTGTTACAACATCCTCACCTTTAATCCCTGTAGGCCGCCATTTCAGGTCAAACCGCCATTTTAGGTCAAACCGCCATTTTAGGTCAAACCGCCATTTTAGGATTTGTGTGGAAAAGTCACCCTGTGAGCTAAAATGGTGGACGATGTCATTGCAAAATACAACATGGCCGTCTTTACCTCTGTACATCGCTAATGTGTAATCTGCTTGCAGGCTACTTGTTGAGGTCATGAACTGAGACCTCGTCCTACGTTGACATATGTGTAAAAGGATTTCTCGCTTAAGTAAACCCAATGCACGAGTATGTATTATGATAATGTATTTACACATTGGACAAAGAACATCTGTTTTACTATATTGTATTAATGTTTAAGAAGACCTGCAATATGAAACTTAGAATACACAGTTAATGCATACGCTTATTGTTACATGTAATGTTTAAGAAGACCTGCAATATGAAACTTAGAATACACAGTTAATGCATACGCTTATTGTTACATGTAATAAAGAACAAACCAGTTAGATGGGATTATTTGAGACTCGGCAACGAACCCTAGAATTGGTGATGTATAAAGTAGAATATTAACCCGGAGAGGGGTTGGCCATAGCGCCCACAAAATGTATAAAAAGCGAATGCATTCGAATGTACAGTCTCTCACTGAACACACTGAACCACGCTGGAGTTCGTTGTGTTGTACTGAGGGCTGATAGCAATCTGACTGCACTGTTTTGTAATTGTATTCGACAGAGAATAAAGTTCTTTGTATGTTACTTTGTAACCTGTGTGTGGTGTATTTCCTTTTGGGGTACTCAGCCTCAATATTTTGTTTCTCTTTTCACACTATGAAAAATAAAAAAAGATTTGCGCAGTCTGGAAATGCAATTAAAAACCATTGAATATGGCATTAATGATATTTTTTAGATCTTTTAAATCTGACTGCCCTCTCTAGAACTGTAACATCTATATCTGCGAACAGTAATAGTTGGGCTGAAGATAAGAATCAGAGTAACGTAAACCAAGATGTAATTGCCAAAAAATTACAGCAAAGAATGACAACAGTAGACCCAATAGCATTCCAAAGAAGGCCGTCAGTACATTCTGTTAATTCAGGGCTGGGACATAAGGGTAAGGTGCAAGTAAGTAACCGTGAATTTAATACTGTTATCCATATTGACTCTAGGGAACAAGTGGAGTCTGAATATACTCTAGAGAACAATAGACCTGAAAAAACAGAGAACAGTAGTTCTAGAGAAAAAGAAATCAGAGGTCGGATACATTTAAATTTAGATAAAGAAGGAGTAAAACAAATAATAGAAAATCTGATTTACAAGAGAGTATACACTGTGATCAATGATAAAATGCAAGAAATGATAATCCATGGTGTGAATCAGCATAATGAGCAGGATAGCAGATACAAGATGAATGAGAAGCACAGATTTGGAAGTCCAGTTTATCCTGAGTATCCAAGTTTGATAGTGAATTCACTATTCAGGGATGGAGGACGACCATCACTGAATAGACCATATATTTTATCCCTGCTTGCAGTGATTCCAGAATTGAGCTTAATATCTTCAGTGGACATATTGTTGATAGATTTTATACATAAAAATAGATTTGATTATGTCCGTCTGGTTGAACCTTCTCCTCTGTTAAGGTCACTGCTGATGAAAGAGGCATAGGCATTGCAGAGGAGGGGCTTTGACATTACAAACTACTTATCACCATCCCAATCGATGGAAAGGAATGATTGTAAAATTGAGAGGGGAATGGACAAGTACATTCTGATACATTTGAACACTCAAGAGAGTTTAATGGGTTTGGATAAACAAGAGTGGAGATGGCTAACCCTGTCTCTACAGGATTCAATTAACCAGTTAAAAGTATTGGGAAAACCACTCTAGCCCAATATGGACACTCTTACTTAGTTGGAACTCACAGGGCTGCTCCCAACTTATAACAATGACAAATTGATGCATAACTGCCCTGTTTTGCTTTTATATTATTCCAGGAGAGGTGGGCACAAGGTACATTGATATGGGATGGTTTTGATACAATAAATGTTTGTGTTATTAGGAGCGTGAGAGGCAGGCCTAAAGGAGGGTTGCTATTAGCCTACTGCCAGGGTACATATATCAAAAAAAGAGATGAATGGTGAATCTCAAATTAA
The DNA here is from genome assembly GCF_040938575.1 of Ambystoma mexicanum. Lineage (NCBI taxonomy): Eukaryota > Metazoa > Chordata > Amphibia > Caudata > Ambystomatidae > Ambystoma > Ambystoma mexicanum. The sequence goes on along the minus strand of NC_090927.1, from coordinate 433,590,336 downwards.
ATGCTTATAGCCTCATTAATTGTAGAAATATTGGGGGGCAGATTTCCGCTAATGCTAATTAATGTTTATTGGAATCAATTGGATCATTGTGATAACCAGCTTGAGAGGGATTTAACAACTTTGGGTGCTCTAATGGACCAGTGGATATACTAAAATCACGGGAGGCAAATTGTTATAGCTGGTGACCTGAATGCTAACTGCTATGTGAATCCAGCTGTAGGTGATGAATTGAAATCCAATATGGTGATGACCACTACAAAGGGAGGTCATAATAAACTTAGAGGTTCACTGTGGTTAACATTAGCTAATATTTGGAGTCTTGAATTGGTGGACAATAAGATTCCGACAAAACAAAACAAGGGGAACATTTTCAGCAATTGACTATGCATTATTTTGTCATGTCAATTGAGTAAAAGTATGATTACATGTGTTCTGAGAGACATCGACACCAGTGACCATTGTAGGCTGTCAGTTCATTCGAAAGAATCATGCCAAGTGAAACTTTAAATTACATTAAGGCAGGGATGTTGGTAAATCCAAGAGGAAATCAAATTAAGAGGACCCAGAATAAAACAGATAAGCGTATGTCATCCATGATATATGATTATGATTCATCGCCACTGGAAATTAGATTGGAAAGATACTCGGTTATTACTTTTTTGCCTTATTTGAATGAAATAATACATGGAATAGAAAACAAGAAATTGATAAGATATACCTAACAGAAGTGTCATAAACACAAGACGGATAGCACGGTGCATGCGCAAAAAGCATTAATGTGCAAAGAATTGCGGAAACTCCTGGAAGAGAGGAGAGATGATCCCGATATATTGATTATGATTAAACGACTTAAACAACAGTTCAAGAATTGTCTAATAGCGCATAGAGGAATGATGTGTCAGCGTGATGGGGAAGAGATGCTGAACTCATTGAAGGGCTGGAATTAATCAAATGTTTGGATTCTTATCAATAGTCTGGAAACTACACAAATAGAAATGACTATCAATCCTATAAATGAATCTGTATAGATAGACCATTACTGTAAACTATATAGAGGAAATGATAAGGAGAGTTCGAATGATAGCAATGAATAAATAGAATGGTGGTTGGAAAATACAGTAGAGAATGATGCTAGATTGATTGTAAGATCCAAGAATTCTAAGACTCCAGGAACCAATAATCTATCTAATATGCTTCATTGGTCCTTGTACATATTCAGAAATGGATAGATGAAAATCATATCCTGGATAAAAAACAAATCGGCTTCAAAAAATGTATGGACACTGATTGTGAGGGTCTGATAATTCATAGCCTACAAAAAAAGCATTGATGAAAGGTGCCATGCCAATATTCAAAGCTTCAATGGATCTCAGCATGGCTTTTGACATGGTAGATCATCCAACTCTACGGCAAACAACAAGAGACTTGGGAATGCTGCATGGTTTATTGGACATAATCATAGCGTTATACTCCTATACCAAGAATTAGAATTCACCTAAACTCACAGGGCCTGCTGTCTAAAGAAATCAACATTGCTAATGGCTTAAGACTGAGGTGCATGCTAGCTCCCGCTCTTTTTAATCTTTAAGTAACGAGTGCGGGTAAAGCCCTTGAGGATAAAGGAATGGTCACTCCTAAATTGGGTGGTGTCATTGTGGGTTGGATCGCTTATGTGGATGATTTATTGCTGCTAGATAGTACAAAGGTGGGTCTCCAATGCTTACTTAGTGGATTTGGTAAATTTGTGGGATTATTACAACTAAAAATCAATCCGGCGAAGACCGTCATAGTGCGTTTGGGTAGAGTAAATAGGAGTCAAATTAACTTTTCCTGGCTATGTGAGGGAAAATGTGTAAAGACTCAAAATGTTTTATGATATTTGGGTTATTCTTTCACGGAATGGGATCTATAACAATGGATAAAAATTATCTGAAGTTAGATAGGTAGATATACCATTGAGGAAAATGCTCCTGATTGAAAGAAAATACGGCACATTCTCCATGTTACCGCGGAGAGAATTTTACAAATTGAAATTTCTGCAGAGGCTGTTGTATGGACTTGAGGTCTTTGCGTATGGGTTTATGGACTATCTAAAGAAGGTGGAAGGTATGGTGTGGAGAGGGGTGCTGTACTTCCTCCCTAAAAGTGTGCCAATGGAATTAATAAGGCATGAATATGATATGGACTACAGTTATTAAAATCCTGTGTATCATGGAAAAGAGCATTACTATGAAGGAAATGTTTAACATTGTAAAAGGAAGATGTTTACGCTATAGCGGGAGGAGAAACATCTGGGGTCTTTATGAATGAATTGAAAATAGATCCAGAAGATCTATTAGCGAAACTTGGAGTGCCTGTTTCCTCATTGCTAGCAAATTCGAATACGGTTAAAGAAATGGACAGGCTATGATTGGTGTGATAATAAGATAATTATTTCACAATCTGGAATCTATTGTCAGGCAAACTCCTTTTGGAATTTCTACCCAGAATTAGAAGGCTATCTGAGAAAGTACCCATGTAGGAAGCTACAAAATGAATTCATGCGCTTTAGGATGAATGTTATGCAAACCAATGTTATACTTAATATTCGAAATAGGAATAGTGACATAGTGCATTGGTGCAGTCTCTATAAAGTTGATGGTCTAGAGGAAATTCTTGAACACATACTACTGGTATGTCCTGTACTCCTCCCACAAAGGACTTTATATTTTGCACAGTTTGTAGACTCTATCTGTTGGGTTAATAGGAAAATACTTTGGCATCAAATGTTGCATGGGAACATAATTGCTTTAAATGTAGGAGTAATTGCTTTTTTGAAAAACATGTGTGGGCTGACGTAATTGTGATGCTTATTTCTATTCTTGTACAATCAATGATAAGGCTCAAATTAATGGAGAATTAATTTGACATCAAATGCTGTAGGGGTACATATTTGCTTTAAAACATTCTTTATTAATTGCCTCCTTGAAAAACAGCCGTGATCTAATGTAATCTTGATGTATATTCTCTTCTTGTATAATGAATGGAAAGGTGTATAGTATTCGAAAATAATATTTGCTTAACAAATGTTGCTGAATGTTAAAGAAACTTTTCTGCAAAATGTAATACGAAATAAGAACAATGTTCTTGAAATGCTATTTATTTGAAAGTCAAATTTTAATAATAACAGTGTGAAGATGAGTAGGTATATTGAAATGTTGTATATTGAAATGTAGATGTTTGTCTTGGTAGGTGTCGGTCTAGGATGTTGTTGTCTAGTGTTAAAATTCCGAAATGTGGGTATTTATGCTATTTGAAGTGTTCTTTTAAGTTTTTTTTCCACATGTGTTTTCGATTGTAAATTGTTCAATACTTTATCTGAATTATTTTTATGTGTGTGCTTATGAACAATTTTTATATTTTCTAAAGGTTTAAAATAAACTAAAGACAAATAATAAAAATTAAAAAAAAAACGAAATGATTTACAAATAACAAGGCATAAACTGCAGGTAAGTATGTGGAACATAAAATGAGATTTATATTGCAAACGGGCCTGGGAGCTCACGTTCACTAGAAAATAAATGTGCACTTTTATAAATTTGCCTAGCAGTAGTGGGATTGGACCGCTCATTGCAAAAAACACAGTCCCAGGTTCCTGCAGGAAGAACTAAACAGCTCTCAATACATTCAAGGTCAGGAAATGAAGCTCATGAGTGCCAGGTGAAGGCAGCAACTGTACAATCATTTTATAATCAGCATGTTAGTTCAGGAAACTGGTTTACTGACAGTTTTGAAATGCCCATTGCAGTCTCAAATCGCCCCTTAGCACATCTCAGCCTGGGATGTGGCCCAAAGAGTTCCTAGAATGCAACCTTAAGTCCATAACTTGTTAAAATGTCAAAGCTCTTGTAATGTCATGATCGATTGTGTTCTCATGGGAAGCAGGTGGAGATGTCCAGTGACAGATGAAGAAAGATCCTCCATGCATCTCAAATGTCTCAATCTTCTGGCACCATGTTGTGGGAAACATTGGTTGGACTGTGATGTCACAGTGGGAATTGAGGGTGGTGTGACAACATTTGCAGGACCCAATCTTTTGTGGATAATGCATGTCCCACTATGGGGGAATAACCTAGCCCTACCAATTAGATTATCGTGGGTGATTATTTTGTTGTTGCAAGGTGATGCTAATTAGTTTTTGCCATTATAAAAGTTTCCATTTTCGATGTGTAACTTTGACAGTGCATTTCATGCAGTTCTGTTCCGCATTCTGTTTCATATTCGCTTTCCCAGCTGTAACTGAGTACAGAATTGTCATGATGCCCGCCACCGGGGAGCCGGTTCAAGCCCTGCATCCCCGAAAGCGGACATCCAGTCCCCAAGGAAGGACCCAGCAACCCCATATAGGGGCCTTTTGGACAGTGTCCTGGCACCTATGGCGCCAGGCTCATAAAAGACATCAGTCCTGGCGCCGCTCATTATGGAAGTGCTTGGGTGCACTTACCTGATGAAGACCATGCTGCAGGATCCCGGCCTCCTTGAGGCCTGAAAGGAACTACTTTACCTGTGGGACTAATTTACCAATCTGATACAAACTCAGAACCAGTACCAATAATTCCCGAACAGAGGATTCTAGGCATGACTGCGTTACAGACGCTTGAAGACATTCAAGCCAGAGTGAAACAACTCCTGGACCCTACAACCTTACAGGATTGGATACAAAAGGGATCAGACTTTACCATAGATAATGGTTTACCTTATTTCCAAGGACGCTTATTCCTGCCACATAAGGAATTACACGAACTAGTTATTTCCGGTTATCATGATGCATTAATAGAGGGACACCCCGATATTGCCAAGACAGAGGAAAAGGTGAAACGACAATTTTGGTGGCCCTCTTGGCGAAAAGATGTTAAATCTTTTGTGATGTCCTGTGGTGTTTGCGCCCAAAATAAAAGTCAAAAGAAAAGACCAGCTGGTCTCCTTCAACCTCTAAACATACCGCCAGCACCCTGGCACACCCTATCAATGGATTTTATTACGGACCTGCCTCCTTGTTCGGGGTACAATACTATTCTGGTAATTGTGGATTTGTTTTCCAAAATGGCCCACTTTATTCCTTTGAAAGGTTTACCTTCAGCTTCTGTCCTAGCCAAAGAATTCCTCGAAAATATTGTTCGGCTACATGGATTCCCATCTATACTAATCTCTGACCGGGGAAGCCAATTAATTTCCCACTTCTGGCGCAAATGTTGTCAAATGGCGCAGATCGACGTAAGATTATCGACCAGTCACCACCCTCAGACCGATGGTCAGACCGAGAGGACAAATCAGACCCTTGAGCAATACTTACGGTGTATGTTACAGCAATCTGAAAGCAACTGGAAAGACATTCTTTGGATAGCCGAATACGCATATAATAATTCGGTACACTCTGGAACTGGCCACAGTCCTTTTTATACTTTGTTTGGGCATCACCCTCGAACCTCAAACCTTGACTCACCTCAGAACCTCGGAATGCCTGCAGTAGAACATCTGCATTCTACAATTACCCAAGCCTTCAAAGAGGCAACTACGCATTTACAACAAGCCAAGAGAAAATACAAGGAGAATGCTGATCTACATCGGAGTGAAGCACCTCCGTATCAGATTGGGGATCAAGTGTGGTTAGCTACCAGACATTTACCACTCAAAGGGCCTCGAACTTTTAACCCAAAATATCTGGGACCTTATTCTATTACGGCAATAATTAACCAAGTGGCTGTTAAACTTGATTTACCAGCTAGTATGCGAATTCACCCTGTTTTTCATGTGTCACTTCTGAAACCAGTGGTACCCGGAACCCGACTACTCAAACCTCCAGAACCTATTCTAATAGATGGGGAGCCCGAATTCGAAGTGAAGAACATTTTAGACTCAAAAATGTTTAGGTCAAAATTGTTCTACCTAATTGATTGGAAGGGGTACGGACCTCAGGAGAGTTCATGGGAACCCAGCGAGCATGTGCATGCACCTCGATTAGTCAGGAAATTCCACCAACTCTTCCCAGACAAACCAAAACCCCCGGAGGGAACAACCTTGGGAGGGGCCTTGGGGGGGAGTGCTGTTATGATGCCCGCTCCCGGGGAGCCGGTTCAAGCCCTGCATCCCCGAAAGCAGACATCCAGTCCCCAAGGAAGGACCCAGCAACCCCATATAGGGGCCCTTTGGACAGTGTCCTGGCACCTATGGCGCCAGGCTCATAAAAGACATCAGTCCTGGCGCCGCTCATTATGGAAGTGCTTGGGTGCACTTACCTGATGCAGACCATGCTGCAGGATCCCGGCCTCCTTGAGGCCTGAAAGGAACTACTTTACCTGTGGGACTAATTTACCATCCGGGCGTGGTCGGGGAAGGATACATACCTGATTGGAGGAAGGATACATACCTGGGACTTCTTCCAAGGCTATTTAAACCCCACCCGAACAGCCACACGTGCTTCGCGTTGTTCTGCATCTAGCAGCTGGACGCTCACCATGTCTGCTCCTGCATCCTGACTTCTGCCACGCTTGCCAGCATCCTGGATCACCTGCAAAGGAAGAGAAGAAGAGAACAGAAGAAGGAAAAGTCCTTACCTGCTAAATCCGCATCCCGGAGACATCTCGCCGACAATCCTGAAAAGGAAGACTTTTATTTAAAAGCTCATCGCGTCGATCGCTGCAACGCCGCATTCCACTCACCTTTACAGGGCGCCTCCATGTTCAGCAGCGATCATCTGGATTCCCAGTCACGCCCCAGCGCCTAGGGAGAAAAAGCCAGAACAAAAGGTGAGAGAGAGAAGGGAATAAGGAAAGCTAAATCTCCATGTTAAGACTTACTTGTTGATTCATTCCCTCTTCATTTCGGGTCCGCGCCGCATCCTGGCATTTCCGGACCCCGACCCCTAAGGGTAAAAAGAGACATCAGCGTTAATGAGTGAATGAAAAGACATTACCAAAAAACGCTCATTAAAGACTTACCTGATTTCTACAAGGATTTCACCTCTCATCTCGGGTCGGTGCCTGTTCCCCGGCATTCCGTACCCCAGCCCCTATGGGGAAAAAGACACTAGCATTAGTACATTAATACATGGACACAAGGGGAACCTCTTATCAAAAAACTTACCTGGAAGCCAAGCAAGTTTGGTTCTCACCAATCCGAAAATCCAGTGAAGTAACTGGATACCAACGCGCCCCTGCATCAGAAGCAGGATGGAGAGCTCGTCCTTCCAGACCCTAAGGTGAGACGCTACGAGGAATCACAGAAGGGTTTCGAGGAGGGTGAGAGGGGAAAGTGGGAGGCTGATTGCATTACCCCGCAGACAGTTAATCCCCTATTTTCGCTTACAGAAGGATACTTCTGCGAGCCAGACAAGCCAGATTTGGGGGCCCGGTCCAGTCCGTCTTCCGAACCCTGCGCATCACCTTAGAAGAGGTCACAGCAGCGCGAACCAGGCCAGCGCCTCCGTGGGAGTCAGGTGAGCGTTACAGAACGCGAAGCCTTCCTACAAATTCCCACCCAGGCGCTATGGAAAGTTCTGAGACTGATCAGTTGGCCCAATTACTGGGGGAATTACGGGCCGAAGTACATGCCGCTCGTCAAGAGACTAATGCCCTCAGGAGGGAATTAATAATATCAAAGGAAAGAACTGATGACCTGGCCAGACAGCTTTTGCAAGGTCAAGCTGGGCAAACTCCTCTGCCCGGTTCCGGAGGGAACCCCGCTCCTGTGGTTTCCAGTAACCCTGTGCAGATTAATCTACCTGGAAACATGCCGCTGGCCCCATCCGAACGCTTTGCTGGGGACCCCAAACGATTCGCTGTATTCATGAATCAGTGTCGTTTGCACTTCCTATGCAGACCTGGGGCCTTCCCTAATGATCAGACCAAGGTAGCCTTTGTATTGTCATATCTCAGCGGCTGCGCTGCCGAATGGTCAGTTCCACTGGTTACTCATGATGACCCGATTCTCCGTGATTTTCAAAGGTTTCAAGCAAGCATGGAAAGGTTATTTGCTCGACACTCTCAGGGGCAGGCTCTGGATGACGAACTTCTATCCCTGCCACAGGGCAATCAGGACCTCCTATCCTATATTACAACCTTTAATTGACTAATTGTGGAAACGGGATAGCCAGAGGATAAAAGAGTCACGTTGTTTTATCGAGGCCTACGCCGAGAACTTAAAGATGTCTTGGCCCAAGTTGTAAATCCGCCCCAAGAATGCACAGAGTATATAGACTTAGTGGTCCAATTGGATCACAGACTTCAAAACAGAAAAGCAGATCGGTCCAGGTTTGAGACCCGGGTGTTGGTCAAGACCCATGCTAATCCCAAGGGAGTTGATGTCTCTGAGCCTATGCAAATTGGAGGGGTTAAAGGACCCTTAACTCAAAAGGAACGTGAAAGGAGGCGGCAGTTAAAATTATGTCTTTATTGTGGGAATTCTGGACACTTTCTACGAGATTGCCCGGCAAAACCGCCCCGAAAGGCGGTGGGAGCCTCTGATAAAAACCATGAAGACTCTGTTTCGGGAAACAACTCCGCCCGACAAGTGTACGGGTCCGCTTGGCGAGCTTCAAAACTAACTCTCAGACCTCGCATTTCATTGTGCCAATGGTTCTCGTAGATCCAGAACAGCCTAAGCGGTTGCATGCAATAAAGGCATACATCGATAGTGGGGCTATTGGAAACTATGTGGATCGTGAATTGGTCTCTAGGATTAAGCTCCCTCTCCGTCCTAAAACCAGCAAAGATGTCATCACCACAGTCGATGGAACTGAAATTGCCTCTGGACCGGTAACACATTCCACTACTGAGGTGACTCTTATTGGTCCCGACGGCCATCGGGAGGGTGTTGTGTTTGATGTAATCAAGGCTCCACAGTTTCAGGTTATTCTTGGAATCCCTTGGTTAGAGACACATAATCCTCGAATTGATTGGCGAGCTAAGAGAATAACCTTCCCGGATTGTACACAAATCTGCTACCCAGAAAACCTGAAGATTAATCTAGCATCTGTAACCTCTGCCTCCATGCAACTACCTCCCGAATACCAAGACTTTCAGGACGTCTTCCAAAAGGAACAGGCCAACACGTTACCTCCTCACAGATCGTACGATTGCCAAATCGATCTGGTGCCCGGTGCAAAACCCCCTTGTAGCAGGATTTATGCCCTTACCGAACCTGAGAATCTGCATTTGAGACAATATTTGGATCAATACCTAGCTAATGGTTTTATTCGCCCGTCAAAGTCCCCGGTATCCTCGGCTTTGTTCTTCGTGCCCAAAAAAGAAGGCGACCTTAGAACTTGTATCGATTACCGCGCATTGAACCAGATAACAGTTAAAAACCGTTATCCTCTGCCTCTGATCCCTGAACTCCTTGACCAGGTGAAGGACGCTTGCATATACACCAAGTTAGATCTCCGGGGGGCTTATCATCTGGTACGAGTTAAAGAAGGCGACGAATGGAAAACTGCCTTCCGTACTAAATACGGATTATTCGAGTACCAGGTGATGCCTTTCGGATTGTGTAACGCGCCGGCTGCCTTCCAATACTTCATGAATGATGTCCTTCGGGAACTCATTGATGTTTGTGTTGTCGTATATATCGATGACATTCTGGTGTACTCCTCTTCGGAATCTGATCACAGAAAACACGTCAGGGCAGTACTTGAAAAACTGCGCCAACACAAACTATTTGCTAAATTGGAGAAATGTGTTTTCCATACCACAGAAGTCGAGTTTCTAGGTTTCATCCTGACACCCAAAGGAGTCCGAATGGACTCAAGAAAAGTGGATGCCATCCTCAAATGGCCATCACCTAGCTGTGTAAAAGGGGTTCAAAGCATGCTTGGCTTTGCCAATTTCTATCGCAGGTTTATCCCGGAATTTTCACTCGTGGTACAACCCATTACTGCACTCTTGAGGAAAAATAAACGTTTTGAATGGTCTGAAGAAGCCGAGCAGGCCTTTCAGGATTTAAAAGCTAAGTTTACCTCCGCACCTATATTGAAACACCTGCATCCAGATCTCCCTTATGTTGTCGAGACTGGCGCATCCAGCCTAGCCATGGGAGCTGTCCTGTCCCAAAGAGATCCCGAAACCAACCAACTGCATCCCGTAGCATTTTGGTCCAGAAAATTCTCAGCACCCGAGGTTAATTATGCAATCACGGACAAAGAACTGTTAGCCATTAAGTCCGCTTTTAAAGCCTGGCGGCATTATCTGCTTGGCGCTCGACATACCATCACAGTGATCACTGATCACCGGAATTTACAGTATTTGAAAACCGCCAAGGCTCAGTCATCACAGCAGCTCCGATGGGCTTTGTTTTTCGCTGAATTTGATTTCGTGATTACCTATCGACCTGGCTGCAAGAACGGCAAAGCAGACGCCTTATCCCGAATTGGAATGGGAGAATCTGATACAAACTCAGAACCAGTACCAATAATTCCCGAACAGAGGATTCTAGGCATGACTGCGTTACAGACGCTTGAAGACATTCAAGCCAGAGTGAAACAACTCCTGGACCCTACAACCTTACAGGATTGGATACAAAAGGGATCAGACTTTACCATAGATAATGGTTTACCTTATTTCCAAGGACGCTTATTCCTGCCACATAAGGAATTACACGAACTAGTTATTTCCGGTTATCATGATGCATTAATAGAGGGACACCCCGATATTGCCAAGACAGAGGAAAAGGTGAAACGACAATTTTGGTGGCCCTCTTGGCGAAAAGATGTTAAATCTTTTGTGATGTCCTGTGGTGTTTGCGCCCAAAATAAAAGTCAAAAGAAAAGACCAGCTGGTCTCCTTCAACCTCTAAACATACCGCCAGCACCCTGGCACACCCTATCAATGGATTTTATTACGGACCTGCCTCCTTGTTCGGGGTACAATACTATTCTGGTAATTGTGGATTTGTTTTCCAAAATGGCCCACTTTATTCCTTTGAAAGGTTTACCTTCAGCTTCTGTCCTAGCCAAAGAATTCCTCGAAAATATTGTTCGGCTACATGGATTCCCATCTATACTAATCTCTGACCGGGGAAGCCAATTAATTTCCCACTTCTGGCGCAAATGTTGTCAAATGGCGCAGATCGACGTAAGATTATCGACCAGTCACCACCCTCAGACCGATGGTCAGACCGAGAGGACAAATCAGACCCTTGAGCAATACTTACGGTGTATGTTACAGCAATCTGAAAGCAACTGGAAAGACATTCTTTGGATAGCCGAATACGCATATAATAATTCGGTACACTCTGGAACTGGCCACAGTCCTTTTTATACTTTGTTTGGGCATCACCCTCGAACCTCAAACCTTGACTCACCTCAGAACCTCGGAATGCCTGCAGTAGAACATCTGCATTCTACAATTACCCAAGCCTTCAAAGAGGCAACTACGCATTTACAACAAGCCAAGAGAAAATACAAGGAGAATGCTGATCTACATCGGAGTGAAGCACCTCCGTATCAGATTGGGGATCAAGTGTGGTTAGCTACCAGACATTTACCACTCAAAGGGCCTCGAACTTTTAACCCAAAATATCTGGGACCTTATTCTATTACGGCAATAATTAACCAAGTGGCTGTTAAACTTGATTTACCAGCTAGTATGCAAATTCACCCTGTTTTTCATGTGTCACTTCTGAAACCAGTGGTACCCGGAACCCGACTACTCAAACCTCCAGAACCTATTCTAATAGATGGGGAGCCCGAATTCGAAGTGAAGAACATTTTAGACTCAAAAATGTTTAGGTCAAAATTGTTCTACCTAATTGATTGGAAGGGGTACGGACCTCAGGAGAGTTCATGGGAACCCAGCGAGCATGTGCATGCACCTCGATTAGTCAGGAAATTCCACCAACTCTTCCCAGACAAACCAAAACCCCCGGAGGGAACAACCTTGGGAGGGGCCTTGGGGGGGAGTGCTGTTATGATGCCCGCTCCCGGGGAGCCGGTTCAAGCCCTGCATCCCCGAAAGCAGACATCCAGTCCCCAAGGAAGGACCCAGCAACCCCATATAGGGGCCCTTTGGACAGTGTCCTGGCACCTATGGCGCCAGGCTCATAAAAGACATCAGTCCTGGCGCCGCTCATTATGGAAGTGCTTGGGTGCACTTACCTGATGCAGACCATGCTGCAGGATCCCGGCCTCCTTGAGGCCTGAAAGGAACTACTTTACCTGTGGGACTAATTTACCATCCGGGCGTGGTCGGGGAAGGATACATACCTGATTGGAGGAAGGATACATACCTGGAACTTCTTCCAAGGCTATTTAAACCCCACCCGAACAGCCACACGTGCTTCGCGTTGTTCTGCATCTAGCAGCTGGACGCTCACCATGTCTGCTCCTGCATCCTGACTTCTGCCACGCTTGCCAGCATCCTGGATCACCTGCAAAGGAAGAGAAGAAGAGAACAGAAGAAGGAAAAGTCCTTACCTGCTAAATCCGCATCCCGGAGACATCTCGCCGACAATCCTGAAAAGGAAGACTTTTATTTAAAAGCTCATCGCGTCGATCGCTGCAACGCCGCATTCCACTCACCTTTACAGGGCGCCTCCATGTTCAGCAGCGATCATCTGGATTCCCAGTCACGCCCCAGCGCCTAGGGAGAAAAAGCCAGAACAAAAGGTGAGAGAGAGAAGGGAATAAGGAAAGCTAAATCTCCATGTTAAGACTTACTTGTTGATTCATTCCCTCTTCATTTCGGGTCCGCGCCGCATCCTGGCATTTCCGGACCCCGACCCCTAAGGGTAAAAAGAGACATCAGCGTTAATGAGTGAATGAAAAGACATTACCAAAAACGTTCATTAAAGACTTACCTGATTTCTACAAGGATTTCACCTCTCATCTCGGGTCGGTGCCTGTTCCGCCGCATTCCGTACCCCGGCCCCTATGGGGAAAAAGACACTTGCATTAGTACATTAATGCATGGACACAAGGGGAACCTCTTATCAAAAAACTTACCTGGAGGCCAAGCAAGTTTGGTTCTCACCAATCCGAAAATCCAGTGAAGTAACTGGATACCAACGTGCCCCTGCATCAGAAGCAGGATGGAGAGCTCGTCCTTCCAGACCCTAAGGTGAGATGCTACGAGGAATCACAGAAGGGTTTCGAGGAGGGTGAGAGGGGAAAGTGGGAGGCTGATTGCATTACCCCGCAGACAGTTAATCCCCTATTTTCGCCTACAGAAGGATACTTCAGTGAGCCAGACAAGCCAGATTTGGGGGCCCGGTCCAGTCCGTCTTCGGAACCCTGCGTATCACCTTAGAAGAGGTCACAGCAGCGCAAACCAGGCCAGCGCCTCCATGGGAGTCAGGTGAGCGTTACAAGAATAAATTGTATTACTTCTTGCCTAGCATACTCTCCTGCATTATATTTTTGGTGGCCCGTACAGGGAGATGTTCAGCTTTCCCGACCAGACATGGGGATTCCAGTCGTACACCCAGAGAGGTGCGGGACAGAGTGTAGACCAGTCTTAATAGCGCAACACTGAGGAGACCCAGCAGACACTGAGTTCACAAATGTCTACCTTTCCTGAATTCTCCCTGCTCTCGGAAGGGGGTACTGGCCTTTAAAGGGAGACTCTGGGGTCGAGAATACTCGAAATTCGACCAAAAAGTAAACATGAGTGTACCCATGCACGAACGTGCAGGTAGAGGGAGGGATTATTTGTAGGGTGTATAGGATGCTCCGTCAAGAGGTGGAGGGCAGTAGACCATAGAAGTCATAGATTTTAAGTCCACTCACCAAATAGGGAGTGAGTGGGTGCTAGCACATCTGCGTTAGAACAGAGGGTTGCGTAGTAAGGTGGCGGGCCTTGCTACACAAGAGTTGCATGTAGTGCAGGCAATTGGTATAGTTGTGTCATGTATTGTTTTTTATGGGGAAAAGAGTATTAAAGTATTGTGAAGAAAAAGAGAAAAAGGCGTGTGATAGGGTGTTTCATTTAAAAGTTAGTTGTTTGTTGCAGCAAAGGGCAGATTGTGTGTTGTTTAGTTATTTGTGACTGTGGGCAAGAAAGAAGGTCCGTAGCCGAACTAACGTGTAAATATTGAAGGAACTGAGTAGCGCATGCAAGGGGTTCGGCTGAACGAGGGGCGGAGCAGCCACACCCACAGCCCACTAACATAGTGCATAATTATTACGGTAGTGGGCCTATGGTGAGGAAAGCCATTGATATACTTACTGAACTAGCACTGTGGGCCTGTGGAGAAGGCCATTGTGCATGTGGTGTGAAACGGCAGGGTCTGAGGTGAAAGCCAGTGTGAATGAAATAGGGTGAACGAGCAAAAGGGTAAGTATAAGAGTGAATGAGCGAGTGTGAACAAGGGATGGGTGAAAGGATTTTGAGATATAGCAAAGAGAATTAGAGGGGGTAAACAGGGTACTGTAGGAGGTTAGGAAAAGCTGGCGATAATGACATAATATTTTATGGATGCCCCCTTGATCATATGTGTAAAACATTGCCCCAATATTGAAATATAATTTTCAGTGGGTAAAAAACACAGTGGGAAAGTATTATCAGGAATTGCCTTGGGAGGGAACAATTTAGAAGGACATAATAGACAGTATAAAGTAATAGACTGGTGTGACACACAGTCGAAAGCGCTGAGCTATAAGTCCGCAGCTCACTTACCTCTCTTTGCGCAAAAAATAAATGAGCCCGTCGGTTACCTACTGAAATTCCCAAACAAGAAAACCCACTCAACTTGCCTAAGAGCAAGACTTAACATCTTGAAAACAAATGAACTACTGGGAATTTGTGGTAAATCAGAGGATAACTTCTGTCGCTCTGCGTGACGCCTGATACAATAGAAACCTTGAAGTACCTGACCCTTGAGTGCCCAGGCTTAATCTCCAACAGAGAAATCCATCTCAGGCAACTACACTCAGAATTTTCAAGGATGGACGAAGATTACTGGTGGACATTTTTGATGAACGGGCTAAGTCGAAGACCAGTCATAGCAATGGGAAACTTCTTGCATAGCCTCGAGGGGGACTCTCGAACTTAGAAGGTGCAACACCAAAGGACCTAGCCCTCGCCATTCGACCTAAAGACATTTTTTAAGAAACAAAATGAAGAAATAAACCAAATTCATAGAAGACATGGCTATAATTGTAAAAACTGTTGACACAGTTAAATACAAAAAAATAGACAGTATGTATGTTTTTAATGTGACTGTTTGAGTACCTTAAATTGCATCATGTAACCTAGGCCTTTCTCCCTCTATTTAGGACTCTCAAACTTAGGTGGTTTTCCACCGGGTGTTTTTAATTGGACTGTTTGAGTACCTTAAATTGCATCATGTAACCAAGGCCTTTCTCCCTCTATTCAGGACTCTCAAACTTAGGTGGTTTTCCACTGGGTGTTTTTAATATGACTGTTTGAGTATGTTAAATTGCTTCGTGTAACCTAGGCCTTTCTCCCTCTATTCAGGACTCTCAAAGTTAGGTGGGTTCTCTCTCCTGTCTTACAATGTGCATTCTGTGTTCTTTTTAATCCTGATTGTCGTTGACTTGTCCCATTGCTCAACTTGCTTGACTCATGCTGGCTGTCTGCCTGCTCTAAGGTCTACCGCTTTCCCTTCCACCTCTCTCCTCTCCCACCTACTCTATGGTGCTCTCTGTTTCTCCTATCTTTTCCAACTGCTTCTCTATTTACTATCCTGCTCTCCTCACTAAATCTGGTCGGAAGAAGTTTTAAAAGGACATCCTGGTCTCCAACCCAGGCCTCCCTATTGCTGACACCTGCACCAGTGCCTCCTCCAAGGAAACTCTCACTGTCATCCTCTTTGTCGTTCCTTCGCCAGATCTATGGACCCTTAATATGGTCTTGGTGCTCTCGCCTTTCTCTTCCTCTGTCATTAATGGTTGCATCCAGTGAGACGCCCTCCTGGCCTCCTTCCATTCCTCTAAGGTCATTGCTAATGTTTACTCTAATGGGACTGGGTCCAAGGCCCTCAGGCCAACCTTCACCTCTTTGATAGAAGCTTCCTGCGCCTCATCAACTTCCTTTCTTCTCCTGCTGTCCCCTCTCCCCTGTCCGCAACCACCTCACTTCTTCCTCCTCCTCAGCTACCATGCCTTCTCCTTCCCTCTCGGCCCCCTCTCAGGCTCCTTCTACACCTCCAAAGGGCATACGTCTGATTTTTAACCCTCCCCGGAAGACCTTCAAGGATAGCAACCTTCTCCATATTGCCACTCTTAACTCTCGCTCTGCTGTCAAACACTCCTCAGATATCTGCCGCCTTCTCGAAGAACTTGACCTTGATCTCACTGCTGAGGCATGGTTCACGGCCAGCACTATTACTAGCTTTGACACGCTCCTACCTAACGGTTACAAGATCCTCTCTGCACCCAGGTCTAACCACGCTGGTGGGGGTGTAGCTCTGATCTTCCCAGAGTGGATTCCTCCCTTTGTCACTCTTACGCAGGCCTACTCCTCTTTTGAATGCCTCATCTGCAGGCTCTCTCTCATTCCCTTACTGTGGCTACTATCTATTGACCACCTGGTCAGGTCTCCTCCTTCCTCTCGGAGTGGGCGGACCTCTCCTCCTCACTCAACTCCTCCTTCTTGGGGACTTCAACATCCACCTGGATGCATCCTGTCCTTCCTCTGTACTCTTTCGTGACCTCTGTGACTCTCTCTCACTCACTATTCTCCCCTCTGGCCCGACTCACTCTGTAGGGCACAGTCTGGATGCTCTGATCTCCTCAGACCTTCCTCTCTCTGTTTCTCTCTCCACTCCTCTCTCCTGGAGTGATCACTGTCTCCTTCTCACCCCCCTCTCCCCTTTGGCTGACTCTCACCCTGACACAGCCCTCTCCACACTCCACTCTGCTATCTCTGATACTCTTGATATCCTTTCCCCTGTTATAAGAATCCGCCTGAAGCCCAAATCCAAGTGCAACTCCTGGTACGATTCCGACCTTGTCACCCTAAAACGCAAGTGCAAGGTGGCCGAGAGGAAATGGTGTGCTTCATGTACATCCTCTTACAAACTGGCCTGCCGCCTGCTACAAAGGCAATACTGGCTCTCTGTCTTAACCAAGAAGGGAGCTCATATCCAAGCCTGCGTCCCTGCGGCATCTAACAACTCAGCTGAACTCTTTAAAATCTGCAAGGAACTGCCCAATCCTGCCAAAGTCTCTCCCGCTCCTTCCCAGGCCCTCTGCATGGCACTGGCCTCTCATTTCATCCCTAAAACTCAGGACAACCTGTCCTCACTCTCCTCCTATCCCCTCACCTCCCCTACTCCCTGCTCATACTCTGGCCCTTCTGCAGCCCCCCTCCTCCCTCCATCTCTTCCTTTCCCCTTTTCTCCACAGATGAGGTTTCTAGACAAGTCCAATCTATGAAATTCTCATCAAAACAGGTTCACCCCTGTTCCTTCAAAACTATCAAAGACCACATCGACTCCCTGGCTCCTGCCCTGGCTAATTTCTGCAATCACTCCTTCGCCAATGGAGTCTTCCCAACCCCCCTGAAGTGCTCCCTTGTGCACCTTCTTCTTAAGAAACACTCTGCTGACCCATCATGCCCGGCTAATTATCACCCAATCTCCATCACTCCCTTCCTGGGCAACCTCCTGGATAAACTGCCATCTCCCACCATAACCGCCACACTGAATATGTTGGTTGTCTTCATGACCATCAGTCTGGCTTCAGAGATGCCAGAGTACAGAAACTGCTCTCCTGAACATCCGTGAAGACCTGCTCTCCAACCTTGACTCTAACACCCCTTGTGTCCTCATCCTGCCTGATCTATCATCTGCCATCAACCATGCCATCCTGCTCAACCATCTGCGTGATAACCTGGCTATCACTGGTCAGGCTCTGGTGGGGCTGACTTCTTTCCTCTCTGACTGACCCGCCCAGGTCCAAATTGGGTCCTTCCTCTCCACTATCTTTTTCTCTACCTGTGGTGTTCCCCAGGGGTCTAACCTCTCTCCCTGGCTGTTCAAACAATACCTGGCACTCCTTGCCCATCGCATCGCCGCTCTCTGCCCCAAATTTCAGTGCTATGCCGATGATACCCAGCTCATTTTCAGGCTACCCTCTGCCTCCTCCTCTCCTTCCCTCATTTCTTACTGTCTGACTGCTATCCAGGAGTGGTGTGCCACCAATGACCTCTGCCTTAATGCTAGTAAGACTGAGATTCTCCTCATTGGCATACCCGCTCCCTCCTTTCCTGTTGGTCTTTGGCTGGCCTCTCTTGGTCCTCTCCCCGCTCCCACCTGTAAGGCCAAAAACCTCTGGGTCATCTTCGACTCCACACTCTCCTTTTCTCCTCACATCTCTGACGGCTCCAAGAAGTCACACTACCAGCTGCACCTCCTCAGAGGTATTCTGACTTTCCTCTTATTTCAACAGAAGCTCACTGTCTCCAGAGCTCTGGTTCTCTCTAGGCTGGACTATTGCAACAGCCTCTTTTCTAAATATGCCTGCTTCTACTCTCCGCCCTCTGCTACTCATCCAGAACAGGACTGCAAGACTTGTCCTTGGCCTCATGCCCAGGGATCGTATCTCTCCAGGCCTGAAATCTCTGCACTGGCTCCCAGTGGCTGCAAGGATTAAGTTCAAAACCCTCTGCATCATCCACAAGGCCTTCTGGGGTCTGGGGCCTCAATACCTCCAACTCGCTCTTCCTAAATATCTTCCTTCTCAAGCTCTTTGTTCATCTGCCTCCAACTCCCTCAGGGTCAGTCGCTTCTCCAAGCAACGAGTCTCTTTCCCCGACTGGTGCCTCCCTCTGGAACAGCCTCCCTGCCTCCCTTAAACTCAAGGAGAACCATCTCCGGTTTCGGAAACACCTAAAAACCTTTCTCTTTGCCTGTTCTTTCTCTCCTCCTCTCCTCTGGTAACCTCCTGGCTGAAACTGATACTGCATTGGCTACCTGGACTCTCTCTGATCCCGGGCCCAGGTCCCTCTTCTGCCAGCGTCACACACCTGCACTGCCCACCTGGCTACCCCTGCACTTGGGGACTGTTCTGTATCCCTACAGTCCCCCTACCAGACCTCGATAGCCGATGTCCGCATTTACCCATGCACTTGCCGCTTGCTGGCCGTTACTTACTTGTTGTTATTATATATTCCCATGTACTGCACTTTCCCATCCTCCCTTCCCATGCACTTGCAGGATCTGCATGACACTTGGCCTAGTAGGATCCTTGTCCGTCCCTTTTGTTGCCCTCCCTTGCCTCGTCGCGCCCTGAAACACTTGTGTATGGGTGCGTTATAAATGCTGCATCACGTCATATCATATGTACTCATACATGTCTGCAACATATAAAGGGGAGAAACTTAAAAAGAACAGGATATCCTGGGTCTATGGAAACTGTACGAAGAAACTAACGAAGAGATGAAGATGGAAGAGGGGGAAGAAAATAAAGTAAGCAGACCACCCCTTCCTTATGCGTTATATCTATTATTTAAACCAGCAGCAGGATACATAAACCCTAAGCGAGTATTCCTGGAGAGGGAGAAAACAAAGAAAAACAAAACAGAAGCAGAACCAGAAACTAATTCAGGGGAGACATTAAGAAAAATACACCTTGACTCAATGTTTAGAGAAGCAGAAAAGGTAATGGAGAGAGAGATAGACAGAAAAAAGAAGGACGTGGGAAAAGGGAAGACAAACAGGGATGGACAGCAGGACGCATACAATTTAAAATTGATGGCTGGGGCATGAACATGGAAGAAGACAAACTAAACACAACTGAGGGTGATCATACCACATCAGACTGGGAAGAGAGTAGTGACAATGACAGCAGGGATTATGAATTTGACACATGTGAGTTACAGAGTGAGAGTAGAGGTAGCAGGAGAAAAGAGGGGGATGAAGAGGGAAGAGAGGAGTGCACAGGAGACTGGGGAAGTAGGATTCGGAGCAGGAACGCAGGGATGGCTGACGTAAAAAGACCAGAACGGGGGGCTAGGCACCAAGCGGGGACACAGTTGCCCCTTCTACTTAAGGCAAAAGGGGAAGGGAATTACATACCCGGCAGACCATGGATAGGGAAAATCTGGTGTACAGTCTAGCTTCACTAATGCAGGGGCCAGCAAGTGGAAATACTGAGAAGGAGACGGAAGGGATACCATTAGCCATAGGGGATATTAAGGGCTTGTTGGCAGTATTGGTGGGGGGATTGAAGTGACAAGAATTGTCAGCAAGCGGGATATGCAGGGGTGAAGTTAAGGTCCAACATACATGATGGGGCACCATTTAATAATTACCGACACACGTCTGGAAGGCTCTGAGAGAGTTCCAATACACATCAAATATGGCATCAATATTAGCACGAAGAATGAAGCCAGATGAGGACCCTGCAGAGTACATATGATCAATCCAAGAAATGTGTACCCAAGAGAATAAACAATTGTGGGATGATAAATTACCTCTATTTGATCACATCTTAGTGAGGGTAATCCCCACAGATGTACAAGCTTCCTAAGAAAAAGTGGCTGTGATCAAAGCAAAGGGATGGCCTGAGATACAAGCGACTATTGTACATTATTGCAAAAGGAAACAGGAAAAAGACAAAGAGGCAGTAGAAAATGCAGTAAAAGCATAAAACAAACTTTTGCAGAAAGTAATTGCCAAAATAATTATGGACGGTGCATTGCTCCCAGGACCAGTAAACGTTCCATTCTCCCAACAAGCCTTTGTTGGGTGGGTGGACACATTGTGTGGACACAAATGTGAGGACACATTTGTTTTTAATTGTTCTGACAGCATCTTTTGGGTCACATTTCCTCTGTCAGAGTTAGCCTTTAATTTATCTTGAATTGTAGCCATAAAATATTCTATTTGCAGTAGTTTTGAGTGCTTCATAGCAGTAAGAGTTGATTGATCTTTATAGTTATTATTGATATTTTCGTACATTTTTAGGAATGGGTCCAAGGATATTGTTAAGGCCGAGATTGTACTTGAATGTACTTCCTGTGTTGACTTGTGCAAGTGGGGTTTTGTACTTTCATGAACTTGCGTTTGAGTGGTGGTAAGTCTTCTCACCTTTAGGTATTCTCTTTGTATGAAAGAAGAGTCTGTCGCTGACTCTTCAGAATCTGTTGATGTTTCAGGATTGAGGTTGGGTAGCATGTTGGTTTGTGAAATAGACATCAAGCCATTAATTATTTTTGCTCTTTCAACTCTTTGTGTAGATTGTGAGCAGTTGATTCCAGGGGAGTGTACAAGTCCAATCTCCTACGTTTACTTGAGCTATTGACTACTTGTTTGCATGCACGAATGTCAACTTGCAAGGTCTGCCTCAATTCGCTCGCTCTGTCAATCTCCAGCTGCAGAGAGATCCCAGCAATGCCTCATGACAGTTTCTCCACCACGGTAAGAGAACCCAGAACTCCCACTGTGGGCTGAGCCACTTCGCTGTGCTGATCTTGCTGATTTCCTTGATATTCATGTTTTCAATTGTCAAAGTTTTTGTCAAGAATATTGAGCACTATAGTTCCCAAGTTCGTTCTTGATAGACTTGGCAAAGGTGATGATGTTGGTGTTACAAGGCCCCTATTTTGACTAGCTCCTTTTATCAGATTCAGTGATGTTTTATGCCTTTGATGTTCGATGTCAGCTTCATGCACAGTAGTGTCTTGTGCGTTGCTTGCCACAAGGTCCTGAGTTTGATTTGCATGTTTTACGTTATAAATTTGCTCTGTATCGCTTTCAACAGTTGATGATATAAAGTCATCTGTGCTGTTTTCTTGCAAATGATCTATTCCTGTATTATATCTTGTATTAGCCCCTCTCACGTCACCATAATCACCCTCTTCGTTGATTGGGGTATTAGTATTTTCACCAATTGAGGATGGCTCAAGAGGTTGAGAATCTGCCTTGAGTGTCTAGTTGGGGATCAGTATAGTTTCCATCAAAGGGAGATGTGTGTTTGTTTTCTCGTCCTCATAGCTGTTTGAACAGAGTGTATGTGTGCCTGTGCTTGAGCAGTTATTTGAGTACACCCCGCTTTTATGTTTGCCAGTGGGGTTGTGTTTTTTTCCCCTGCTTTGTTGCTCATTTAACAGACGATTTGTCAATCATGCAGCGCTCCCCCCAATTCTGCCTGCTTTTTAGAGTCAGGCCGGGGGATGAACGCCCGGGGATAACAGACGGACAGATTCTTACCTCTGTTTCACCTCTGCTGCCATTTTCTTTGTTCTGTTGTGTCTCACTTTTAAGATGTATCATTACACGTGTTAATTCAGTGGATTTGGGCAGAGGTTTGGATAAGCAATGCTGAACCTGCCATCTCGTTTGAATCAAGGTCTTTTTCTCCAGCTGCGGCTTCGGTTCTGCATATATTTTCATTTATGCTATTTATTTGTTTTGAGTAAAAATATAACCTTTACAAAAATGTTAAATCAAGAACTTTTTCTTTAACATACAAAAGAAGGAGAAAGCAAAGAAAACAGGATTAAAAAGAAAAAAAATACTTAATATAATACATAGGACCCAAAATCAGACCATAAAACCATAATAATTATGTCTGATTACGTTAATGTTGCAAGCAGTTAAAAGCAAATCCAGTAGGTTTAACACACAAGACGAGAAAAGACATTCTTAGGTACACAAAATACATAGATCCAACATTTCGTAATGATAAGGCTACCTGTTTTAGATTGTGAGCTTCGAACGTGGTGCGGCTTGACGTTCGTTTCGTTTTGGTGAGATCTGTGAGACTTGTGAGGTCCTTTCCACTACGGCGTGGAGCGTGACGAAGAGTGTGCAGAGGAACTACGAGCAGCGTCGCAGCGTTGGAGAGATGCAGGGAGCGATGCGAGTCAGCGCCTGCGTTTGATCTTGACCCGCCGCTCCTACTACCTGCTCACCACCGACGCGGGCCGCGTTGCAGCCAGTTTCCTGCTGTCACCGCGACCTCCTGACTGGCCCTTACAGTAACGGGACTCCATTCGTTACATGGAGGTAAAGCACGGTAAAGAGCAGTAAAGTGCAGCCGAATGAAGATTGGTGCCCCCCTGACCTTACCTTGCCTGACTTTGCTTGATATATTGCCTGATATATTAATCAGTGGGGTATCTGATTGTTGGCACTAAGCGTGGAAGGTTAAAATTGCTGGTGCAAAGATACTGGCCGGGTCTACTCATCCTCAAATTATAGCTTAATGTGGGGCATTATTAGTTACTCATAAAGTCTTACATCTCGACTGCTGTGGTGGGTCTAGTCTGCTTGTGCTGCCATTACATAATATACGTATAAGCTAGGGGAGACTGCGGGGGAATAAATTCTCCTTTGATCCCACTAGCTGACTATTGAGCCCACTCTTTTTGAGTTATTATGCCGCCAAAAGTGAGCAGTGCTAAAACTTCTTACAATTTGAGGAAAGGTAAGACAAATAATTCAAAGATGCCTGTTAATAATCTGCCTGGAGGGGTCAGTTCGAACTCCGCAGCCAAGACTAGAGGCACTATCCCGGCATTGTTTGAAAAAATTCCACAAGTACGTCCTACAGATCATATGGAGGAGACTCATCCTATAATTCACAATGGTAGCCGTCCCCTGGATCTTACGAATTTTGATGATATAGATAATAATTAATTACTTGATTTGTGTCTGTCCATACAGAAATCAATGGCCCCCCCAACAAACTCTGAGGTGCTGGGAAATCCCAAGAAGGTGCCCACTACGAGGGCAGCAAGTATGACAATTGAGGCACAGGTACTGCAACCAGAAAATACCGCTCTGGGGTCTCTCTGCTCGGGCCGATTGTCGGAATCACCAAATCTTTTGATTGATATAGATCAGCCTGGAAAACATGACGCTGATCGTTATAATGAATTATCACTGTTGAACTCTGCCGCGATTGCCGATCTACAGGCGTCCTTAACTTCCTTGCAATTTGCGTTAAAAATCCTCCTAAAATTATGTGGGAAAATATATGTAAATACAGTCTTGCAGCTAAATTTACCTGGCTCAGGCCCATCCCATGGAGTGGAGTCTAAAGGAATTAAGGAGCCTGATATACTGATAATTCCAACTAATATAGAAGGGGGAGAGCCCCCTCCAAAAGAAGATCATATTCACTTGACTAAAAAACAGCGCAGAATGGCTAAGAGAGCGGCTTTAAGAAACATTCCAGTGGAGGTGGCCTCTCCACTTCCTAATACAGCGAATCCCCAGCAGAAATCTAAAAAAGCAAAAAAAAGGGCTCTGAAAAGAACCGAGGTAAGGGCCCGGCAACACTCACGAGCTGGATATTGCCAGAGAAGTCCAAAGAAATATCTGCAGTGAGTAATGACAGTCAAGACTCTATTCCTATAGACAGCCCTATTGCTAAGGATAACCAATTTTCCACCCCGCAAAGGAATAGCCTAAACAGTACCTATGAAAGCAGGAACTCGGAGAAGGCATGTCCAATCCCAGCCAGAGATGAAATTAAAGATGAAAATAGGATCTGCATCGTGAAGAACTTGAATCAAAAATGCGGAGGCAAGTGGTTACCACGAGAGGCTATGCTTGAAAAACTCCACTTAATACCTCAATTAAGAGTTATTAGGTCAGAGGACTTCTCATTTGTGGAACCACTGTGCAGCACCAATCCAAATGTAACGGCACTCCATTGCACGGTTTTGGCTTCCGCTCAGCTGATCTGTAAATATAGAGGCAACCTGGCGCAGGTGGGGTTGGGGGTGGATGTTAATCCTAATGATGAAGACCCATTGATTAAGGATAAATCTAAATCTACTAAAATTAATGACAAAATCAAACCCCCCCTTATTACCGGTAAGCAAGTACAAATGAGTGATATTCAGAATACACTTAAGTGGTTAGCAGAAGCTTTGCCCATGGCTATAAACAAACCATGAACTTGCTCATTGTTGTCTTGGAACACAAGGGGTTTTAATCATTTTATTGCAACTAATGGGTCACTACCTTTCATTATGAATCATTCTTTTTTTATGTTACAAGAAACTTGGTTGATTGCTCCGATTGTGATAGACGGTTTTAAACTATACCACCTCCTGCTAAAAAAGGGCAAATGGGAAGACCATTTGGTGGACTGATGACTGGGATGGCCAAGTTTATAACATCAAGAGAAATACCCACCGAACTAGAGGATAACATTAATGGGGTGGAGGTGGTCACATTAATTAAGGACCACTGGGCTAAGCTATTGCTGGTTAACCTTTATAACCCCCATGACGCATCTGTGAGTGACCAAATTCAAGATAGATTGCATGATCTGCTGAGCTATTGGAAGAGTGAATGTAAAAGCAATCTCATTGTTATTGCAGGAGATTTTAATTGCCTTATCAAGGGAGAAGGAGGGACGACCAATAATAAATTACTATACCCATACCCTCTTATGCAACATAACAGTGATGAGGAAGGAAAGAAATGGTTATGTTTCATGAAGAGTTGGGAGCTGGAATTTCTAAATGGAAGACCTATGAGTGACCGTCCAGGTCACTTCACATGGGGAGCGGGTGTAGCGTATCGTACCCTGGACTACTGTTTTACTAGTGCAGAGGTGGCATCTGTGGTTAGTGATATGAGAGTGATTGAGAATGATTGGAGTGATCACAATGGTCTCAGTTTAACCCTGAATAGTTATATCAAATCACCCCCTAAAACGATGACGGGAAGCCTTCTTGTTAATCACTCAATTTCTCGACTAATATGGTCAGAGAAAAACATTTCTAGAGCTTGCCGGGATTGTGGTGATTGGGATAATAATCATTATAATAGGTTTGTTAAATTATCTATGGAGGACTTGGAAGGGTGGATTTATAACTTCACTGGTAAATATAAAACCAAACAATTCTTATTAGTTATTAGAGAACAGGGTTCGACCGAGACCTATGATAAGACAATAAGAGATGCTAAACGCACACTTAGAAGAGAGATACGTAAAATCAGAGCTACCACAAAATCCATTATTACTATTCATGCCAGGATTAAAGAGATAAAAAATAGGCATAGATCATGGCTGAAACAATGGAAAAGGGCGAAAAAACTGGCATGTTGGCAAAAGACTGTGAGGATTATTTGCTCAAGAAATTCCCGTAATATTTGGGCACTTCTGGGGGATGCGAGGGGTAGCAGAGAATCTCTGCAAATAAACCCGATTGATGCAGAGGAATGGGTGAATTTCCTTGAGAAACGTAATGGGACTAGGGTTGCTAATTCCGAAATAACCGGAGTACCTATAATAGCTCCGATGCCCCTCCAGGTGAATTTGGAAGAGCTCATAGATAAGATCTCTAAACTCAAAGCCTCAAGGGATCCTGGCCCGAATGGGCTTTCTAATCTGCTTATGAAGAAAAACTCAGTGTTCTGGGCTAACCTCTTAAAAATACTCTTTGAAAAAGTGCTTCAAGAGGGGAGAATACCGGAGACTTGGCAAAAAGCAATTCTGGTACCCGTATTTAAAAAAGGAAATAGATCCGATCCAGGAAACTACCGTCTGCTCTCGATGCTAGACTGTTCAGGTAAATTATTTGCATCTTTACTTCTACAGAGATTGCAGACCTGGCCAGAAAATTCTGGTATCCTGGACCGCTTTCAGAGTGGATTTAGAACGGGATATTCAACTACGCACAATTTATTAATTATGAACAGCCTAAGAGATAAAGCCCTGTCCGCTAATAGCCCTCCTTTGTATGCCTTATATATTTCTTTTAAGGCAGCTTTTGACACAGTTAATAGAGAAAAATTGTGGATGAAGCTGAGGGGAATGGCATGCCCGGAAGGACTGATCCATTACCTACAACTCCTGCACCAGAATACTTCTGTTCAGTTGAGGCTTGATGGAGGTGGATCAATCACCAGGGCGATCAAACAAACTAGAGGGGTGAAGCAGGGATGCGTAACCGCACCCACACTGTATAATCTGTTTGTCTCTGATATCCCTGAACGTTTACGTACAGAACGTAACTGTCCACCGAAAGTTTGTAGCCAACATTGTTTAGTTATGGCCTACGCGGACGACGTGGTTATTTTTGACCACACGTTCAGTGGAATCCTCCGCTCGGCTGAGAGGCTCTGGGAATATGCAAATGAGAATGAACTCACTATTAACCACACGAAAACAGAATTGATACTGTATAGTCATGGTAAGGTGAGCCGCCCGAGAATGATGTTGAGAGGAACTGAAATTCAATACACACAGTGCTACAAATACCTGGGAGTGGAATTTGATGCTAGTGGGAATTTTCAATCTTTTGTGCAAAACCGTAAAATAAAAGCAGCCCAATTAACCGCTCTGATCTGTAAGTTCTCTCGCAACCAGAGTGGCTTCTCTATCTGGGCGGCTCGCCAACTCTACATCCAAAGTTGGGTCCCTATGGTGATATATGGACTGGAAGCCCTGGTCGATCTTAACCTTGATTGGCTCCAAAAACTGGAGGGTAAATTCTGGTGTAAGCTTTTAGGTTTACCACAGGGAATATCGATGGCGACACTGAGATTAGAATTAGGCCTACTCTCGTTAAAAGCATTGGTCTTAAGGAAAAGACCTGACCTTTTCATTAAGACGCAAATGAACAACACCAATCAACTCTTGATGACGATGAAAGAGGACATAACTGGGAATAAACAGGTTAAGCTTGTGATAGAAATGACCACTCTATTTGAGATGATCGAGTGGACACCCAACTGGGGTGATAACTTTGAATACTCGAAAGCTCAAATGGGGGAAAGACTAAACATTTGGGACTGGCAAAACAACTTTAAACATCTGGAAAACCTACACAGTTACGGGTTTATATCCCATTTACTTTACACCTATAGAAGGGCACACAGATATTTGAACTTATGCCCTTCGGATAATTTAAGACGCTTTATACTACTCTTGCGTATTAATCACCTACCTGTCTTAACTGTGATAGGACCTGAACGGGCCATCCCCAAACATGAGCGATTCTGTAGGATGTGTAAAAATGTAATCTCACCCGAAACTGCGAGACACGTCCTTATGCTATGCCCCAGACTGAGTCTAACTTATATAAAACACTATAGTAGTTATGTCCATAATCTAGATCACATCAAGACGAAAGATTTTTGGCATATGTGTATTAATACTTTGAATGCAAGTTTACATCTGGCTCTATACAGAGTATGGCATATGGTTAAAGGAAAACTTGAAGAATAGTTACTCCTCCACCTAAAGTTCGCTTAAGAATCACAGGTGATTGTGATCGATGCTTAGTATCTGTTGCTTATGGGGATGGTGACTTTTTGGCTTTGGGGGTTAGCCAATATACAAGAACAATTAAGGGAGGGACTGTTTAGTGATCAATGGATTATGGATGGACTGATAAATTACATTCTCCTTGCATGGTTAAAAACATTTTCTTTTCTACTTATGGATTTTATTCAACACAGGTTTATATAAAATTGAAGATAGTGTACTCTTTTATATTGTATCTAATTGTATGAAATTTGAACTGAGTATTTGATGAAGTTATATGAAAGAATAGATGAAGATGAAATGTGTGTAACTTGATAAATGCATATGATGAAAATATTTATTTTTATTTACTGTATTGTGTAATTTGATAACAATGTTATGAAATCATGTGTAAGGTTTTTTTGTTTAAAAAACTATATCACATTAAAAATAAATAAGTAATGATAACAAAAGGGGGGAAAATCTTCAGTTTATGACCTACTCCATTGGTTCCCATGAAGATCTGTATAGCAGAGGACCAAGTATATTTTACATGTAGGTAGAGATAGAAATTCATTTCATCCTATTCTAATACATGACTGGTGTCTGAGAGGAATCTTAACACAGCGATCTGCAATGAAACTGAATCTCTGTGTAAAATCTTGACCCACAATAGATCCAAATAAACTCTTGCAAGATTTGTTACCAATGTATTCCAACAAATAAAATGCTAATTTCTCAGTGCCACACGCTCTATCAACAAATGACAGAGTGTTTCTATACACTCGAAAGATTTACACAATCTACAAGGAGACAAACCAGGAAAAAAGCTTGACTCATATCATTTATCGCCCCGTCCTAATAACGTTAAACCAAAATCACATAAACCCAGCTCGTTTTTTCTTGTCAGGAAATCGCATGAGATATGTTTCCAAACTTCCTATTGTTTTGTAATGTGAGACCATTTGGTAACAGAGCTTTGTGTTTGAAACAGCTTTGGTTGTTTTCGCCCAATCTGCATATTGGAACTGGTTTTTTACTCTTCCAGAGTTAGTTATCAAAGATTCAAAGGTTTGGTCCAAATTAGCTCAAATGACTTTACATTCTAACATCAACTCAGAAAAAAAAGACCTCTCCAGCAGTCCTTGCCGAAGCCCCTTCCCTAATCTAGCATAGAGAGTATTACTGGAGCTCGTACAAATGGCTATGTATGGGACGGATCTAGGCAGACAATAAATAATAGACCTCCAAGTTTGTGCTTCATACTTCTTCAACTCTGCTCCTAACCACAAAGGAAAGAATTCTAGGCCATAACATAGTTGCAGAAATATCTTTGAATTATAATACCACAAAGCTGGGTGTAATGAGAATTTCCCATATTTGTGGTCACTTTTGTATCTGGGTAATTTGTTTGGCAACGTTTCCCTCTAGATACTGCGGATAGTACGCTTTCTTGGTATTTGCAAAAATGGGAAACCCCAAATACTTCATAGGGGTTCGAACCACTAATCTCTCGTGATTCAAGAACCATGCAGAGCCCAAGACAGTTGTGTGACTACTAAATCTCATGATTACTGGGGTTGTTTGCATTTATTTTAAGGGCATTTCTTACAATGTAATCACTGAAAGCATTTAACAGGTGCTGCAGTCCTCTAAGAGTATAATCCAAGAGCAAGAAGTCGTCCGCGTATGCTGTCCATCAGAATTTAACACTATCTTGGGGGAAGCTAGTGCTGCCTTCTTCATTTCTCTTCCTGCATCCGCCATATATATATATATATTAAACATCATAGGCGCAAAAATGCAGCCTTGGCACAGACCGTTGGTGATGTTAATAGGATGAGATAAAGCTCCTCCTTTATTAAAGTGAACCCGCATCAATGATCCCTCATGTAGTTGGATCAGAATAGAGAAAAGCCCTGTAGGAATGCGCAAATTGGAAAATGGTCACCATAACGTTGTTCTATATACAAGATCGAATGCCAGGGACAAGTCCATGGCTGCAACGGACGTAGGGGTACACTTATCCTTCCACACCTTTTCCTGCAGGATTGTTAATAGCAAGCCACCCACTTCAGTACCCACCTCTTTTCTAAAACCAATTTGCTGGCAAGATAGAATGTTACAATTCTCCGCCCAATCCTCTATGTATTTTAATACTACGACAGCGAATATTTACGACTCTGCATCCAGCAAAGCTATAGGTCTATAAATAGAAGGACAAGTCCTATTTTCTTTTTTGTTGATGGGCATGCCAAGAGAGAACTGTCATGATGTGTGTATAGACCTGGTTGAGATAATATCAGAAAACAGCAGATAAAGAGCCTTTGCTGATAAATCTGGGTTTTCTTTCAAGGTATAATTAGACAGCCGATTCGGGCCTGTGGCTCTCAAAGGGCTGGCTGTCACAGTTTGATCTTTGATTTCTTCAGTGGAAAGCTCAATATCCCATGGATGGTCTTTTAAACCCTCCAACCCCTTCTCAGTACACCTGTTCACCGCATAAAGTGAAAATAAAATGACCCTCCCACACTTCCTCAGAAATGACAGTGGTTTGGGCTGAGATTTGGGAGCATTCCAATGCATTTATTAGAACCCAGAAGTGTCTGGATGTCCCATCCCCCAATGCCCTAAATAACGCTTCACTGTACGCTTGATACATGGCTCCCCGATTGCCCCTTACCCAGTTTTTTATCTAGTTTTTTCTTTCCTGATAGCTTTTGATTTCAAGTCCCAAACCAGAGAAGATTTTAATATATTCCTTACTACTTTAAGACTCAGATTTTTATTTGCTTGCTCTAAGCTGTTGAAAGCATTCCCATGACACGTTCTCCTGCATGAGGTTTCAGAGGTTTTTACAGCTTTGTTTATGAGTGATTTTATATGCGTACCAAACTTTGTTTGTGAATACTGGACCAATTTGGTATCGAATCGAGAAACAGTGAAATCGGCCAGGAAAAATGCATTAAGTCTCACCACATTCTACTTGTGCCAAGAAATTCTCGAATTGGTGTTACTAATAAGAAGGGGGAAGTCATATAAATTGTGGGAAAGATTTGCAGTCCCACCTGATAAGGTTACTTCAAGCATCAGGTGATCACTACATGCTGACTTCTTTAAATTAAAGGCTTGAACTGTGTCAATCAGGGACTTGGACATGAAAATGTAATCTATTGTAGAGAACCGGTTCCCACCTGTCCATGCATATGAATCCGCAGATTACTTTATAAGATCCTTCACTGAGTACAGACCCAGCTAAAGAAGAGATCATAAGACAGTGGTCCATGCAATTCCTTTCTAGAGCAACTGGGGTGTCCCCCCACTATAAGATTTTGATGGTTCTCATTTACTGATGTTAATATTCCCAAGTTAAATTGTAAACCATAGCAGTCCCCCCCAACCCTGTTTTCTGCATTTAAGTCTCCCAAAACTCTAATTTGCAGACCGGATATAGCCACCACCCAATCCTCTATCAAAGATTTAATAAGGTCAAGGTTTTCCTGCAAATTTAGTTCTGGGTTCCAGTAGATAATAATTAAAATCACAGATTGATGGGAGGAACCGACTTTTATCCCTACCACTACAGCTAAACAACAACTTGATACATTTATACTTTCCTTTAATTTCAAGTTATCCCCCATATGGATAGCTACCATAAGGCCCCTAACGGTCTTCGACAACGTCCCCTGGAGGCCAATTGAAAGTGAGCCTCAAAGCCATCCAGAAAAAAGGGGACAGTTAGCCACATTTTCTCAATACAAATGATGGAATTTTTCTTCAGGGTACAGTGAAGTTCATGGAAGCTACTTAGTTTCCGAAATCCACGAGAGTTCCATGATAAAAGGACATGCTTTTCACCCTAGTTAAAGGTTGGAGTTCATAGCTTGCAAATGAAAAAAACGAATCATGCAATGTTAAGGCAAGCCACCTCCAAATTGAGTCCTCTGCCTCTTGTTTCACTGGGCTTTCCCTCCTACCCGCCCTCGGGGCCTGCTGATCCCTTCTATCCGATCTTTCAGTGTGTATTCCTACCTATGGATTGACAAAGCCTGCACTGAAGTTTAAGATATCATACCCAATCTTATTAAAACTATCCACCTCATGTAAGAGGGCTTCATAGACAGTTCGAAAATATAGGACGACAAGGACATGGTCATAGTGCTTATGGTGGATAAAGTCCACCAGCTTGATGTCAGCCGAGGTAATTAGTCTCAGATCCGAAATTGCATTCAGGAGGGCCAGAACCCTCCATCTGTTCAGTGAATCCGGACCCCCATAGCTAAACATATAATGAAGGATGATACTAGGGTCATCCGGGAAGTGTGACTGTCTCCATGGTACGGTACTCAGTTTAATGTTGTAGAAAGACATGTGATTCCTCCTATACCCTCCGTCACCACCTCCCCACCCCCTCAGATGCAAATCATTCCTTGCACCTTCCTGAGGTACTGTGACCCCTATAGTGGGATTACTTTCCCTGAACCCAATCAGCACTGATCTCCCCCTGGGTACCTCCCTACCCTCCCCCGCTTTGTATTCTCCCACATTGGTATCGGTTACGGTGCCAGCGGTGCAGGGAGTCTTCATATCTGCCCCTGGGGTCTTTTCCACAAGATCTAAATTGATTGTCCGCATACCTCTTCCACCATGTGGCACAATAAAGAGAGGACCTTGGGAATCAATAGCTAACAAGTTGGACAGGGTATTTCGTACCATTACTTCCACCCATTGCTCATTAGTGAGTAGACCATACAGCTATTCTTTTTTTTCCCCGATACTGGCAGGGACAACTAGTCCATTACATGCAGATACACTTGCATTCAGCACACATTCAACAGAGTCAGCTGCCGGGGATAAGTTGCTCGAACTCTCTTTTGGCCCCTTAGGGGAGCAGGATAGGTCAATTGTCTCAAAGGCTTCAATATCTGCCGGAGCTGTGGACTGAGCCATTTCCGTAGTTTGCTTACTGATCGCCTTTTAGATTAGTACACCTCCCTGTACTAACATCTTTTCCTTGTTTTTTATTAAAAAGATGATACAATGTGCCCCTTTAGTCACATTGGACAGTTCATCTCCTAACTACTTTTTTTTTAAAAATTGTATTGTACTTATTTCCCTTATGTTTTATTTCATGCATTTGACTGGGAAGACTTTTCCCCTGTTAGGAAGTAGGGCCACTCGCAATTGACTAACCTCCACCTCTCCTTCCTGCCCCTGGGCAGAAACAAGATCATGTGCTGCTCCCACCTTCTCCCTCCAAGAATTATGGGAGAGCCTATTAGACTCTTTTCCAGTGATCAATTTCTGATTTGTATTCTTTTTCTTCCCCTTTTTAGGATGCTCAGCAAAGCCTGCTCATCAGGCTGATCACCTGCCCGAGTCTGGGCTTCCTCTCCACCCCCTCCCTGTTCACCACTATTTTTAAACCAATCACCCATCCCCATGTTAGATATGACTGGGGGCTATTCCTCAGCACCACTTGACAGATCAGAAACATCCACTCGTAAAGCGCTCTCTTCAGTCCCAATCTCAGTATTAATTTTCTTCATGCACGGATACACGTGGAATCTGCCTCCCCCAACACTATGGAAATTCGTCAAAAGTATCATTATGGTTCTTAAGCATTTTGTATGCTCATTCAATTCAGTCCATATCGGGGCAGGACAGCATTTCCCCTGCACCCCCCCACTTACCCACCACTAGCCGGGGGCTGGGCAGACAGTACCCCGCCTTCTCATCCTCCCTCACTCCCTCAGAGTGTTCAGACAGGGAGACCTCACCCGTGGAAAATATAGGCGGCGTATCCAGGAGGGAGTTATCATTCTTCAGGGGGATCCCATTCATTTAGAGATGCACTTTCTGGCACAATATTATCAGCACATCTCTGCTCAATTCACAGTTCAGGTGGGGAGCTTCCAGTCCCAATGAGAAGAAGGGAGAGCTCTCCTCTCTCAATGTCCAACATGGTTAAATAAGTACTGAAGGGCGGGAGGGGAAGGCACAGCGCCATCCTCATTGTGTTTTTCGCGTGTAAATACTACATCCACACCCCCCAGATTTCCACTTCTTTGCCCGTGGTTAAGGTTTCATAATGGCAATCCTGCTGACACCCTCCTAACATGCTCTACAAGTAGGTGGATGCACACACACAGCAAATCACAGAGGAAGATGTAAACAGGGCACTGCACACCCACTCCGGGTGCGCACTTTGCGGCCCGGTGCCTAGATAGAGGAAGGCACCATCAGGGGAGTGTGGCCTCAAGCCGGTAAAGTTTTTCCGATATTTATAGAATATAGAAAGAAGGATATGTGTTAATACACGGAATAGATAATATAAGTCTCCTTAAGGATCAGAGTTCACGTACTTAGAAGTCCGGGATCCACAAAAAAGGAGTTTGTTTAGCACACGTTCCAGCAGCAATTAAAGCAGTCTTCCAGCAGGCTTCCAGCGTGACCAGGCGTTACAGGCATTCAGATGGCACTCCGGATTCTGCATCTATGTTAAAGGAGCCTGAGGAGGAGAGTTTCCTTTCGGTTTCAGGTCTCATGGTCACACATGGAACACAGGAAGCACTCATGACACTCTGCAACGTTCCGAGTCGTGGAGGGTGTTTTTAAAGATGACTCCTTCTCTGTGCAGCAACTATCAGGGTAAGCCTACTGCTTCAATGTAGGAACGAAGGAATAATTTCTCCAAAAGTCTTGATAATCCCAACACAGGAAACACTCCTGACTCTTTCACTTCAACAAAGTACATGAATGGACTTTGCACCACAATGATGAACATCTCCCCTGGGACCAAAAGTTGATTGTTCAGTCTATCCTATTATCACAGGAACAGAAGCGTGAGGGGGGCATAACCTATATGCAATAAAGATCAGGACAGAACACTCAGTATAGTTGAACAGTGGTATGAAATTGAAATAGGACGTGTCTTTCTCCACTTCCCCATCCACTGATAAACCATACACTAATGATAATAAGTATGACAATGACATGGACCATGATCAAGACCTAGACTACAATCCATCCAACTCCAGTGATAATGAGAAGTAAGATACATTCTTGCAGTAGTAAAGACTCACCCCACTCCTGTGTACAGTCTCTGAGAAAAAAGCCTTCATGTCACAGATCAAGGAGCACGTAACATGGTTTCCAGAACACCAACTCACAGCTGCCACAATCATCATGCCGAGTGGAGCACAGTCTGCGTTTTCTTAGCCATAAATGAAAAATGAAGTGTGGCACTATCTCACACATCATACACAGAATTCGGCCACTTGAACACTGTGACAGAAAGTTATGTTCTGAGGAGGAATATCGCAAACAACACTGGCACCACACCTATGTGGTCCCATTTGCACTGGCACCAAGCATAAATATGAGAAGTCAAAAGAACTGAAGGGCCTCCTCCTCATATTATTAGGCACACAGCATGCCATTACCAGTCCACAGCATTATCCAATACATTACTGAAGGTGAAAGCGAGCGTCCCCAGATAGCACGACCCTCCCCGCAATGGTAGGTAATAATGGATTCTCCCAAAATGGGAATAAGGCTATGACCAAGTGCGGGTGATCTTAATGGAAGTTTTATCTAAGTCAAATAGGGCATGCAAAGAACTCTGCAAACTCTGAGAGCCCTCTGTCTGACAATCGCAAAGACAGGCGTTTATATTTACAAAAAGTGTCATAGGCACCTACACACTATAGGGGACACATATGCCTGGGGATTGGGTGGCGTCGACTAACTATATGTGCAGCTGTGATGCGTCGCTTCGTGGTTGGTGGACATCGCCGGGTGCCAACGTGGGGTGGGCAGGTCAGCTGGGCTCATCCAGGAGGTGCTGTCAGGCCAGGCGTGGTCAGTGTCTTTGATGGACGTCTTTCTTGGCTTTCTGCCCTAATGGCCAGGCACACCCCATTCATTCAATGCTGCAATGTCAGTTGTCCTGTAAATCCTACAATAGGTTATTATATAGGTTAATACAACACAGGAGGAATGCACATTAGGTGGAATACTTTGATGATACATCAATACATGGTTACTGTTTTCCTGTTGACTAGGTATCATGGGCCATGGGGTCGGGTCTCAGGGCACGGGGTAAGCTGTCTGAGCTTTAGGTCTCGTTATAAGTAATGACAGATGTTTCTACACAATGTTGGTGCAATATTAGGTGTCTTGTTTTACAAGCGCCATTAATCTGGGGTTAACTGGTTGGTCATGGGACCTATAAGGGGGCACCTCTGGCCTTCGGTTATGGCCGGGTTTTACTGCTGGGCTGTAAATAATTCCGGTGGCTGGTCGTGGCCGTGTGAGCTGCGGGGGAACATGAATGCTTGAAGCGGCTCCAGCTGAATTGGGGGAGGTGAGGCGGTGTAGCTCGGGCCTTTGCTTTCTCTTGCAGGCTTCAATGGGAAGGGAGGGGAAGTGACCTTGGATATGCCCACGATGATATTCTTCTTGTATGCTGCAAATTATATTGAAAACGAAGGGATTCGTATATATTTTTTGCACCATTACATAGTCATTTCAAAACATGTTAACTATACCGACATTTCTATTAATCACTACAGGGTAAGTATTTGCAAAATAAGCAGCTCTTGCATTATATGGTAAACACGATACGTGAGGTAGCATTAGGGTTGGTGGAGCACGCAGGAGCAACAGACCAATATGGTTGACAGCAGTAATACACGTTAAACTCGTACATTCACATTTGATGGCATTCTATGTATCTCTTTAAACAATTTACATGAGCTCACAATACTGTCGCACTTGTGTTCCTTTGCACTCTAGCAGCATCAGGGTAGTCATGGCATAAGGACTTGGTATCACTCTCTCTTTACATTACCCCTAGAGAAGCAAATAGTAGGAGGCCAGGGGCACTGAGTGTTGCACATAACTGAGGGGGCTTGAGTATTGTGACCATGTTGTCACACAATAACACATTCTTCTATTCTTACAGTGTTTGTAGGTTTCTGACAAGGGGGTCATGCAGAAGGAATATCATGTATAAACAGTTTCTTGGTATAAGATTGAGGCACAGTTTCTTGGTATAAGATTGAGGCTTTTCTTTCATCGATGACAATGTACAGTTATTTTCCAAACCAGCCCCGCTACCCGGGTCACGCTGAGGATAATGATGCACTGTGTAAGGTGAAAGATACAGTGTTTGCTCTAACACTAGCTCATGTCCGACTATTTGTGGGAACGGGCTTTCAGCAGATCTGCCAGGAAGCGGAGGCAACAGGGGCAGGCGAGAACTCTATGAAGGTGGGGCTGTGCTGCAGTGCACGAGGAATCATGTCTTAAAATGGCGTTCTGGTTTTCAAAATGGTTTCCAGGACCTAGCCTAATACAGTATGTTTGGTCCATGTGTCGGCCAGTGGTCCACCCACCACCTGGGCCCTGGTGGCAGGGTGTCCCCAGACGACCCATGGACGTCACAAGGAGGGGACTGCAGGGTAGGGGGGTCTCTTGGACCTGTCCTCCCATACATTTCCCCCCTTTCATTACTTAAGTAACGAATACTGTAATTCCCCCAACCTCTGACGTTCCTTTTCATCAGCCACCGCTTCGTCCCATGTTGGGGTGCCCTTTATGGGCATCCATGCCCTACACACCCCCCTCAAACTTTCCCCCCTTCTAGCATATTCGTCTGGTGTACAAGTCAGGTATATGCAGTCCCTATCCCCTTCCAAATCCACCCACACCTCCTTATACCATTCAAGTTCCCGGGGCTCTCTAATCGTTGTGTGCCATAATCTGTCTATTATATCCCCATTGCGGTACACTGGCACCATCTGGTATTTGGGCCCACCTTCTTCACCTGTTTGCACTTGAGCTTCCTGCATAGCTTGCACTGTACCTCGAGCATTGCCTATTGTCACCATCATCAATGTACCATTTGGTACTGTGCTTGCACAACATCGAAGGCCCATCTGGCACACACACAAAATTAGAAGTAAAAACACTATTGTGGGCATCAGTAGTTTAACAGTCATTCCCAACCATGATGGGACCCAGGAGAAGAGGTTGTCGAACCACGTGCTTGCTTCTGCCCCGCCTTCCATTTTCATTCTTTCTCCTAGGTTGTGCACTGCTGCGATCACATGGGACAATGTACCATTATCTGCATCTTCAGAAGGTACAAAAGTGCAACATGCATTTCCTATTTTTCGGCAAACACCTCCGTCCATCACTGTTAATAGGTCTAATACATACCTATTTTGCATTGTCATTAGCCGCAGGGCTCTCAGCTCTACCTTGATGACGTTGAAACCTTCTTCAGCGTTGTTTGCTAACTGGATCAGCTCCCAGCGGGTTATTTGGAGCCACATAGCGTTTGCCCGTGCCTGGATGCTTGGAATGAGTGAGGCAAAGAAAGTCTCTGCAGAGTTTTACAATCGATATCTGGGATCTGTGCCAGTAGTTCTGAAGATGCTTTGGATATGTAATTGGATGATCGTCTGTTTCGGGCAGCATTTGTTCCTTGGTGCCAGAGGACAAAACATACATTCGCGGATCTTCTGTCGGTTTGGCCTTGTTTTCACGAGGGGCATCTTGCCCTTTCCTGCCCCCACCTATCTGGCTCTCCGGTATCACCATTAGAGCAGAATGTAGTGTGGCCAGTGAGCAACTGCCGCTCCATGATTATGGGAGATGCAAGTATGCCTTGCTACCACACACCCAGTAAGTGTCCATGAGTGCTGCTGTCCCCTTCCTCATGTCTGGGATGGTGAGAGTCCTGTTGCAGTTTTTGTTTACTCCCATTTCGGTTTTTCCTTCTCCCTGGAAACAAAGTTCATATGTTATTCTTTCTGCAGTTTGTACGGTTTTTCAATGGCAGTTACCCAGGTCAGCTTTGCGATATGCTCCTTCCAGATTGGTGTACATGTTTTTTCGATCCACTGCAGCTTTTCAGGTGACACTCCTCGCAGCGCCTCAGCTTTACATGTCACTTCTTCATCTTTCCATATATTGTCTGTGAATAATGTACCTTTATTATAAAAAAATGGTTCTTTCAGGCATATTACGCCTTCCACTTTCGGGTAGCATGTATTCTCGTTCTGCAGCATGCTAAAAGTTATTTTGTGTGCCTGAAAGGTGTTCTTGATTCTGCACAGTGTAAGATGAAGGAGACCCTGGGCATTTATAAGAGGCAATTCTTTTGGTAGCAACACCTTGGGTGTTCCTGAGGCATGGGGGATAAGGGAGCAGACACAGCAACTCTCATATGTTGTTTGCTTGGCAGTTGCACTCATGTCCGCATACCATTTATTAGTCTGGTGAGGGTGTCTTGGGTCTTCCATTTGATCTAAACCCAGACCATAATACTCGTCATACTTCCTACTTCCCACCTCCCTTTTCCTTCTATTATTTCTAAGGTATCTCGCAGCTTCATGGGCGAAGTGTAATCTAGACCCCCTTTCCCACCCCCCCCTCTTTCCATTCATCATACAGGGATGCAAACATTTCTGCCATCTTTTTGTTCTCTTCTTTTATTCTATGATGTAATGTACTGGCTGCTGTAGGGGTGGTTACTTGTGTGGGCAGGGTAGTGGGGGTATTGTAAAGCCATGATATGACAGAAGGGTTGCTGTCTTTTAGGCTGTGGGCATTGTAGTCAGAGACGTTTGGCAGGGGCGTTATGCTAACATTCATTTCAACACTACTTTTCTTGGAGTGGTTGATTGTTTTGGACAGTTTCGTGTTATAACCCTATACAAGCTGGTATCCGTTCCATACCAAAAAATCACCTTCTTTCGCCCTTTCAGTTTTTTTACTTTCATTTTTCATATTACCTCCGTTCCCCCCTCCCCCCTCATTCATCTTGACGAGATGAATGCTATGACCCAATAAGTGCTTATGCCAAACAGTATCACAAAAAATAATACGATGCACACAGACAGTCCACATTCATACGAATATCTACAACTTTTTACTATAGCATCTCTACATCTAGATATTCTATTGCTATCCATTGCAGGCTGCACGTTTGTTGCCATGGTTGTTCCTATTTAAAACATAAAAGTGCATTAGTATATACATGTAAACATTTTCTTTTTGTACTGTATCTGCCAGACAATTATAGCGTGAGCGAGAGAGAGAGAGAGAGAGAGAGAGAGAGAGAGAAGAGAGAGAGAGATAGAGAGAGAGAGAGAGAGAGAGAGAGAGATTTTCTCATTCATATTTGATCACTTTTTTCATGTTTCATTTCAATCATTAATGTTATTCAGTTCTCTTTTTCTTGTACCTGTAATTCAATTTGTTCGTTAGCAAATTAATATACCTGTTACACTTCCTTTTACCTGCCCCCTTTTTCATTCAACATTTTCATTTGTTATTGATTGCTGTTGTCTGTGCCTCCTCATTCACTTCCTACTGAACATTATTGTACGCCCTCAGTACATCTGTTAAATGTATCCAGTACCTGAGTCCTTTGACCTTCACAGCGGTGGGAGTACAAAAAACTACCTCATATGGGCCATGGAATCTTGGGGCATTCCACCTACGCACAAAACTTCTAACATAAATGAAATCCCATGGCATTAGTTGTCCTTGGGGGCTCTGTTCTACAAATGACACTGCTGCGTTTCCTTCTTCTCTTGTAAATGGTGGTGAAAGTTGTCTTGATATTGCACGCGCTGCTCTAGTCAGTTTTTTCAGATAATCAGTAAACTCATCTCCTAAAATTGTGGCACTTCTGCGTACATCTGAGTGTCTACGCAGCGGAGAATGTGCTGTGTGCATTCGTATTCCCGTCACAATCTCGTGCGGGGACAAGTGGTGGTCCTTACTTGGCTGATTTCTCAGCTCGAATAGTGCAAGGGGTAAACAATACACCCAGTTCTTTTTAAGTGAGAAACATAGTTTAGACAATCTTCCTTTTAACAGGCCGTTGATCTTCTCGACAACGCCATTACTTTGAGGGTGATAAACCGAGCAAAACTTATGTTTAATCCCCAACAATGCAGTAACTTCCTTGAACAGCTTGTTCACAAAATGAGTGCCGTTGTCTGAGCGAATCATGTCGCAAATTCCCCAGCGCGGGAATACCTCTCTCACTAGGAACTTTGCAGCGCACTTAGCATCAGGGCGTGCACATGGACCAGCCTCAACCCACCTAGAGAATTGACATACAACTACTATCATGTAGTGTGCCCCATTACACCATGTCTGCGTAATCAATATGTAGTTTCCGGAAGGGCCCTGTAGGTTTTGGAATTGTCCCTCTGAGTGTCCGTAAGGTCATCCCAGAATTGTATATCTGACAGGTTGTGCACTCCATT
Organism: Ambystoma mexicanum; assembly: GCF_040938575.1. NCBI lineage: Eukaryota > Metazoa > Chordata > Amphibia > Caudata > Ambystomatidae > Ambystoma > Ambystoma mexicanum. Next base: position 433,548,891 of record NC_090927.1, on the reverse strand, counting down.
GCTAATCTTGATATATGTTCCTGGAGCCCAGGCACAAACCAATCTTCCTTTATCTCTGCTGCTATGTGTTGTTTGGCATTGTGTGCTGGAAAGTGTAATTGCTGGAACGCTATCTCCATCAGTTTAATGGGCATCACCACTTTACCTGTATTGGTTTGGCGCCATAATAAGTCGGTTGCCGACTGGCTGCAACCCCTTTTTTCCCAAAATGCTTTTTCCTCATTACTTGCTCCTTCCTGCAACTATAGTATTTGTGATATGGCATGGCATTGTACCCTTCTGGTAGTTTCTCACTTGCTTGTTGCTGCAATAGGTACTCACCTGTAGTTTCCTTATCAACATATGACGCCTCCTTGGTGGCATCATCTGCTGCCGCGTTTCCCAAAGATACAATATCTGTATTAGACATATGGGCTTTGCACTTGACGATTGCCACCATTGTAGGTTCTTTCAGTGCCTCAATTAATTCCTGTAACAGTTCGGCATGTTGTACTGGTGTCCCATCTGCCCTGCGAAACCCTCTCCGCCCCCACCGGGCCAGACCACCTTGTACGGTGGTAGTCATGTATGCTGAATCTGTGTATATTGTGACTGTGCATCCCTTGGCTGTGCGTAATGCTTCAATTAGGGTGACAAGTTCTGCTGCTTGGGCTGAAAAGTGTGATGGCAAGCGATATTGTACTAGCACCTCGTACTCACCTTCTAATCTCACTACTGCCATTCCCACATGTTTTTCACCTGTATCCATGTCAATTTATGCTGATCCATCTACAAAGTACACTTCTCCTTCCGTTAGGGCATTTTCACTTACCACCGGGCCCTCTCCCTGTTCTCCTGTGTATGTTGCACAAATGTGCTTTTGCATGTCTTCTAATGTACATGGTTCTGTGATGAATGTCGCTGGGTTTACTGTTCTGCACCTTACTATGTGGATGTTGGCGCTGGACAATATTATCTCGTATGCTGTTGCCAGCTGTGTTGTGAGTGTGCTTTTTGTTCTTTCCAGTATTGCGAAAAGGGAGTGTTCCACAAATAATGTAACGGAGCACCCCATTACTATAGTGGCACTTTTCTCAATGGCGAACGCGGTGGCAGCGAGAGACTGCTCGCACATGAAGTGACCTTGCATTACTGCGTCTAACGTGCCACTGTAGTAAGCCAATGGCTTGTGTCCCATTGATGTCTTTTGGGTCAACACAGCTGTCATAAGAGTTCCTTTGCAGTGGGAAAACAGGTACAATTTGCGCTCATAATCCAGGTTGGTGGGTACTGGAGCGCTTGAAATTAACTGTTTCAGTGACGCAAATGAGTCACTCATTTCTTTTGACCATTTTCTTTCTTTGTTCTCCCACCTGGCCTCTTTGAGTGCTTGTAGTAAGGGTCTGGTGTATTCTGCGTAATCTAGTATCCATGCTCTGCAATAGTTGCACATTCCTAGAAATGTTTGCATTTCTTTTACCATTTTTGGCTCTGTTACTGCTGTGATCGCTTCTACTCTGTCAGGTATTATCTTTTTGCCATCCTTTGATATCAGCTGTCCCAGGTATAATACTTCTGGTTGACAGTATTGTAGTTTCCCTCTGTCCACTTTGTACCCTTTGTGGGCCAGCAGTGTTAGGAGGGTAACTGAGTCCTTCCTGCACTCTTCCTCATTCTGTGCACAAATGAGCAAGTCATCTACGTACTGAATGATCGTGCTCTCAGCTGTCAGGTTTTCCAAGTCTTCGTGGAGGATATGCTGGGACTCTCACAGTAACCCTGTGGCAACCTGCAATGTTCATATCGTTTGCCCCTCAGTGTGAATGCTGTCAAGTATCTGCTTTCTTCTGCCAAAGGAATGGAGAACAATGCATTTTTCAAATCAACTACTGTGAAATGTGATGCGTTTTTTGGGATACTGCAAAGTATCGATGCAGGGCTCGGGACTAGAGGAAACTCTTTTTGTATGACGTCATTTAGTGGGCGTATGTCCTGGATCATCCTCCAAGCCCCGCCCTTTGCTTTCTTGATCAGGTAAATGCAAGTATTACATGGGGAATTTGAGGGTATTATTATTCCCTGGGCCAATAAGGCACTTATCGTTTCCGTTATCCCTTCCTCAGCTTCACGGGACAATGGGTACTGTTTGACTTGGGGCAGTATTGCTCCTGGTTTAAGCTTTATTGTGACTGGGGTAACTCTCTGCAACAACCCTACATCATGGGACCCATAGTCCACAAGTCGCTTGGCACTAATTTCATGTCATCATCAAAAAAGGAAGGTGGTGCTCCTACCACTGCCATCAACTGTATAGGCACTTGTCTCACTTGTATCAAGATATCACATGGTATTGCTATTTCCATTATTATCTCACCGTCACTTTCTGAGTCAGAAAAGAGATCCTCATCTGATAGATCACGTAAGGCAATGCTGATGCACAACACAGTGCGCCTCTCACATCCATCTATGTCCATACCAATTACTGCAATTCTTTTGGCTGATATCTGTACCGCATGCAAATCTAAAGATATCACTGAAACAGGTGTAATGTCTGTGCGTACTATTGGGCGGAAGATGAATTCTGCTGGCACCCGCCACACTAACCTTTTTAGCTCATGTACTACTCGTTCTAGTGTTTCTAATCCTTCAATGAACACATTTGGGTCTACCGGCATGCCACGTATCTCTGGTGCTGTTGCTCACGCATGTACCACCAGCATTACACGCAGAGGACATATTCCTGGGGTGTAGCAAACTATCCCTCTTTCTGTGAAGGATATAGTGATGTTGAGCTTGCTGAGAAGGTCCCTTTCCAAGCAAGTTTATTGGTGACTGTTCATAATAAAGTAGGGGTGTTCTCACTGTTTTACCCCCACTGTCACATCCAAATCTTCTGTGTAAGGAACTTCAACGACAGCCCCAGAGAACCCCTGCGTCTCCAACCTACGGTTAGATAGCGGAAACCAACCATCACGCATGCATGATTTTTCGGCTCCCAAATCCACCATAAATATGAATTGCTTGTCTCCTATCTGCGCCCCTACTAATGGTTCCTCCGCTGCATTGCAGGTGGTAGATAGAACAGGATATGCAAGTGTTCCCTGTGAGCTGTCCTATGCTGGCTGCCTCATGGCTCCCCCTTGACTAATGACATTGCCTGACACTACCGCTACACTGCTGTAGGGGGCTGGGGCAGGTGCCCCGTTCGCAACTGTTGGGAAAGGGTTTCCTGGAGTGTATTGCATAGGTTTGTCGTTCTGCGGGTGGCCCTGTGCTCTGTTGTGTTGAACTGGTCTTTGGTCTATATACCCTTGCTCCTGTTGCCTCTGTTGTCTTCCCATTGGGAGGCCGTATGGGCTCCTTGGGTGGGGGTTACTGTATTGCTCATATCCTGGAATCCGTTGTTTGGTCTGTTCCTACATTCTCGTGAGAAGTGCCTCCACCTGCCGCAATTCCAGCAGCTCCCTTGTGCACCTCTGGGGCCTCGCCCCACATACCCTCCATTACCACCGTACCCCTGCCCACCTCCTCTACGTCCCCTGTACCCACCTCGTCCCCCTCGAGGGGCCCAATCTTGCCACTGCGGACCTCCGTACAGCCCCTGTCCGTTCCACTGTGGTTGTCCTACTCCTGCCCAATTCGCTGCCATCCTCCCCTGTATTGCTACCAGCCCCTCCTCCTCCTCTACCTCCCTGTTATGTGGGAGCGCCGCTACTGCTGCAGCAACCTTCACCAGTTTCGTTTGTACTAACTTGGCCTCATCTGCCAATCTTTTTTGTGATATTTCTTTTTCTCGCTCTTTTATTCTTTTGCAGTGGTGGACTATTATACTCTGTATCTCGGGCCACCCGTTCGCCTTCATCCCTGCAATTTTGTCAAGTGCTTTCTGTACCTCTTTAGGCTGGCCTCTCTTTATTATGAAATAAAATAATGATGTTGACTGGAACCAGGGCGTACCCGTTTCCGCTCTCCACAGCTCCTGTACCCGGAAAATGTAATCCATGGCATCTTCCCCACCATTCATTGTACATTGCATAACTGACTGTAAGTCTGGTGTGTCTGGAAATGTTTCTCTTAATGCGTCCCACACTCGTGCTCGCACTGTGTTGAATGAGGCACCATCATGGCGGTCACAGTCTAGTGTTATCCCCGGGAAACCAGCTTTTACCCACACTCTATCTGCCTGGTTCCCAACTGCTGATACTAACAGGCTTTTCACATCACCTACCGCCAAGGGTACTCCAGCTGTGTGCTTCTCGAATGCATATATCCACTTACCTGCCCCTCCTGACAGTGGTGGTAACAGCTTTAGCAAATTGGCCTTATCCATCTGAGCCCAGGGTATGTAATTTGGTCTCCCTCCTCCCCTGTGTATCAATGGGAGTTGTAACTTCCCCTTTGTCACTTTGCTTGTACTCACCTTCGTTCCCTTCTTTCCTTGTGGAGCCATTCTCCCCAATCTATTCCTTAATCGTCCTGTCCATTCTTCATCCATTGTTCTCCCTAAAGATGCACCATCCATCCTCCGACTCTCTCCTCCCATTGCTGCACTTAGTCTCCCACTTTCTTCTTCATCGTCCTCCACATCACACCACAAGTCCTCTCTTCCCCCTGTGACCATTATTTCATCATCCGCATGTTCACTCGCCTCAACTAATTCTATTATTCGTGTGGGCTCTTCTTGTATTCTGAACAATATTTCCCCCTTCTTCCACCCCTCCTAAATTGTCCTGTCATGGCTCTGTGCCCTTGGTGTTTGGTCTGACTGGGCAACATTAGTCCCACTTTGCTCACAAATGTTTTTGATTCTTGATAATTCTTCTCTTGCTAATGAGAGCCTCGAATCTAAATCCTCTGTTAGTTTTTCTATGTCTACTGTGTGTGTACTTATCTGTCCATGCTGTTTATGGCTTTCATACAGCGGGGGTGCACTCGGGCAATGTCTTGTTGTAGCTGCAGTTGGGGGCACATATGTGGGGTCACTATATCCTTCTGCGGGCACCGGTTTATTGAGTATAGGGTACAACCGTGTCACTTCACCTTGCTTTCCTTCCTCTATCATCTCTGTATCGTCTTTGGGTATCAGTAATAGGTTATCGGTGGTGGATGGCAAGCTGGTCCCTGACTCCTTCTTTTTGAGAGGGGCACTTCTTCAAACAATCGCCAGAGATCTAATATCTCCTTCCTATTGTGGAACTGGTTCCCCTTATATTTCATAATAATGCAGGTAGCCACCATATCTAGAACATTTTTCTCAAACGATCCTCCTTCGGGCCATATTTGGGGCAGACCTTCTCCCTTTAACTCTGTGACCCACTGATCGTGGTATTTTCTAATGCGTTCAGCATGCCCAGGTAAATTCCTACAAATATGGGCCAGGGGTGTTTCTGTCCCCATTGTATGCGCTTGGCTTGTGTATCACTATATATATTGATATATATATATATATATATATATATATATATATATATATATATATATATATATATATATATATATATATATATATATATCTCAAAACCCTAGGAGTCTACCTAGACAACATACTCTCCATGTCAAGACAAGTCAGCGCCATCTCCTCTTCATCTTCATTGACCACCAAACTCATCCTTGCCATAAAACCCTACCTCACCACACCCAACTGCCTCGCCATCACTAGAGCACCCATAGGAGCCAAATTAGACTATTGCAACGCCCTCCTAGCCGGCATATCTGCAAAAAAACTAAAAAAGCTCCAAATCGTACAAAACAAAGCGCTCAGCGCTGCCCTGCACATCCCGAAATCCGACCATGTATCTCAGGCCCGTAGAGAGGCACACTGGCTCCCAGTCAAGGAAAGAATCAATTTCAAAATACTCACCCTCAATCACAAATGTATCAATCATACTGCTCCGACATACTTATCAAAGACCATAAACAGGAAATCCTTGCTCTGTCCAACAAGAAGCCAATATGACAACCAACTTCAAGTGCCCACCATAAAAAGAGCCAAAGCTGGTGGCATTGGCTTCCCACACATAGCCCCCAAGCTCTGGAATGACCTCCCCATCGCCCTTAGAGCCGAACCATCCATGCTATCCTTCCGCAAATCACTCAAAACCAAGCTCTTTACCTAAAACAGCGCCTCCACCCTTCCCACACTCCTGCCCAAGCTGTACCGCAAACGTTCTACTGTTTGAAATGTAACTAAATACAAATTTAACAAAGCAACAGTACTGTGTACATTATGCCATGTATACAACACCTTATATGCACAGACTGTAAAGCAAAATGCCTGTACCATAATCAACCTTTCTCCTCTATGTAACCAGACAATTGTATTTTTGAACTGTAACAGCGCCACAATGCCCGCTGGCTAATTGCGCGCTTTAAAAATCTGAATAAATAAATAAATAAATAAATATATATTCAGTGAAAAAACTTTGTTAAAGGGTCGTTATGGTTAAGTTGCGCTGCTAAAAACCTTTCAAATTCACTGAAATAACTTTGTTAAAGGGACGTTATGGTTAAGTTTCGCTGATAAAAATCTATGAAATTCAGTGAAAAAACTTTGTCAAAGGGACGTTGTGGTTCCAAGTAAAACCGAAAAACCCTTGAAATTCGCCAGTTATGGTAAGCTAAGCAACCACTCGCGCCACCACCGTGCACTGCTAAGACTAACACCGAGGACATCAAAGATGACATCACAAATCAAATGTCATTGATGACATCACATGTCTGGCTCACTCTTTTTTCTTTTGCTGACATATCTAGGCAACATGGTTTTCTTCAGTAACAGTCAGAAACTAAACATTTTTTTTTTCTCTCACAGAAATGTCTAGTACTCTTTAATGGCTAGAGGAGTATTTCCCACATGAAGAAATGTCACAAGATAGTGAAACTAATGGTAAACACTTTATAATATAAACCATTTAATTATTATTATTTTGTATACATTTAACATATATATATATTTTTGTACAGAGCATACCAAAATAGAAAATACTTCAGAAAAACCTGTTATGGATAACACTTTTCACAGTATAGAAGAAAACATGGATTTATTGTTGACTAATTTTAATAATTTGAAAACGTTTGTGGAAGATCATTTTAAACCAAAAACCTTGTACCATTGCCCCACATGTACTTGTTCCTCCTCACCATATCCCAGTCAATTATCCCCAAACCCTCTCCATAGCCCAAAACGTTTTGATGAGACTTCCATCCCTTCTTTACCTAATAACAATCATGTTGAAACCCCTAATTCTCCTGTTTTTGTTTCTGTTTCTGCCTCACCTTCTCTGTCATAAATTATTAATATATGTTAAATAAAGTTTAATTTTTATATTGTGTTGTAAATAGTTTCATTTTTTTTTTTTAAACAATGTAGGTGTCCGCGGACAGTGCAGGTGTTCTGAAATGTTCGTAAATAAACGGAAATGGAGCAAGATGAAACTATTCTAAGAACACATGCGGTGTCCTAAAATGTTCGTAAAAAAAAAAAATTAAAGTGTCCTAAAGAACACTATATCTGTCCGTAGTGTTCGCTATCAAGTTTAAACTGTTCTAAGAACACAATTGGTGTCCTGAAATGTTCATACGTAAACGAAAATGTAGGTGTCCTAAAGAACACTATACCTGTTCATAGTGTTCGCTAGCAAGTTCAAACTGTTCTAAGAACACACGCGGTGTCCTGAATTGTTCGTAAGTAAACGAAAATGGAGGTGTCTTAAAGAAAACTATACCTGTCGTACTGTTCGCTAGCAAGTTGAAACTGTTCTAAGAACACAATTGGTGTCCTGAAATGTTCGTACATAAACGAAATTGGACGTGTCCTGAAGAACACTATATCTGTCCTTACTGTTTGCTTGCAAGTTTAAACTGTTCTAAGAACACACGCATTGTCCTGAAATGTTCGTTTCACGTGTGACGCAATTTTAATTAGTTCAGGACCAGAACAGTGTCCGTAGAACATCAATGCGCATGCGCTAGCCAATCTCCGTGCATTTGGTGTTCTGTGGACATGCGCTTCCTTCGCGGACTTGTTCGCGAATGGGTCATATGACTGTGCCCACGCTGATCGCGTGTTCTGAATGCGGACACTGTTCGTGTCCCCGAACAAATTAAAAGTACATTTTCAATTAATCCATAATATTTTTCAATAAAATCTCACCATGGCACAAGTCCCACATAGTAATCCTGAGTTTCTACATACCTTTTGAAACTTTTCGAACTTTTTTTTGTGTTCGATCTGTCCGCGGACAGCGCGCATGTCTGCAGACCGCGCACAAGCACCCCTATAAAAGACCACGCCCTAGAGCTTATTCTCATTGTGTTTCTGGCTATTCTTCAGAACACAGCGATTTTTGCTGCCACCTCCAGATTACACCATCATCGAGATGGCATCCCTGGCTGCTGAACTGCCACCTGGTGCTGCACTTGCTTCAGCACCACCCACACCCCCTCCACCACCACCACCTCCCCAAGGGCCTGAAGAGGGGAACAGAAGTGAGGATGCAGAGGAGGAAGAAGAGGATGACGAGAATGAGGTAGAGGAAATCCCTACTACCCCCACTAGGCGTGAGCCTTGGGTGTGGTGGTTATTTACCTAAGGCTTGTGCGAACCGTGTTACCTGCAATGAGTGCAAAATGATACTCAGTCACGGGAAGCATGGTAAGTACAGCTTTGGGACCACTACTATGAAGCGACACCTGAGGTCATTTCACTCTGGGGCTATTCGCAGGGTTGTACCTTGCGAATAACGTAGCAGGTTGATTTCCTCTACTTCATCCTCTGTTTCTGATCCTGTCACCACAAGGACCACCTCTGTGGGACAGCATCTTCCTCAAGCTGCCTCACAGGCCATACAGAATGCTGATGACCCTTACTTTTCAAGGGTCACAGTTGTATGTATGTACTGTGACACAGTACTCTGCAGGGGGGTGTGACTTTGTAGTGCTTTTGAGACTATCATCTCAGAGAACGAGAAGATCTGCTCACTACCCAAATAAAACCCACTCTACATCTTCCTCTCTCAGGTCGCTCTTTCTTATCCCTGTGGTTGGTGTCCCCCCCCTTTACCTTCCTTTCCCCTCCTCTCCTAGTGTGTTGTGTATAAAAAACCAAAAAAAATACAAAATATCAAAAATAAAAAAAAATAAGGCTCTTTTCAGAGCCGCCTTTCAAAGATAAAAATAGAAGTGAAAATAAATGAAGCACGGCCCTTTTATTTTTTAGAAGTCCGCGGACAGGTCGCGAACATTTAAAAAATTGGGTTGCTACCCTATCACAAACATTGCAATTTTCTCTGGGAGGAAGTGGTGGCTCTGAAAAGAGCCTTTGGGAGGTGTTTGTAAGTCAAAAATTATAAATGCTTAACACCTACTTCAAAATGGATGTTGTAATTCCAAAAAAGGTCGCAATGCATTTTGTACATTTCTCAGAAAAATCTGATTGCCACCATAAGTAAGATGGACTCCATCTTTGCGAAAAATGTTTGTACTACGAAACAGAATATTTTCATTGTGAAAAGAAGACATGCCAAAATCTTTTAGAAAGGCACAAACAGCTTTATTAACATTTGTGGACCAAATGAAGAAGAATGAAGCCACATCGCAATGCGTGAAAATATCACTTGAGAATTAGGAAACATGTCCATAACCTTCCCAAGTCCTTCTTTCATAGCAAATTGCAAATAAATTCCAGTCACATGTCCTAAACTGTTCCTTCTACAATGAATTACAATTATGTCTGGATGTTGCTCTGTCTCCAAAGTAGCACAGAGAGGTAGCAAGTCCAACCACTTCATTCCACATACTCTATGCCAGTGTACTTCCACATGTGGGAATCCAAGATCAACAGCTACTCCACAGCCTTCTACATGCACCTTCAACCAATATATCCATGAATCTCCCAAAATCCATACAATATTTTTTTCCTAAAACACACAGACATAGATACCTGTTGTTCTCTCAGCAAAAACAGTATATGAGAAACTCTCTTCTGGCACAACACACCCACTAAACTTTCCTGACCAATCCCTTTTAGTGCTCATTCTCATTTGCATGACTTCTGAACCCAAAAATCCCGGGATGTAACTCCCGATGCCCGCGAACTACCGCCATGTCCGTGGACATATCGTAACATGAACAGCCCTTCTACCATTTCTATTTCACTCTCTCTGCCATTCCCTCATTGGATGTAGCTAAGAAGTCACATGACCATGCACCAATCACATTCAAGACCTCTACATCTAACTGCATCATCATAAATCAGCACTGCAAATGTACTGTGAATCTCTCTGAGTACAAGTGTCATATCTTTGGCAAGCACCATCTACCAGAAATACTGTACAAGTCTCCCAGATTTCTACTTGCAGCTCCATGCATATCCATATGCATGAACACAAACTTCAGGTATGCATATTTTCTGTACAGTAGATGAACACATTTTCAAACAGACTTTTAGCTTGTGTAATCTGTAAAATGAATTTACTGTATTTTTTTCAATTTCCTAAAATCAACTATCACTCATAAACCTTTATACTATTTACTTTCTTTATACACACACACTCAAATCATGTTAAACTAACATTTTTTAAATTGAACATATAGACTACATATATTCAAACTAAATTGCATGCAAGCACAATCTAATCTATGTTTAAATCTTTAAAAAATACTTATACAATTTCATATTTTTTTGTTTTTATTTATTTATTTACTTAATTACTTTAATTTAGACATGACATTGAGGCTCTATTACCGTGAACAGCTTAGTTACAGAAATAGTGGTATTCAATGGTATATTTTAAATTTCATAAGACATATTAAAGATATTTTTTCTGCTACAGTTAGTCATTCAATACAATTTGCTCATTAAGAACATATCATATGTACCGAACTGATTCAATTTATCTTGTGTAAATAAATTAGTTTAATGGTTTTAAAGAAGGCACTGAGGATTTCAATTTAAAAAATCAATATCTAAATTAAAAACAGCGCTATATACAAACAAAGTTACTGATTTGAAGCTTTTACAATTGCAGTGAAGACCAGTCTCCTGAAAAGAAGCAGCCGAATTCGAAGAACAAAGAAGAACTAAGAAGTTACCTGCTAATTTAAGAAAAAAAGTAAGTAGAATATCACCATAATATTTGTATTATTACTCAAACATACTGTAAAGTTAATACAAGCTATTTCTGTGCCTAAAAATAGAGATTGTGTACCATTTTGTCCAAAAATCTCCATGTCTTAAACAGCGATTTACAGCCAGAATGGCCCACAATTTCCTATTTTTGGACACACAAATTACCCAACTGAACCGCTACAATTTTCATATTATCGAACAAACAACTGTTTATACATTAGATTTACTATTTGTACTTTTGCACACCACTAGCTTACTTTTTTTTGTCATCTGAACCCCAGTTTAGTAACACATGAATTCAAGAATACCTATCCCTACTAGTTGTAGTTCCCAATGCACAATCACACACCATTACATACATCTTAATCATCTTACTCAAACACACATGCACACAGCACACATACATTGCAGAACACCCCAACCCATACCTTCTTTATTTTTTTCAACAGACCCTAAAGAATGCCTACCAAAAGTCAAGTCCGTAAAAAAGCAACGCAAAAGTAGAGCAAATGAAAATAAAAGTGTCCAACATAAGCATCCATCTCTAGCAGAATTTGTAAAAAAAAGTTGAAACAAAACAGCTAATACAGTCATTTAGTGAAAACCAAGAAGTTTCAAGTACAAAAACTTTGCCTCCTCTATCAAAATGTAAAACAAACCAAAAAACAATTAACAGAAAATCAGCTATCACTACAGATAAAACTACTTCTTTAAATGTTAATATAGTGCAAAGTAAGCATACCAAGAAAAGTATTTTAGCCAAAATGTACTGTCACAAAGTCCTTCAAAATCTTATAAAAACAGGAGAGAAATCAGGTTCAATGCTTAAAACCTATCATGGGAAATTAATCTTAGAAGCGTTGATGGACAGTGCAATTCTTCTCAAAACAAAGTTATTTATTTTACTGTTAAACAAAATGAAACCACTAACAAAACTAATAACTAAATTCCAAAAAAGAGATCTCAATAAGCGAAATGTCAACAGAAAGAACTTCTTAAGTATCTGCGGAGGTGAATGGAATCACACTACGAGCACAGAACCATATTTTAATGAAGAAGCATACAAACAAAAGCAAACAAATACAATTGCCATACATAGCAGTGGTCGAGGTTATGAAAAAGTGAATAATACCATAATGGAACAAGAAGTATTCCTTACAAAAATATGCCCTGAAAACTTAGAATTACCCCTCCATTTCACTGAATCAGAACGTCTAGTGTACAAATGGCCATGCACGTCAATGTGTAACATGCCCAAGCAATGTTTCAAATCTTTATGCCAATTCCTCAATAAATATGTAAAAAGCAAAGACAAAATCAAAATTAAATTACTGCAAAATATGGATACCTGTCCAGTGCGCAAGTACACAGGACTACAAGGACATTCATTGGCCTGCATTAAATGACCTACTTGTAAAACCACTTTCTATGATATCAAAAGGATATCAACACATCATTCAACTATAAGAAATCCAGTCTATAAACTGTACTGTGCTAAAAGTCCTGCTTTAGCACTAGCAAAGTTAAATAACATCCTTCTACATGGTACAGCGAAAGACCTACTTGAAGAAATTCACTATATCCAGAAAAAATATTTTGGAAGTGAAAGCCATTTACAGAATGAAATAGCTTTAAACCAATTAAGCAACAATTCTACACATGGCAACCTTTTGCTAAACACATACAAAAAAGAAATACTAAAATTTAAAAGTACATCAGCTGAAGTCCCAGACCATGTATGTGTATGTTGCCGTAGAACTTTTTATAAAAGTAACACAAAAACTATAGACCTATCATACAAAATAGAAGATAATGAAGATTCTAAATGGTTTGAATTATCTCTCTACCTTGTAGCAGAAAACAAATATGAAATAACTGAGCCCTTAATACTTTGCAGTTACTGCACTACAAAACTTGACAACAACCAAACTCTTTCACGTGCTATCACAAATCATTTGGAATTATACCCAGTACCAAAACCCCTATAAACCTATACTACTGTACGTCAGTGGTGAAGCTGGTTCTGGCAAAACATTCCTAATCAAAATCATTAGTAAGTTCCTTCAACAATTGACAAACAACAAGCTGTCAGCTGTTGTCACTGCCCCACAGGTTTAGCAGCCTACAACATAGGTGGTGATACATTACACTGATTACTACTATTACCAGTAAAGCATCAGAACAAATTAGACTATTACAAACTTTCTGCAGAAGCTGCAATGGAATTATGCAGAGTATTGATACAAATGAAAATGCTACTAATAGATGAAGTGAGCATGGTCACCAACCTGATGTTAGCTTTGATTCACCTCAGATTACAAGAAGTACTCATCACAGACTATGAAGAGCTCTTTGCAGAAAAACACATTATTGTTTTTGGAGATCTGCTTCAATTAACACCAGTAAAAGGTGAGCCTATTTTTAAAACATTAGGACACAAACTCTGCCGTAAAACTGTTGGAAGCATTGGAAATGTCAACCTTTGGCAACATTTCCAATACAGAGAATTAACAGAAAACATGCAGCAATCTGCAGATCTCACTTATGCCAACATTTTAAAAAGTATCAGAGTTGGTATACCTTCTAAAGAAGCAGAAGCAATATTGAAAACCCGGCACATTAATGCACTTTATGGCAATAATGCATGTGCTACAGATGTTATGGAACAATTAGCCCACAAAAATGTCAATTGTATGGCCTTAATGCCAACTCTTGCAAGCTGTTTCAAATTCAATGAAATCATGCTAAGTAAAGAAATGCAACCAATCATGGATATTAACGCCACAGACAAACTAGATGTACATGGTATGACACTACCCATGTGTGACCAAGCCACAACAAGACTATGGGGCCAATTCATGGAACAAACGTGCGCCGAAAATCCATGCGCAAGCAGGTGCAAGGTAGCGCAAGCGCGAGAAACGCAGCGCACGCGCACGTGTGCGATTCAAGGAAGACGCTGCGCGTGTTTCCCGCTGTCCGTGCGCCCAATCCAGCCATGGCGCACGCAGGCATACATGGCGTGCGCTACGCGCACAGCAAAAGCGCACATAGCGCGGCGCACACAACCAAAGTAGGCGGAGCAGTGGGCGTAACATGCGGAATGGGGAATAACGCGTGAAAAAGAAGGCGTAACTGGGGAAGTACTGCAGGGAACTACACGGAACGCCCACACGCACACGCAAGCGAACAACCGGTATTCATGGATCCGAATACGGGAAACACACAGGCGTCAACGTGTCAACGTGTCCGCCACACGAAGGCAGGCGGAAGCGTCCCCGCGCACAGTATAAAAGTGTGCGCAAACAACAAACACGTATATACAGCTACGATGAATGCCCCATTTGTCGCATGTCTCATCCTAGACCTGGTCAGGGAGTGGGAAGATGACCTTACATCCCCCACCCTTTGCTCCCAAGCATTGAGCCCCTTGGAGAAGCTGCTCAATGTCCTGAATTTATTGGCCACTGGGTCATTTCAGCAGACTACTGCCATAGTGGGGGGGGGTCTCACAGGCCACGCAGTCACGCTGCCTACACCAGGTACTGGCAATCATGACAGCGTGCCCCTCAGTCCGCAGGCACATATACATGCCCAGAACACCCGCAGAAAGGCAGGCCGTTGTCCTGGATTTTTTCAGGGTGGCACACTTCCTCAAAGTGCTTGGTGCCATAGATTGCACCCATGAGGCCCTACGTCTACCTAGGGCCACTGAGCACATCTACCGAAACCGCAAGCACTGGCATTCCATCAATGAACAGGTGGTATGCGATGCAAAGGGAATCATCACCTCTGTCTATGCAAACTACCCTGGCTCCACCCATGACAGTTTCATATACAGAATGTCCGCCCTGAGCCGGGCCCTGGAAGCTGGGCAGCATGGCGACACATGGCTCCTAGGTGAGTACAAATGCCCTTGCACATGCATGCAAGCCACACACAGACAACTACCCAAATCCTAATAATCTCAACTATTATCACCTCCCCAGGGGACAGTGCCTACCCTATGCGCAACCACATGATGACGCCAATCTGGAACCCCACCACACCACCCCAGGTAAGATACAAAGCCGCCCATATTGCAACCAGGGCCATAGTGGAGCGCACATTCGTAGTGCTCAAGTCACGTTTCTGCTCCCTTGACCGCTCTGGCGGGCAGCTACTCTATGCACCACCAGTAGTGTGCAGGATCATTGTGGCAGCATGTGTCCTGCACAATGTTGCAACATGCAGGGCGTCCCGGTGGACATGGTGGTGCCCCCACATCCCAAACCACAGGCACAGGCGCTGCCCATGGGAGGGTACAGGGCACGTGGCGAGGGAGCCCGGACCCAGCTTGTGGCCACATTTTTCACCTAAACTCCCACTCCTGCAGAGGGCACACAGGCCTGGCACATACCAGGTGACAATCGATGATGACAAAGAGACAGTCAACTGTCACAACCCTACCACCCTGAGATAGTTGCCATTGAAGTGCCACATTGTCTGCATCCCTAGCTACTTAAACACAAGCTCTCCTGTGTGACCAAAAGGCACACATATGACATGACATGATATGGCCTATACAAGTATTTCAAGGTGCGATGAGGCAGGGAGGGGGGAACAAAGGAAGACAGACAACGGTACTACTAGGCCAGGTGTCATTTAGATTGTGCAAGTGCAGGGGTAGGGGGAAGAGAAAAGTGCAAGGGGAAGGGGAGGGGGGAGTGCAGTACAGGGGAAGTAGAGCAAAAAACAAATACATAGGTCAGCTGGTGGCAACTGCAAAGGTAAGTGCAGGCAAGTGCTGGGAAGGGGGGGCTGTAGGGATAGAGAGACAGTACCGCAGTGCAGGCGTTGCCAGGGAGGCAGTGCAAGTGGAGAGTGGCTGGGCCAGGGAGCGAGGTCGGTGAGAGTGGCCCAGTTGCAGATCCAGTGCAGTTCCAGTGAAGAATTTTGCAAGGGAGAGGCAGAGAGAAAGCAGAAGCAAAGAGGAAGGTCTTGAGGTGCTTCCCGAACCGGAGATGGTTCCCCTCAAGTTCACGTGATGCAGGAAGGCTGTTCCAGAGGGAGGGCCCTGCCGCGGAGAGAGATCTACCACCAGCTAGTTGCTCTGAGAAGCGGATGACCCTGACATGCAAGGTGTGCATCACACACACCTGCAAAACAGGCCATGGCCATCACTGTTATGTCACTCAAACCCTCCCAAACCACAACATGACATGGCAAGCAATACCCATACACCAACACAGTAACAATAAGGTACACATTGCCATGTCCAAAATGTACAGTGGCATCAGACAATGATGCCTGCTTGGAATCAGATGAAATGACAGACCAACAACCTCCCACCCAAAATAAGTCATTTCCAAATGCATTACAAGAGTTGTAGACGTAACATAACAATGAATGCCTGTGCCTTGCAAAATCAACACTGCAGCTTCTGTGTGCTGTGTCCTACTCCTGCAACACACTGCTCAGCACACAGCACAGTGAACAGCCATTGTGTGTGATGCACACCCTGAGCATTACATCTAAGTGACAGACCACATCAAAAAGCAAATTAGGCATGTACAGGATCCATAATTGGTCACAGAACATGTGCTGCAGGGACACAGTGGGCACCCGAAGGCAAACAGTGTACACGTGGATATGCAAGGGTGGGAGTACATGTAGTGCATCAGAGTGCAAGTGTGTGGGTCTCACTCAAAATATGCATGTGCAATCAAGTGACCATCAGTGTTCTCTACACATCACATGTGAACATTCACCATGTGTACACCCCAGCTTGTCAAACCACAACTATCCCCTCGCACCTGAAAGGTAAACACAACACATGAACAGGCATTGATCAGCAGAACACAACATGCACATAGGATACCACCATTACAATGTCAGAGTTCCCATCACACTGCAGGGCAAGGCAACTAACAACAACAACCCCCCCCTCCCTCACAAATGACCATGACCTACTGAACAACTGCACCTGGGTCATGGAGCCTTCAACCCTCAATTCCACCTGGCCACAGGATCACCTTTACCCTTCGTGCCTGCACCCTCAGAATCCACACTCATTTCCAAAATCACAAAATCCAAGGCATAAAAACAAACCAGAACACCCTCCAGTAGATGACTTGACGTAGCAGTACCTCACAAAGGCCAAGTACTACCACAATGATGCAACAACCAAGGTAGCACAGTAAAACAATGTCACAACAGGATGTGAACCATTTGTGGTACATAACATAGGATGATGCACCATGAATGGATGTGTACTGTCACAGGTCCCGTGTACAGTCGCGGGAGTGTCACGAAACAACCACCCCCACTGTGTCCCGGGTGCCTGCAAGGTCAAACTCACACAGGCCCCTGAGACCCTGGTGGGGAAGGAGGGTCAGGGATATGCAGTCGGGACAGGTGTTGGCACACTGGATGATGATATATATCATACACAGTCAATGCAGTAAGTCAGCTGCCGGTGGGTGCATGGCAAATGGAACACCAATGTGTCACAATTCACACAACATGCCATGTTCCCTGGGTAAGCAGACAGACCCATATAGCAAGCCATGACTTCAGAGCAAGTTGCGTACCACCATGACCGAAACAAAGTTGGCAGTGCATTCATCATAAAGTACATGGAAATGAAATGCACTGCACCTGAGTATGTCCCTTGCTGTATGTCCCTGCAAGCTGCCCCTTTCCATGTCTCGGAAGGCTAAATGGTTGATACAAGTGCCTCGATGGACTTTGGTGTACCGGAGGGTATGTGCCACTGCCCCTGCAGGTGTCCCAGACAACCTTACAATCAACAGCCATCAGTCCACCAACACATCTGAGCTGCATTGTGTGCTTCAACACCAATATCCGTCCAAGCTCACCCTCAGTGCTGTGACTAAGCCTGCATGTGCAACTCGCCTGGTGCAAGCTTTGCTCCCCCCCCCCCTGTGCTGCTCACCTTGCCTGGAGTTCCTTGGAACACGTCAGCAGTTCTAGGATGTAGGTCTGCAATCCCTGTGCCTCTGCTTGTGCACACATGTGCATGTGGGCACCAACAAACGTGTCCAGAATTCCGTCATCCAATGGGCCATGTCTGCTGGCAAAGGTGCTCTGGAGGCTCATCCCCCTGCAGAAAGGGCATGAAACACATGATTAATGCTTCAAAGTCATCTGTGTGTGTCTCTTCAGGCATCTCATTACTTGACCATGTCAGAGAGTCACAGCATAAATCACACCATCAGTCCGTCTTTCACATCCAAAGTGTGGAACACTATCTACAGCATGAATTGCAACAAGCACGTGTACAGTTAAGATACGAAACATACTACACAATGCATAGAAATTAATGTAAACATTAATCATGAAACACCCCATCTAGCAAAAGCTTAACAGTGGACAATAACACCAAAATCATCCCCACTAGGGGTGTAAACACAAGTCACACAGCACCAGACATGCCACAGATATGACAGTCCAAAGCCCTTGTGTAAAAGTTTGTGACACCGAACCATCCTTGCGAGCCGATGGATAAGGGAGGCAGGAGTGGCATATGTGAGTCAAGGACCGCAAGCAGCAAACACATACACAAAACAAGCCTGAAGGCCCAGCTGGAATAGACAGTGGATGCTTTCAAAAGCCACAAAGCACCGCACCGTCACATGAAAGCACAATAGACAAGCAATTTTAAACTATATTAACTAATTACACTAACTATGGAAAACCTACATTACCTAATTAAACTAACTATCAAACAGAAACTTAACTAACTAAACTAAAAGAAAAATCAAAAATGGCCACATACGACCCGGGGGGGAGGGGAGGCACCCAGGAGGGGGGAGGTACAGGGTGCTGCTCAACATCCACATGCGATGATGCTGAGCCAAAAAAAAAAACCTCCATGGGCTCAACGCCTGCACAGCCTGACCTATCTGGGAGATAGATGGTCGTCCCAGTCTGGCTCATCCTGGAAAGGAGGACATGGCACAGTAGCCTGGCCACGCCTAGCCGCAGCTTGCCCCTCGTCGGCAGCAAGTCTGCCGGACGGGTGAGCCTGGTTCTGTGTGGCGATGTGACGTAGGTCTGCATGCAGAACCTCACGTGATACACATGCTTCCTCTTGCAAGGTAGCACGTGTAACACGGAGTTCCTCCTGCAAGGCCTGGCTGGACAACCGCTGCACCTCCCGGCAAGCCTGTAGGTCAGCCGAGATGGTATGCTCAAGCTGTGCAAACCTCTCCTCTGCCTGCTGCCTCTGGGACATCACAAGGACACCCAGAGTGGAAGCATACTCCTCCCTCAGTGCATCCATGTGCGCCTCTGCGTGAGCAGCAATTGCTTGACGCAGAGACGACATTTCAGCCTGGCGTGCCCTGTCTGAGGCCGCCATGCCCAGCCTGAGCGAGCGGGCCGTGGACCGTGCCGCCTGCTGCTGGAGAAGCACCTGCCGTTCTGAATTGGCAGTCATGTCTTGCTCCCACTCATTATATTGCTGTTGCGCGCGACGACCGCGTTGTCGGACTTGACCCATGCAGGACCCAAGGACCGGGGGTCCTCACTGTGTTGGCACCGCCCGCGGCTGCACGACTACATTCCCCCGTCGACGTGATGTTCTAGGCACTTCAGTGACTGGTGTGGAGGGTGACCCTGCGTCCCGATCCACCACGGGTGGAGGAACGAAGACTGTCTGATCCCTCAGTGCAGGTGTCGCAGACAGAGGAGTGTCCACATCAGAATCACTCACCCCTGACACATGGACTTGATGCTCATCCAACTCAACATGGACGTCAGAGTCGTCATCAAGGCTGGATCATAGGCAGCCAGAGACAAGATGGACTGTAGCACTTGGGAGTTTTCGTGGCCTACCACCCCACGACCCCCACTAGTGCCGGGTTGATGTAGTGGTAACAACCCTGTGTCTGGCATGACAACACCATCCTCCACCTCCATTGCGTCATCACCTGAAAAATAGAGAGAAAAAAGGTCACTACACATGTCAGAAGCACACAACACACACACCGACAGCAAATGCATCAGGCAGACATGTGACACACAACATATAACATGGCATGCATGCTGGGTCAACTTTGAATTGCTTCTGTGATCAGACCTGTTGAAAGGTGGCAGTTTCCATGGAAGTGGGTCTATGCAGTGCAGAAAATGTGTACGCCACTCACTACCTACATGTACAAGGACTACATGGTGTGTGCCAGGAAATGTGAAGGCAGTGCAATGTCAAATTCAGACATCACGTGCATTGTGCATTCAATGTGTACCATATCTAGAAGCCAAGCACCCCTCCACCCCAGTATCAAAGCAGGGATGCCTAGCATGGTATCAAAAGGCTGACCATACACCTGTGTATTGACAGGCAGTGTTGACTGGCATCAACATCTTAATGTGATTCAAGTGACAACACTGCAAATGATGCTGGGACAGTAAGCAGGACACATGATGAAAACTCTGGATTCCGCCCATGTGTGAAGAAGACACAACAACAGTTGGACAGAGTCATTGGCCATTGAACAGGCTGAGGCCTGTGAGCAACACAGATTGTCAGACCCTAAACATGTGTGCAACGCAGGACTGAGCCACAGTTGACATGGGAAGGCTGATGAGATGGCAGGCAATGTATGTAACCAAGGACTTGTATTACAGTGATCATCCAGTCAAGGACACATAGGGGAATGCGTGCAATGCACATGGAGCATGAATGGGAACTCATGTCCCTGCGGGACATCTGACCTATGCACAGTACAAGTGAGATATCCTGCATCAAGTACTAAGGCTGTACCACACGGCATATGTTTGGCAGATTCTACGCTGGAAGTGAGCATCTACACAGGACGCATGAACAAGAAAGTACACATTGGCAAGATTGAAGAACACCAGTGCAAAGGTGGAACTGGGGTGCAGAGTGGCGGAGGAGGGGCAAGGGAGCATGCCTACATGGAGTCCCCGCATGCAGGCAGAGGAGACCTGCATGACGGAAGCATTGCATTACTTACACATCAGAACCATGTACACTTCACATGTAGAGGCAATCATGTACAACACATCCCACAAGTGAAACACACACGTCCTCAACAAACACGCATCAACACTCACTTGACTGGGCATCAAAGTCCAGCATCTCTCCCACTCCTTCGACCAATTCAGGTGGTATGAACTCCACAACGAGTGCCTCATGCGGAGTGAGCTCTTCCTCCTCTGGTGCAGGCCCACCGCCACTCACCAAAGTCAAGTTGTAATTAGAGGCACGCTTAGCCTTAGTGCTGCGTTTGATGTCATTCCAACGCTTTTTGCACTCTTGCACCGTGCGCACCTCATGGCCGAATGAACTGACATGTTCTGCAACATGCTTCCAGTGGGTGTCACGTTGGGCAGCCGTAGTCTGACTATTGGCACCCACTAGCATGTCACGGCTGTGGCCCTGCACGTAGTCCATGAGGAAGTCCAGTTCCTGCTTACAGAAAGGCTTCTTCCTCGACGTGCAGGAGGTCGTGGCTGTGTGTGGGGTCCCAGCCTGTGCTGCAGGTGCAACCTTCCTCCTTTTGGACTGTGGCACAGACCCTGGCTGGCTAATGCCGCCCTGACCAGTATGGCCAGTGGGTTTGGTGGATTGAGCCAAGGGAGTGGCAGGTGGAGGGATGACCAAAGGCCTGACTTGTGTCAGTGGCAGCTGGGTGCCCACTAATGGACCCTGCGCAGCAACATCAGCTGTGGCAGGGTCATTGACCGCAACGGTCCTGGTTGGCAGACTCACAACCGGGGTGCTGTTGGGTGCATCTGCCCCTGCACTTGCCAACACCCAGCTGTTCGGGGCAGCAGATGACATGACTGCCCCAGGGACACATGTCTTGGTCTGAGCAGCCCAGCCTGCCCCTATGGTTTACCCCCTGGCCTGTTGGAGATCTACCAAGGGCTCCTCAAGTGCCAACGCAGCCTGTGCTGGCAGACCCCGAGCCTGGGTGGCAGTGTCCACAGCTGCACCTGCAGCTACCACTACCCTTGGGCCCGTGGCAGTCGATGGAACGGACTGCCGGGTCACATGGGCGCCAGTGCCAGATGCAGAAGCTGCATCCCCCGGAACCACAGGGGGTGGTGGCATGACTGCACCGACACATGGCACAACATTGTGCTCAAGTGGCGCACCCCTGCCTCTTCCCCCTCTGTGGCTGCCCTGGACACCCTGGAGTCCCCCTACTCCCTGGTCACCACGGCCACGTCCTTCGACCACGCCCGCCAAAAGGAGTACGCCCAGCTGAGGCGCCCCTCACCTTTGGTGGCCTCCCAACCATGGCACAGATGTAGTAGTGCGGGCACAGATGGAGTGGCGCCAATGGGAGGTGTACACCACAATTGACCTGTGCAATTGGGGTGAAGGGGGTGGGAAGCAAGATGTTAACAGCCCCCCTGCACCTGCAAGGCTGTATGTGACCCCGGTGATGTAGTGACGGGTCACGCAACACTCAGGCACCCCAAAACTGCAGTAAAACCGTGCACACCACCCTGCAGCCTACGTGCGTGGATTCAACCTCCCTCAGTACGCGGTGGCACCCAGTACCACGAATAACGCGTACGCGTGGGACACACAGGCTACTATGACATCGAAAATGGGTGCGATACACAGGGGCACCCGCAGTGGGAAAAAGAGCGTGTGCGACTCACTGTCTGACTAGCGCGATGCAGAAAAACACGCGTAGCCAATACTCCCGCCAAAAGAAGAGATACGTCCTTGATAGCTGTGAAGTTGTGATGGCGCGCGAAACAACAGGAAGCAGCAACACACGTCGGTCTCCACGAAAGGCACGTACAGCGAACTGCTGGGCCCGCTCACCTTTAACCCGTGCTGAGGGAAACGCCCGCGCGTGTCATGTCACTTACACGCATGGGCCCTTTCCTCGTATTACACCCGCACGTGCAGTTTTTCACGCGCGCTGAAATGCCCATGCACGCCTGTGCGCGTCACCTCACAGGGGCGCTTGCGCTTGAGGGGCCTTCTGTCCAATGAAATTGCGTATGCGTGCAGACGCGCTTACGCGCTAAGGGCCTTTCCTCGAATTACACGCTGACATGCAGAATTTTCACGTGCCAAATCACTCCGTATCAAGCTGGCCACATGTAAGCACACGGAAGACCACGCTCCTGCCCAGAAGACCGAATTACTGCCCCCCAGAACCCCAAGCATGCTCCCACCTGCCATCTGCTGCTGCCTGACTGCCTGCTGCCCACGTGCCCTGCCATTTGCTGCCTGCACATCAGCCAGGGGTGCTGTTGCTCTGACCACCCCTGCTGGAACCAAAGACTCCCGACTGGGATTCCATCGCTCCACAGCCCAGCCCCAGGACCCAGTTGCCCACCCACTCCTGCCTCTGGGGTTGTCATGTCGGGCACTGCAACATCTGGCACCACTGACAACCCCCGGCCAGAGAGGCAGAGGGGCACCAGCTTCAGTGCCAGGGAAGTTGGTGTCCTGGTGGAGCAAGTCCTGGGGCAGTATGATGCCCTCTTCGGAAGTGTGCGCGCCGACAAGGAAGGACGGACTCAGATCTGGACTGACATCGTGACTGCCATCAACGCGGAGGGGGTGGCAGTCCGCGACTTACAACATGTCAAGAAGCGCTGGGAGGACTTCAGGTCCAGGACCCTGAACAAGGCCCGGCGCCTCTTGAAGGCAGTGGATGCTAAGGGGCGCCGGGGCCACTTGTCGGAAGATCAGATGAGGGTCCTGGAACGCATATCCCCAGTGCTCCACGTCCAGGTCCTTGAGAGGCAGACCCGTCTGGAGTCGAGCGGTAAGTGTACATGCATCATGATTGTGAGCTGTGCGTGTGGTGATGTTTCAGTAGTGTGCAGGTTGCACATCTGTTTGTATGGGGTCGAGTATGGGTGGGGGTGTACAGGGCCGTGAGGCTAACACATGCGAGGGCTGTAATGTGTGAGACATGGACGGTGCTTGTGTGTGTAGGCTTGCATGCGAAATGCAGTTGTGTGGGCACACATGTTTGGATGAATGTGTATGTAAGTAGACATGTTCGTGATGTCACGCATGTATGTTGTTTTCAGCTGCATGTATCAGCACTGTGTACATGTGCATTTGTGTGTATTTGACAAGGGTGCAACAGTGATGCAACATGGATGCATGTGACAGCGGGATGTGGAAGCCTGATTGGCAGATGTGACATGGATGCCCATATGAACACTGTGACACTTGGCAGAGGTGTACACATGCATGCAAGTGTGGTGGTGTGTGTACATGTGTAGTGCACTTCCTGTGTTGCATGTGATGTCTGGCTCAGCTTTGCCTGCTCATGCTGTTGTATATGTATGGATTGTGCTGGCAGTTGCGATATGGCTGTGGTATGGCTCATGTGTGCGAGTTGAAATGACATGTGTGTTGGGGATTGTGATGGCATGTCTGAGGTTTGCCAATGCACTCATGTACAACTGTCATGTGTGTATGTGTCCATTGTACAGTGCCCTGATGTCTGTGTTTTATTTCTCCCTGTCTGCAGCGTCAACTGATGAAGAGGGCGGAGAAGGTGCTGTGGAGCGCAGCGTCGGGGAACCCACTGCGAGCCGGATACGCAAGGCCCGGCTCCCCTCCCATGTTGTCATCTCGTCGGGGAGTGAGGAGTCCGGTGCTGTATCCCAGGCCGCAGCTGCCGGGGGGAGGTCCAAGAGGCGGAGGTTGGAGTTGGACTCCTCGGCAGCAGATGGGGCAGCTGGGATCCCACAGGGCCCAACGGGGGAAGATGCCACGGAGTCATCAGGTTGGTTGGGGTTTGGTAGAGGAGGAGGCCGTGCAAGCAACAGAGACGGGGTCTGGAGGTGGGGATCCCACTGGTGTTAGTGGTGCAGTGCAGGACCAGGGACAGGAGGCAGCACAGGCCGCCGCGGAGGTGCCTGTGTGCAATCCTGTCCCTGATCCTGTCCCTGCATCATCTTGCACCAGCAGGGATGCCCACGTCCAGACCCGTTTTCAGGCAGGGGATGAGCTAACGACAACTGGCCTTCCTCTGCCTGCGGACGTGGCTGTCCGGGTCCGGGTTGAGCCTGTCCTGACTGGTGTGGCGTTGCGTCAACGGGCCATGCGAGGTGACCTGCAGTCTTTTCATGAGGAGACTGCACGTCATCTCGAATGGCTCGTTGACCGCGTCGGCCTACTGGGACAGGTCACCCAGGCCGGATTCCTCCGTTTGATGGGGCTTGCTTCGACCCCCTCCTCAACTGAACCCCCTACGCACCAGTCGTCCTCCGTGCCATCTTCCCACCCATCAGTCACCTGGGTGCCCTGTGGAGCTGCCTCTGATGGTGCGGCCAGGCTGGTGGAGGAGGCATCCCTACCACAGTCGGGAGTCGGACGTCCAGCAGGGGTGGCCACATCAACGACTGCACCCCAGCCGGCGGAGGATGTGCAGGCAGCAGGAGGCAGTGCACGGGCAGAGGCACAGCAGCAGCAGCAACATGGTGGGAGCCATGAAGGCTTGGGGCCTTCAACATCGGAGGGGCAGGCATCGGCCGGAGGGCAGGAGGACCCAGGATGGAGAGTGTCTTCCGTGTGGCAGCGGTTGGGCCACGCCATAGATGTGGAGCGGCAGAGGGCGGAAGAGGCACGGCTCACAATGGTCAGGGCGGAGAACTCCATGCGGAGGGCCCTGAGGCGGGCCGAGTGCCTCGGGGCAATCCGCAGGGGGTTGGAGGTGGACACGTCGACGGCGCTGCGGACCCTCGGGGCCATGGAGGAGGACCGCCTCCGGGACATAGAGCAGGAGTTCGATGATGCCCTGGCCCGGGACATCCAAAAGTGAGCCATCAGACTAGCCCGCTGCCCTTGTACATAGTTATGTAGTTAGTGTTAGGTTTCCTTTGTTTTTGATTTTATTTTGGACCTTTTGGACAATGGGCCACATTTTTGTATATAGTTCTTTGTGTTAGTTAGTGTTGTTAGATAGGTTTCATTTCTTTTGTTGGGAAAATGGACCCTGGCTTGTTCGTCTGTACATAGTTCACTGTTGGATTTTCTTTTTCTTTCACAATTTACCCATGGAGCAATGGCTTTCAATTATAATTTTCCATTGGATTTTCTGTTGTGGACTGTGACTTTGGACACCATTCCTTTGGATTATGAATTTTGGTTTTGCTTTTTTTCACAGACATGCTTCTTTTCATTTTTGTACATTCCCATTTCTGTTTCTTTATTTTTGTTTCTATTTATGTTTCCTTTAATACATATTTTTGATCAAACTTCAATGTGTAGTATCATCTCATTGGTTTCATGCATATCATGATATGGGTTTTGAGATTCACTGACACCCATTGGGTGTATGTGAGGGACATGTGTTTGTTTCCAAACTTGCAATTGGTGTTCTGTCATGTAATTGCCATTTCTGAGTGGGTGGATGCAATGCTCGGGTGGGTGTTTTGCATTTGGAGGCTGACCATAGGGACCAGGGATCTAGATTGTGATGACATGTTGGCTGGGGAACATGAGTTGGGGCCTGCTGGCAGGTGCCCCACAGTGCTGGGGGGTGGGAGTGCAGGGAAACATGAGTTGGACATGGGTGGGGGCCTGCTGGCAGGTGCCCCACAGTGCTGGGCGGTGGGGGTGGTGGGGAACATGAGTTTGACATGGGTGGGGGCCTGGTGGAGGCTGCCCCTGTACTGCTGGAGGGTGGGGGTGGTGGGAGACATGGGTCGGGGCCTGGTGGAGGCTGCCCCTGGTGGCTGGGGGGTGGGGGTGATGGGAGACATGGGTGGGGGCCTGGTGGAGGCTGCCCCTGCACTGCTGGAGGGTGGGGGGGTGGGAGACATGGGTGGGGGCCTGGTCAAGGCTGCCCCTGCACTGCTGGAGGGTGGGCGGGGTGGGAGACATGGGTTGGGGCCTGGTGAAGGCTGCCCCTGCACTGCTGGGGGGTGGGGGTGATGGGAGACATGGGTGGGGGCCTGGTGGAGGCTGCTCCTGCACTGCTGGGGGGTGGGGGTGGTGGGAGACATGGGTGGGGGCCTGGTGGAGGCTGCCCCTGCACTGCTGGGGGGTGGGGGTGATGGGAGACATGGGTGGGGGCCTGGTGGAGGCTGCTCCTGCACTGCTGGGGGTGGAGGTGGTGGGGGACATGGGTGGGGGCCTGGTGGAGGCTGCTCCTGCACTGCTGGGGGGGTGGGGGTGGTGTGAGACATGGGTGGGGGCCTGGTGGAGGCTGCCCCTGGTGGCTGGGGGGTTGGGGTGATGGGAGACATGGGTGGGGGCCTGGTGGAGGCTGCTCCTGCACTGCTGGGGT
This sequence comes from Ambystoma mexicanum, assembly GCF_040938575.1. Taxonomy (NCBI): domain Eukaryota; kingdom Metazoa; phylum Chordata; class Amphibia; order Caudata; family Ambystomatidae; genus Ambystoma; species Ambystoma mexicanum. Next base: position 433,521,525 of record NC_090927.1, on the reverse strand, counting down.
GTGGGGCTGGTGGGAGACATGGGTGGGGGCCTGGGGGAGGCTGCCCCTGGTGGCTGGGGGGTGGGGTGATGGGAGACATGGGTGGGGGCCTGGTGGAGGCTGCCCCTGCACTGCTGGAGGGTGGGGGGGTGGGAGACATGGGTGGGGGCCTGGTGGAGGCTGCCCCTGCACTGCTGGGGGGTGGGGGTGATGGGAGACATGGGTGGGGGCCTGGTTGAGGCTGCTCCTGCACTGCTGGGAGGTGGAGGTGGTGGGAAACATGGGTGGGGGCTTGGTGGAGGCTGCCCCTGCACTGCTGGAGGGTGGGGGTGATGGGAGACATGGGTGGGGGCCTGGTGGAGGCTGCCCCTGCACTGCTGGGGGATGGGGGTGCAGGGGAACATGAGTTGGACATGGGTGGGGGCCTGCTGGCAGGTGCCCCACAGTGCTGGGGGGTGGGGGTGGTGGGGAACATGAGTTGGACATGGGGGGGGCCTGCTGGCAGGTGCCCCACAGTGCTGAGGGGTGGGGGTGGTGGGGAACATGAGTTGGACATGGGTGGGGGCCTGGTGGAGGCTGCCCCTGCACTGCTGGAGGGTGGGGTTGGTGGGAGACATGGGTGGGGGCCTGGTGGATGCTGCCCCTGGTGGCTGGGGCGTGGGGTGATGGGAGACATGGGTGGGGGCCTGGTGGAGGCTGCCCCTGCACTGCTGGAGGGTGGGGGTGATGGGAGACATGGGTGGGGGCCTGGTGGAGGCTGCCCCTGCACTGCTGGGGGGTGGGGGTGCAGGGGAACATGAGTTGGACATGGGTGGGGGCCTGCTGGCAGGTGCCCCACAGTGCTGGGGGGTGGGGGTGGTGGGGAACATGAGTTGGACATGGGTGGGGGCCTGCTGGCAGGTGCCCCACAGTGCTGGGGGGTGGGGTGCAGGGGAACATGAGTTGGACATGGGTGGGGGCCTGCTGGCAGGTGCCCCACAGTGCTGGGGGGTGGGGGTGGTGGGGAACATGAGTTGGACATGGGTGGGGGCCTGGTGGAGGCTGCCCCTGCACTGCTGGAGGGTGGGGGTGGTGGGAGATATGGGTGGGGGCCTGGGTGAGGCTGCCCCTGGTGGCTGGGGGGTGGGGCTGATGGGAGACGTGGGTGGGGGCCTGGTGGAGGCTGCCCCTGCACTGCTGGAGGGTGGGGGTGATGGGAGACATGGGTGGGGGCCTGGTGGAGGCTGCCCCAGCACTGCTGGGGGGTGGGGGTGATGGGAGACATGGGTGGGGGCCTGGTGGAGGCTGCCCCTGGTGGCTGGGGGTGGGGGTGCTGGGAGACATGGGTGGGGGCCTGGTGGAGACTGCCCCTGCACTGCTGGGGGTGGGAGTGGTGGGAGACATGGGTGGCGGCCTGGTGGAGGCTGCCCCTGGTGGCCGGGGGTGCAGGGGGACATGCGTTGGTGGGCAGTAGTGGAAGTTGACATGTGAGTTGGCTGGGGGGGCATGGCCATGGTGGATGGGGTGCCTGCAGGACATGTGCAGGGTAGGCCCCTGTGGTGTGAGCCACCTGCAGGGGCCGTGGAGGGTGTAGTGGGAACACCTGGCAGGACTCACACGTGCAATTGACGTGTGGTGCTCCCCGCGCACACCTGTAATACACGTACCCTGATGGAATCGCGTGTGATACTTTCCGCGCACCCCTGAAATACACGTACCCTGCTGATATCACGTGTGAAACTTCCCGCGCACCCTGAAATACACGTAGCCAGGACATTTGCGTGTGGAACTTCCCGCGCATCCCTGATATACATGTACCCTGCTGACTTTGCGTGTGTAACTTCCCGCGCACCCCGAAATACATGTAGCCAGGAGATTCGCGTGTGGAACTTTCCGCGCACCCCGAAATACACGTAGCCAGGACATTCGTGTGTGGAACTTCCCGCGCACCCCTGGAATACATGTACCCTGCTGATATCGCGTGTGAAACTTCCCACGCACCCTGAAATACACGTAGCCAGGACATTCGCCTGTGGAACTTCCCGCGCACCCCTGATATACACGTACCCTGCTGAATTCACATGTGAAAATTCCTGCGCACCCTGATGTACACGTACCCTGATGGAATCGCGTGTGGAACTTCAAGCGCACCCCTGAAATACACGTACCCAGCTGAAATGACATGAGGTACTTCCCGCGTACCCCAGTGATACACGTAGCCTGCTTGCTGTGCTGGTACAGGGTTAGCGCAGCCCTTTGCTCTGGATTGGGGATTTTGATGGCTTTTCCCTGCGCGAGAGGCATTCTTGGGGGCGTAACTGGCGCTGCTGCAGGGTCGCTGTGCCACTGTGCGCCACGGCTGGTTTTGGTAGCTGGAATCCATGAATACGCTGTGCGCGGAAATGGGTTTTGGCGCACGCAGCTGGCGCAGGGATTCGCACGCGCACACTGTGCACCAGCCGCGTGTGCCACTTGTGCGCTAAATTCTATGAATTACCCCCTAAATAGTTTAGAAAAATCAATCTCAAACACAGCAGGCTTAGAAAAGATATTAAAATTATCCTTAAATTGCAGTGTAATGCTTAAACGTAACCTTGACGTGTACCAAGGACTAGTTAATGGAGCACTGGGTACAGTTGTTGGCTTTCAAACATACCCACGCGACAACGAAATTCAGTTTGTCAATATACTCTTTGACAAACTTTCAGAAGTAAAAAGGATAGGACGCTCAACAGCTAGATTCCTTCTCTTCAAAGATATGTATGTACGCAGAGAACAATTTTCTCTAACTCTTGCATAAGCAGTCACGATTCATAAATCACAAGGTCTTACCCTAGACAAAGCAATGATAGATATTGGTAACACAGTCTTTAAAGAAGGCATGAGCTATGTAGCACTATCACGCTTATGTACACTTGACGGTCTATTTCTAATCAACTTTGATGCAAGTAAAATAAACGCTGATATTCCTTGCATTTTAGAATGCAATAGACTTCGCTCACTATACACCCCCCACCTAAACACATATTCTGTTCCACAAAAAGTAAAACGTTATAAAAGAAAAATAAATCAAACAGAAATGCAACAGGATGTCACTGCAAATCCTCCAAAGAGAGTAAAAGAAACTAATACTTCATCAAGTACCACAAGCAAAATAGAATAAATTAGGGAAAGTAAACCAGGTACTTCTTTAAAGAAGGAATGCAAACTCCAAAAAAAGAAGTTAGATACAGAACTACCTGGACCATTTAAATTCTCAAATATAGTTGGTGTAAGTTGCTACACAAATGTAGCAATGCATATTCTATTTCAATTATCACCAATTGTTGACAACATTTACTTACACAGTACAGACCCATTGTGTTTGCAAATGTTAGTACTTCACAGAAATCCAGCAAACAATCCTGACAACACGTATAGTGCTTATGGAATAAGACAACAATTGAACTACTGTGCTGGAATGGTGAAATTCACTATAAACTCACAGGAAGATCCACAAGAATTTCTAATGTACTTACTACAAGTACTGGAAAACAAAAACATACCTATAAATGAAATCTTTCAGATTTCATACGTGTGGAAACATACATGCACTCTCTGCAACAATGTGACACAAGAAGAAATCCCCAATGAACGCTTCATATATATATCAATACCAAATTGTGAATCCATTCCATTTCAGCGACTTGTACAAAATGCAAACCATGGTAGATTATGCTCTACCTGCAATTCAGATAATCGCTCCACGTTAGTAATACAAACACATAGTAAATACATAATACTAATGCTTCTACGTTACAATGCAGATGGTACCAAAAACAACTGCAAGCTGACTGGATTCACACATGGTCAAATATCACTTGGTAAGAAAACCTTCACAACAATAGGTATAATCTACCACGCAGGAGCCACAACCAATTCAGGGCACTACACTGCATTTATAAAAAAGAAATGTGGATGGTTTGAATGTAATGATAGTACCATTACTCTAAAGCAGAGATTACCAGCAAATCTTACAAACGCTTATTTGATGTTCTTAAAACCAAAATTTGATAACTAAACTGTATTTAAACCCTAAGTAAACATGTGTTAAAAAAATATAAACTGTTGCAATACTCCAAAAGCTATCTAACTGCTCAAAGATTCTACAACAACTAATCAGATAAATTAATACCACTAAATTAGACCAAAAAATACACAGTTAGAATACGCCAATTGGTATCTAACTGTCCCAAAATTTAACAATATCCAAATAGATAAATCAATACCACTAAAAAAATCAATAAATAGACAGAATACACCAATTGTTATCTAACTGCTCCAAAATTTTATAATATCCAAACAAATAAATAATATGTTACTGCTCCAAAAAAATGCAACAAGCCAAAGTATACAGCATTAGCCAGAAACAAGTGAACACTGAAAACAAACAAACAAAAAAAGTAGCATAACAGAAAAAGTTTTTTTTTTAATCCAACATGGATTTTTTTCTCCCACAGACCCAATGATTTTAGCAACAAATACAGAAACTGAGCAAATTGCACAGTACTCTGATTTGTAATCTACTAAATATGAGGGTCCAAAAAAAAAAAGTATGTTGATTATACAATGTAATAAGTCATTACAAAATACTAATACTAACATGCTATTTTCTTTTATCACAGAAATTAACAAGAAATACATGTACTCCGGTTACTAGACCAAACAGTAAGTATACAATAATAAGGAGAAACATAGCAGGATATCACATCCATAGTATCTAATACCTTTGTTCCTTTTACATGTGTTTTTCACCCAAAGTTATAAGCAAATATGAATGTGATATGCTGCGGTGGTTGTTGCCAGGGCCAAATGGCCATGCACCCAAGACTCTATGCCCTGGCAACAACCGCCGCAGCATATCACATCCATAGAGTCAAACATTTCAACTATGGTCTATGGAAACATTTAATGTCCGCGGACATTATGAGTGTTCTTAGAACACTTTAAACTTGCCAGCGAACAATACGGACAGTGTTTTCAGGACACCCCCTACGAACATTTCAGAACAACGCAATAGTTCTTAGAACACTTTCAACTTGACAACTAACAATACGGACAGTGTCCTCAGAACACCCCCATTTCGTTTATTTGCAAACATTTCAGGACACCATGAGTGTTCTAAGAACAAATTCAACTTGCCATCGAACAATCCGAACAGCATCTTCAGGACACCCCCTACGAACATTTCAGAACAACGCAAGAGTTCTTAGAACACATTCAACTTGACAAAGAACAATACGGACAGCGTCCTCAGGACACCCCCATTTTGTTTATTTGCGAACATTTCAGGACACTGCAAGTGTTCTTAGAACACATTCAACTTGCCAGTGAACAATACAGACTACTCCTTCAGGACACCCCCTACGAACATTCCCCGGACACCGCAGGTGTTCTTAGAAACGTCTTCAGAACACCCCCATTTTGTTTATTTGCGAACATTTCAGGACATCGCGAGTGTTCTTAAAACACATTCAACTTGCCAGCCACAACCCCCATTCATATTTGCGAACATTTCGGGACACAGCGAGTGTTCGACAACGTCTTCAGAACACCCCCATTTTATGTATTTGCGAACATTTCAGGACACCGCGAGTGTTCTTAGACACATTCAACTTGACAGAGAACAATACGGACAGCATCCTCAGGACGCCCCCTACGAACATTCCCCGGACACCACGAGTGTTCTTAGAAGCGTCTTCAGAACACCACCATCTTGTTTATTTGTGAACATTTCAGGACACCGCGAGTGTTCTTAGAACACATTCAACTTGACAGAGAACAATATGGACAGCGTCCTCAGGACACCCCTATTTTGTTTATTTGCGAACATTTCAGGACAACGCGAGAGTTCTTAGAACACATTCAACTTGCCAGCCACAACCCCCCATTCATATTTGCGAACATTTCAGGACACAGCGAGTGTTCGACAACGTCTTCAGAACACCCCCATTTTGTGTATTTGCGAACATTTCAGGACACCGCAAGTGTTCTTAGAACACATTCAACTTGCCAGCGAAAAATACGGACTACGCCTTCAGGACACCCCCTACGAACATTCCCCGGATACCGCGAGTGTTCTTAGAAATGTCTTCAGAACACCCCCATTTTGTTTATTTGCGAACATTTCAGGACACCGCGAGTGTTCTTAAAACACATTCAACTTGCCAGCCACAACCCCCATTCATATTTGCGAACATTTCAGGACACAGCGAGTGTTCGACAACGTCTTCAGAACACCACCATCTTGTTTATTTGCGAACATTTCAGGACACCGCGAGTGTTTTTAGAACACATTCAACCTGACAGAGAACAATACGGACAGCGTCCTCAGGACACCCCCATTTTGTTTATTTGCGAACATTTCAGGACAACGCGAGAGTTCTTAGAACACATTCAACTTGCCAGCCACAACCCCCCATTCATATTTGCGAACATTTCAGGACACAGTGAGTGTTAGACAACGTCTTCAGAACACCCCTGTTTTGTGTATTTGCGAACATTTCAGGACACCGCAAGTGTTCTTAGAACAATTTCAGCTTGCTTGCGAACAAAACAGACACATATTGAGTCCTCAGAACACCCCCCATTCAGTTTATTTAGAACATTTCAGAACAGCCGTGATATCCGCAGACTAATCGAACACAAAAAGAACGTCTAACACATAAAAAAACACAGCTTTCATCCTATCTTATACACTCCCACCCTCCCCAAACAATCCTAAACACCACCTACACACCAACACAACTCTACTAAATACAAATTTTTAACAAAGTTTCACCGCACTGTCTGCGGACGTCGGCGAATCCAAGAAGGTGGCGCTACCGAAAATCTGACGCACTTCACGCTCCACGCCGTCCAATCAGCAAACATGTTGCATGTCCGCGGACATCACGCAAGCCGATTGGCCAATCAGGACACTGTCCGCGGAGCGAACAGTGAAGTGTGTCCGCGGACCGAACACAGATATCACTAATTTTTTTGTACCTACTTTTTGGTCATTTTAAAAAAAAACTACTCAACGGATTGTCACCAAATTTGCAAAAGCACGCTTTCGGGACCAAGCCGCTGCTCCTGGTCCAAATTTGGTGAAAATCCGTCCAGCGGTTTGGGCTGTAGACACGAGCAAAACATGTTTCCCATTCAGTCTATGGGAAAAAAAAGTTGTGGGTCCCCCCTATACCTTTGCCCCCCCTGGACGAATCTTCACCAAACTTTGCAGAACACTTCAGAGTGACCCAAATACTTTTTTTGCTAAGTTTGGTGAGGATTCGTCCAGGGAGAGCGAAGTTATAAGCCGCCCAAAAAGTGCTCTTCCTATGGAAACACCAATTTAACCATAACTACATGGCCACTACCGTAGCCATGTAATATATATATATATATATATATATATATATATATATATATATATATATATATATATATATATATATATATATATCTTTTAGAACCTTGTGTGTTTTTAACACTTGGGCATTAAGGGAGTGTGTGTGTGTAGCTTATACTGAAAATAACTTAGGGGGCACATACAAGAGCAAACCACATTTTGCACACTACCAATATTTTCAGCACAAATATTCAAAAGAAACAGCTTATTTCATTGGGCTTACCACCTTATAATGTCTCCTGGTCACACATACCATGACCACACCATAATCATACACATTTTACCATTCACTAAAATCTTCATAACATGGCTACGTTTTAACACATATAATGCATATACAATCATAGTCATTTTCCTCCCTCCCTGGTTGACCTCTTCTTTCTTTATTTGATATGAGGTCCCCCTTTTGCTCGAATCTCTTTTTGTCTTTGCTCAGTATTAACCTATTTTTATTCATAGACCCAGAAAGAATGAAAGAATAGCGTTTACAAATATATTCACTGTGTCTCCCTTTTCTGACAGACACCTTTATCTTATTCTCCACTTGTTCATATATTCCCAGTACTAGTCAAGATAGCACTATGCGGCGCCTCACTCATAATAAGTTGTTGCTAGAACTGGGGCCATGGAAATTCTTTTAGGTTGTCAAATACTGTCTGCATTTCAGTTGTCCACATTCTGTGTGTTTTTATATTCTGAGTGTTTTTATAAATGTTGGTGCTTCTTTAAGACCTGCCAACAAGGGCCTTGTGTATGTGGCATAATCTAATATCCGGGCCCTGCAGTAGTTACATATCCCAAGGAATTTTTGCATCTCCTTCACTGTGTGGGGTCTGGCCGAGGCACGAAATGTTGCCGCCCTGTCGGGTATAATTCTCTTGCCATCTTTTGAGATCAATTGGTCCAAGTACAGGACCTCGCTCAGACAGTATTGTAGTTTCTTCTTATCTACCTTGTACCCTTTGTGTGCGAGCAGTTGGAGAAGGGTGATGAGTCTTTCCTACAACTTTCTTCACTGTCACTGCAAACTACTAGATCATCTACGTACTAAATTATGGTGCTAGGAGCCTGAATGTTGCCAAGACCTTTCGTGTAGGATCCAATTGAATATGCTGGGGCTTTCACGGTACCTTTGGGGAAATGACAATGTTCGTACCTCCACCCACCAGTGTAAATGCTGTGAGGTAATAGGAGCTAGTATCAAGGGGCACAGAGAAGAACAGATTTTTCAGATCCACTACATAAAGTGGGTTGCCTGTTTTGGGATTCTGCACAAAATTGAAGCAGGATTTGGAACTAGAGGGAACTCTTTTTGGACAACGTCATTGAGGGGCCAGAGATCTTGTAACATACGCCCTGCCCCCCTGTCGCTTTCTTGATTGGATATATGGCCGTGTTACATGGGGAGTTGGAGGGGACAATTATCCCTTGCTCTAAGAGGGCACACAGTGTCTCCTGAATTCCTTATTCGGCCTCTCTGGACAGGGGGCACTGCTTTACTCTAGGGAGTATCGCTACTGGTTTTAATGTACTTTTCACAGGAGTCCCTTCTCTCAATAGCCCTACATCGTGTGGGTTGGTGGGCCACAAATGAGGATGCACTTGTTGCATATCTGTGTCATAAAAGGAAGGTAGTGCACTGACGATAGACATGAGGGGTCTGGGTACTTTTCTGTACTGTACCGTCACTTCACAAGGGATACTTATTTCCAAAATAATTTCCCCATCATTGATGTCATCGGTGAACACCTCCTCATCACTCAATTCACGTAATAGTACATTTGGGTCAATGCACAACACTGTGTGCCATTCACATCCATGATTGTCCATTCCTATTGCTACAATCCTTTTAGCAGACACTTGCACCCCATCAAGATCTAGGATAGAATTGTGTCGGCAGCCATTTCGGGTAGCTACAGAGCAGAATACAAAACTCTCCATTCCATTCTCATGAGCTCAGGTACTGCTCTAGCCAATACCCTGATCCCATAGATGAACATGTCAGGGTCGACTGAAATCCCTCTCACTCTCAACTCATTTTCCATGGTGTTTATCAATAGCATTGCTCTGTGGGTGCACATGCCAGGGGTAGAACAAGCAATTCCTCTTTCCGTGAATGATATTGTCATATTGAGCTTGCTGAGTAAGCCCCGACCCAGTAGATTGATAGGGGTACTTTCGTAGTAAAGTAGGGGTGCCTGCACTGTTTTACCTCCTATTTTGACATCCAAATCTTCTGTGTAAGGAACCATTATTACAGCCCCAGTGAATCCTTGTGTTTCGAGATTTGTGCCAGATAACGAAAAATCACCTTAATTTATACAGGATTTTTCCACCCCTGAGTCCAATATGAAGATTAACTGTTTGTTCCCTATTACTGCCCTCACCAGTGGTTCCTCTTCTGGATGCAAGGTAGTTGATAGAACTGAACATGCAAGTGCTCTCTGTGGGCTGTCCTAGTCGCGGTGGGTGTCTGTCCCTGGGCAGGAAATATTTTCTCACTTTGTAAACATGTCCCCTGGTAAGGTGCTGGTACACCATTTGCAGTGATGACAAAGGGATTTAGGTTCCATTGGACCTGTTGAGTAGGGCAATTTTGTTGTGCAGGCATCATGTGGGTGGGGCGACATAATGCACTATAACTGGGTGGTGGTGTTTGTGATCGCTGTGGATGCTGTGGGGGTCCTTCATACACTAGCTTGGGCAGTCCGTATGGGCTCCCCGGATACAGATGGCTACATTGGGGCGGAGCACATTGAGGTAGTGTGTAGTAAGGTTGGTTGTATTAATAGATTCCACCCTGCCTGCTGTGGCACTCTCATGAAAAGTGACCCCACTTCCTGCATGTCCAGCATTGCCCTTGGTTTCCTCCTCTGGGGCCTGGCCCTCCGTATCCCCCTTCCCGCCTGTATCCTCCGCCCCGGGGGACCCTGAACCCACCTCATCCTCTTGCAGGCCTTCCTTGCCATTGGGGTCCCATATCTGGCTGCTCTCCTTCCCACTGCCCTTGTCCGTTATCCGTCCACACTGCCGCCATTCTTACCTCTGTGGCTACAGAGACACACCCCCCTTTACCCAACTGATCTGTGGGCGGTGCAGCGGTTACTGCCGTGACCTTCACTAACTTTGTCTACACAAGTTTTGCTTCTTCAGCTAACCTCCTTTGAACAATCTCTTTTTTCTTATTCTTTTATCCTCCTACAATGGTACATTATGATGTTTTGAATTTCTGGCCACCCCTTTGCTTTTATTCCTGGTATTATGTCTAGGGCTTCTGTACTTCTTTGGTTAACCCCCTTTTTATGATAAAAGTAAAATAGGGAGGTAGATTGGTTCCATGTTGTGCCGGTCTCCGCGTGCCACAACCCCTGCATGCGAAGAATCACCTGCGCAGCATCTTCCTCCTCCCCCATTGTGCATTGCATTATAGAGTGTAAGTCAGGGTGTCAGGAAGGTTCTCCATAGTGTATCCCACATCTGTGCTCGTTCAATATTAAATGATGCCCCATCATGAGTATCATTACTTAACGTCTCTCCCGGGAAACCTGCTTTCACCCAATCTGGATCTGCCTGATCACTTACTGCGGACACCAGGAGACTTGTAATGTTTCCTATAGCAAGGGGTACTGCTGCAGTATTTTTTCTCAAAAGCATAGATCAATTTTCCCACCCCCACTGTGAGTGGGGGAGGCACTTGAGGAGATTGCTTTTATCTATTTGAGCCCACGGGACATAATGGGGTCGCCCTGCTGCCTTACGGATCAGGATTTGGATTTGCAGTTTTGGTTTTTAACTTTCCACCCCTCATTCCAGATCTTTCCTTTTTAGCTAGTGCCATTACTTCCAGTCTGTTCCTTAACATCCCTTCCCAGGCATCCTCTGCGGTAGGTATGACCCACTGTACTGGCTGTACCCTTCCTATCGCTGCTTCTTCTGATTTATCAAAATCACTCCATGATTCTTCATCCCACACTGAAGCCACAATATCATATACCAAACTATCAGTCTACCCCTCCCATTCTACTCGTACGGCACGTATGGGTGTGCTGTCAATCTTGAAGAGTATTTCTCTCAATTTCCATTTGTCTTCTTGTTTGGTGGGGGGCCCGTGGTGGTTGAGGGTCCCCCTCTAATTCTCGTACTGGATCACATACTGCTCGTAATCGTGCCAGTTCTGTACAGGTAGATGCTAATGCCACCTGAAGATCTTGTCCACCTACTCATGCATACATTTGTTTGGGCTCTATTTCCCCGTTTCTTTGTCTCTCCCTTCCCCTCTCTCCACTGTTGGAGTTTCTGGCCCTCTTCCTTTCTTATTTGTAGTCGTAGTTTCTTAGAACATCCACCACACATTTAATACTTCCCTTCTGTTTTGCAACTGTTTCCCCGTGTATTTAGCTGTCAGGAATGTGGACAGTTGCTCTAACGATTCCTTATCAAAGGATCCACCCTCTGGCTAGGCGAGTGACAGTCCCTCTCCTTTTGTCTCTGTTGGCCCATGCTTCATTTTAATGCACTCACTGTACAGGGGGAGCTGTTTACACATATGGGACAATACTGTTTCTGCCCCCATGGCTTGTTATCCCTGTTCCCTCTGGTACGTTCCCTTCCTCAAGGCCCGTACAGGGAGAAAAATGTGTTTCCTTCCACACACCCCTCTTTCCTCAAGTTTCTTTTTCTTTGGTGGGTACTCCCCTTCTATCACTCAAATCTCATATATGTTGGTGTACTACACAATCACAATACATGGATACATATGCATATGGTCATATAAACATAAAACTGTTTTCAAATCACCAGGACATAATACATAAAACAAACCGCATGTAACAGAACAACCACTCCCTTCCTTGTTTAAGAGCTGCCGTTACGTTCCCATTCACTCCCTCATCACTCACATCATGGTCACCCCTTTTGGGCCTTCCTCCATACATGTATATGAAAAAACACTGAAAATGACAAGCTGAAATAGTAAGCTAAAACAACAATTTCTACTTGTTACTGAGCCTGCTAATTATATGGGGCTCCTACTTATTTCCCGCACTGGCCTAAACAGTGACCTGTGGTGCCTCCCTCCAACCTCTTTGTAGGTCAGGCTCCCATACTTCCTCTTTTATATCTCCTTCACATGTCTCTACTAAAAAATACTAATGGCCATAAAGAATTGAAAGCACTTTACTTCAATTAGTCATCAAATTCATTCATCCATTCATACACTGTGTGTTCCCCTCAATCACATTGATCTATTTTCCCCACAATATCCCCTACTTTGTTTTTCTTTGCAATTTACACTCACTTGCACATGTTCTTCAGGATCCTCGGTTCACAGTCTATCCACAACTTCTGGGCTGCTTTTTTGGGGCTGCACGGCTCATGCGAACAGCGGGGTATTCGCAAAGCTGGAACCCACAAGAACCTTCTCCTATTGTGTATGTGTTTTTTGGGGACTGGTCAGCCATAGATGGGGGTGGCCTTGCCGTAGAAGCCCTGGATCTCACCACAAGTACGGGGGACTCAAGGATATCACGTCTAAAGGGGTCACGAAAGAAGGCACCCTAGAATTATGTGTCCCAATAATAAACTCCCCGGAAGGGGAATGAGACCAGGAGATGAGTTGCAAAGATAACAAAGTTTATATAATCATAAAAAATTGCCAACAAAGAAATCTGCTGCCTGAGAGCGCTCTGCCAAAACATTACACAGGAGCACATTAAAAGGACACACATCATCACTGATGATGACGTACGTAGTGTACGCATTCTTGCATCGGATTGGAGAGGGGTCTATAGAACAGTTGATACTATAAGAGAATCAAGATGTTAATTGGCTGCCATCTCTCTGTTGCTCTTGGCACACGTGAGTCTGCTGGGCTCATCTCCGCGGTGTGACGGTCAGGCCGAAGGTGGAACATACCTATCTAACTAAACAAAACAAAAGGAACTCATAATGCAGAAATAATGGCACACATACATTCTTGTATGAATAGGGGTACTTAGGTCAAATGAGCTAATATATTGGCATTCCAAGCTCTACACTTTGTATTCTCTTTGATACCTCAATCCCCGCACCCAGGTGCCCACCCCAGAGGTTTGATCTACCATCTGTCCTTCTTGGGTCCTTGTCATATAGATGGACATGTGTTGCTTTTGGGAAAATAAACTGCTACACAGGATTAGGGCTATGGTGGGTGTTCTGGAGTGGTCGGGCATGGGAGGGTCAGATGGGTATCAGCAAGATAGGAACTGGGGGGATGGGGCTGATGGGCTCTAGCCTTGCTGGGTGGGGATTAAGAGGGAGTTTAGTGGAGATGAATAGGCACTTGGGTCTATGACTTGTCACTGTCTCACACTCTCCCCGGAGCACTTTCTTTCAGAAATGATCCCACGGGATTGTAACAAGACATGGCTGGGCTTCCATGAGAACAGGGCTCACAAGGAGCTGGCAGGGGGAGGCGATGTTGGGGGCTGGCTGTACGAGGTGCTGGGGATATGAGTGCCGCATTTCTACAGAGAGATGGGTTCTCAGGCCTAGAAAAAAGATGGCATTGGCTCTAGTTCAAAATGGCTTCTTATTGCGGAGCTGGGGGCTATATTGTATGTGTTATTTTCTATGGGATGTTGTGCAACAGAAGGCCGCGGGGGGGTGGTTGCACCTTCCCCCTTGGTTATTACATATGTTATGTATGTAGAGTGATGCAAAGGGGGGCAAGGGTCGTTTCTATCCCAACATTGGTAAACCAATTCAGGAGAGTGCCAGAGAATCCCATCTTGTCAGCAAGGAGGGAGAGAAGAATGTGCTGGTTTGCAGTGTAGAATACAGCTGAGAGGTCAAGGACATTGAGGAGGCATGAGTTACACTTATCGATGATTTGGAGAGCATCATCCACCACCTGTATGTTGACTCTCTTGATACCACAGTTTAGTTGGAACCCTGGCGGATTGTCATTTAGGAGGTGGAGTTGTTCGATTCTGGTGAGTAGTTGTGTAGCCACTACTTTTTCCAAGATTTTGCCAATAAACGGGAGGTTTGTAATGGGCCTGTAGTTGGCCAGGTCATCTGGATCTAGGGTTGTTCTTTTCAGAAGAGGTTGTATGAGAGCAGTCTCGTGGGTGTCCGGGAATTATCCTTTTGTGTGCAATGCATTGATGATGCTGAGGAGCACACTGAGTGCCGGGCCCGTCAATTGTTTAATGATGGAGGCTGGAATTATATTGTCAGTGTAAAAAGTAGGCTTGAGAGAGGCAATCATTTTTAGGAGATCTGGGGGGGGGGATAGGAGAGAATTAGGTCCAGAGGGGCAGTGTCTGTAAGAGGTTGATTTCATGGTCTTTTGGATTTTGTCTATTTTTTCAATAAAAGATGTGTTGATTCTGTTGCATTTTTCCTGAGTTGCTGGTACTTCGGGGTCAGTGAATGTTTGGTACAATGCTTTACTACTTCAAATAGGGATTTGCTGCTGATAGAGGCTATTGCAATGGTGGTGGAGTAATAAGCAGCTTTGGGCTTGGTAATCAGAATTCTACAGTTTGCGTGCAGACACTTGAGGTTGGTGAGGTCTCCAAGTTGTGTTTTTTGTGCCACTGTTTCTCTAGGGCTCTGATTAAAACACGTGTGTATAGGCACGTTATAAATGCCATATCATATCATATCATTTCATATCATTGAGCTTTGGTTGGAGGCTAGCTCGGGGGTGTACCATAGTGCGGATAGTTTGGTCGTAGCCCAACTGAATTTAAGGGTGCATGAGTGTCCACCAGTTTCCTAGCAGAGTTGCTGAATAATTCCAGGAGGACCAAGACATTTCCTGTGGTGGGAAAATCAGACAATTCTGCTAGATCAGGATGGTTTTGAATGAATGGCGTTGAGTGAGGGGGCATTTAGCCTGGCCTTTGTGAGGCATGGTCGAGAAAGTGACTGATAATGGGATGGCAGCATGATCAGACCAGTTAAGTGAGATAAGGTCTGCAGAGGTGATGCAGGGGGATGATGTGAAGACTAAGTCTAGGGTGTTGTCTTTGTTGTGCATGGGGAAGAGCACAATTTGCTTACGGTCCATAGAAGCAATCAGTGTGAAAAGCGTGCTTCATATGTGGTTGTCAACCTGTGATTCTGGGATGTTAAAATCACTGTAAAGCCATTATTTGAATGTGCTAATTTGGCAGAGGAGAGTGAGTTGGAGATGTCTGAAATGAAACAGTCACTCCTGTGAGGAGGTTTGTGGATGAGGTGAAAGGTAATGGATTCCTTGTGCGAGAGAAGGAAACAGCTGGTGAGTGATTTAAATTAGCTTGTTCTGGGAGAGTGGATGATGGAGCATGCTCAATTACTCCTTTGGATGATTGCCACTCTGCCTTCTGCCCTTCCTGGCCGGTCGGCATTTTGGGTGCAATAACCTATGGGTAGGAGGATGTCAAAAACGTGTGGGGAGGATAGGGTGAATCATGTTTCAGTGTTGAACAAGTTATCATGGTTGTTGTACGAAATGAGGTCAACATGAAAGGGCGTATGGATGTGGTCTGTGGGTGTTGGATGGGGCAAGGGCAATATTGATGAGGTTTGCTGGAGGAGTGTTAGGCAGAATCATATGCAGTACCCTTTGGGAACACCACACACAATTAAGAGTACAAGTGTAAGTACAATTTCACCTTTGGTACAAGCCTATACTACACAGTAAAGTGGTAGCGATGGCTGAACAGCCAGACTTATCTCAAGAGTAAAGTGAGCAGTACAAGAGATTACACAAAAGACAATTACTATGATTCAAACAACTATGATTCAAACAAACACTGATCCAAGGTTTCTGAGTAAAAGAATATACATTTATTTACACCATCCATTATAAAACAGTTCATTATCATAAAGCAGCAGAAAATCACAGTTTGAATAAACTACAACAACCCCCAATCAATTCTGGACAAATGGCACTCCAGCAATTTAAAAGGGAGAAAAGACAAGGTTATTAAAAATCAACAGCACCAACAAGTTATAGGCAGGGCAATCTAGAAAACTCTAATACAACTAGGATTCAAGTCAATGGGTATGGGCCAATGTTAATGGTTCAGAGTCTTTGCAGAGGATCACACAGTTCAAAGTAGTTTGTGGTTAAGTCTTTGCCAAGAGTTCAAAACGAAGTTGGTTGGAGGAAAATTAATTTAAAGAAGAAAGGAAGGACAAGCCTTCGGAGAGGCGAAAGATTTCAAGCACTTTCACCACAGTCGGACGGAAAGAACGACCGTGTTTGCACAGTACCTTAAAAGAAAAAGAATGCTGTATCTGAGGCAGTTGTTCCTGGCAGTTCCTGCAGGCTCACAGTTCCTGAAGCTTCAGTCGTGGTGGCAAGAAGGAGGACAGCTGGAGGGTCCTGCACTGCCCAGGGAAGAAGCCAGCAGCAGAGCAAAACGACAAATAAAAGATGCGCTCCTTAAAACCCAAACTGGTTCTCTTCCCACTGGCTATCCAATCTACTGCAGTCATGCACAGCAAATTCGACCAGGATGAGGACCGGTGCCTGGTGTTTGGCGAGCTGGTTGTTCCCACCAAGCTCAAGAGAAGAAGATTCCTTGCAGATCTCCTCTATCATGGAAGTTTCAGCCGATTCGAACACTTCACCTGGTGTCCAGTAGTTGCAGCAGTCGTCTTCCTTCAGCTTCTTGTTGGTTCTCTCGTTCGAGTGGCGACACTGCCTTCCAGTCCCAGAGAATGGCTTTTTATGCACCAAATCCCCCCATCACACAGCCTGGCTGTCAATCACACAGCAGGGTGGCTGTCCTGGCAGGGCACCCACCTAGCCAATCAAACAGGAGTGCAACTTGGGTCTCCAAGGAGACCCTGTGCAGGGGGTCTCAAACCCCTCCCTCACATCCTGCCCACTCAGGCGCCTAAGGAGGGCTTCTGTGCAGAAGCCGGCCAAAGGACGGCGAACAAAGGAACCAAACCTGGTTTGGCGCGCAGAGTGAAACACTAGAAAGATCTTTACAAAAGATATGGCTAAATAACTCAACCTGAACCAAGTTAAAATTAACGTGGATTACCGAGTTTGAGTTTGAGGCTACCACCATAGCCTCTAATGGTACCAAGGCTATTTTCATAGTCCGCGGTAGAATAAAAAAGGTAGATACGACTGCCACCAGCTAAATCTTAGAGAAAGGGGAACATACTAATGTTCCATGAGAATCAGACAAAAGGGGATAATTATTAACCCCTCCAGTACTCTATTGGAAGATAGTGTGTACTGGGTCTGTACATTTATAAAGATTAGTAAAGTCAATGGCGCCTTTACATGTTCTGGGAGACAGTAGTCAGTCCCAGAAAATGGAGTTTAAAGTGGGAAGTCTAAAAAGAAAAACCTGTGTCACTGCATTAAAGGTGCTGGGTGACACACAGTAAAAAGATGATGCCTATGGGGTGGGTGAGACTCCATTGCCCATGAGCAGAAAAATGTACAACACACAGCAAAACACATGTAAGAGTGGGAAAAAAAAAGGCTAACACTCTTACCAGGCAAAGACATTAAACCCTAGAAATTTTGCAAAGCTGCTGAGGGATTCAACAGTTAAGGGTAAATTAGCCATTCTGGAGAATTCTCCCTAACAGGGAGCTTGCTTGGCCTACCCAAATCCAATTGAGAGTGGGGATGGGGTGTGGACGGATGAGAGACATGGTGATGTCTTTTGGTGAGTAGCAGTAGGAGTGATTATTTTGTAGGTGAAACACAGGATAGTGGCCAGGCCCTTGGCACTATCAGGCCCGAACAGGCACATACAGGTGAGGTCCTTGTCTTTGCACATCCTTTCTTTAGGATGCTGTCGATGAGGATGACTATGGAGAACTGATTAAGGTGGTGGAAGGAGCAGCTGAGTGGTGGGGCGGGGCAGAAGCCTATTTAATGCTGTCTGCCTGGAGCTGTACTACAGTTCTTAAATAGAGGCTTGGAAGCCCTGAAAACTGGAGGTCAGCAGAGCAACTGAGTGGCAGGGCTTGATCTCGTGACCAGCAGTCTACTCAATTCTGTCTGCCTGGAGCTGGCCTACATTCCTGGTGTGGAACACAATACCCCTTCTTCCGTGAACAAGATTGTCATACAGGCCCCTGCCTAGCAAGTTCACTGGTATTTCAGATGAAAACAAAAGCAGGGCTAGCACATCTTTAATATCTTCCTTGAGGGGTAAATCTTCTGTGAATGGAACCGATTTTATTGCCCCAGAGATCCCCTTCATGTTCATTACTTTTTTCGTGATTCATAATTCATAATTGGTTATTTATAACATGCTTAATACCTAGAGGGTTCTAAGCGCGTACGCAGGGATCAAACCTGTGTTGCTCTGCATCGTCTTGCTTCCAAGGCAAGTGGGTTGCCCCTGAGCTATCCCCCCTAGACAAAATGAAGCACCTTTCCTTTATGCATGATTTGGTTGCACCTGCATCTGCTATAAGAACAAATGATGTGTTGCCTATCTCAACACCTACCAAGGGTTCCTCTTCCCAATCGGCAGCGATCGACATAACTGGGCACATCAAGGTTCTCTGGGGGCTGTCCTAATCTAGATATGTGTTTGACCCTGGGAATGTGAAGGGGTTATCATCCAACACACTCGCTCCTTGATGTTGCATCACTGTGCTGTGCAGCAAAGCATTTTTATCCCATACCTGTAGTGCTGGCTGTTGTGTTTGTTGCTGCACGTATACTGTGTGCTATTGGGCTCTGGTGGTTGCATCTGCTGTGGTTGCATTGATACTGGGGCTGTTACCCTTGCTGGGGCACCTGTGTGGGTATTGTGCGATACAGGACACTTGGAGGCTTCATTTCATTCTGCTGTTGATATGTTATCTGTCCTCTGGTGAGCTAAGAAACATGTGACAATCATTTGCATACACTTGCCTACTCTCGTGCAAAATGACCCATCCTCTCACATGACCAACACGGTCATGGTGCAAAGAATCTCGGCTCTGAGGGGGAAGAGGAAGAAATCCTCTTCCTCTTCCCCCTCATCCTCCCTGAAATCCCAGTCTCCTTCGTGGGTAACTTCCCTGGTAATCTCCCTAATAACCTTTGTTATCTGGATAGCCTTGATACCATTCTGTCTACTCCGGTACCATTATCGTTTCCACTGGTACCATTCTCAGCTCTACCTGCCCTACAGGCAGGCCTCTAATCACCACCCCTTCTATGGTCAAGTTTGCTAATTTCTTCTGTACTAACTTTGCTTCAGCCTTCTCTGCGGTATCCACTACTTTCTTCTCTTTCTGCTGCCATCGCCTATAATGGTGTACTATAATTGCCTGAATCTACAAACTTTCCTTAGCCTCTATCCCCAACTCTTCATCCAGGACTTTCTGCACCTCTTTTTGTTATCTGGATAGCCTTGATACCATTCTGTCTACTCCGGTACCATTATCGTTTCCACTGGTACCATTCTCAGCTCTACCTGCCCTACAGGCAGGCCTCTAATCACCACCCCTTCTATGCTCAAGTGTGCTAATTTCTTCTGTACTAACTTTGCTTCAGCCTTCTCTGCAGTATCCACTACTTTCTTCTCTTTCTGCTGCCATCGCCTATAATGGTGTACTATAATTGCCTGAATCTACAAACTTTCCTTAGCCTCTATCCCCAACTCTTCATCCAGGACTTTCTGCACCTCTTTTGGGAGTCCTTTCTTTAAAATATACTAGAATATTGTGATGGTCGTATCCCATGGTTCCCCTGTCTCAGTCCTCCACATTTCCTGAATCTGAAGTATGTATTGTGTTGGGTCTTCATCTACTTTCATAGTGACTGCCATAATTGAATGTATATCCTGTGTTTTGGGATAGGCCACCCTTAATGCAGCCCAAACCTTTGCCTGACAATAATTAAAATGTGCACCATCATGATTCCCATTGCACATACGTACCCCTGGATAGTTTGATTTTTTTCCAACTATCCATAACAATGGAAACTGTGTTCCCAACTGTTTAGCTGGTAACTTTCTCCCCCCTCTCTTCCCCTCATAGCGCTCTCAGTCTTGGACCCAGCAAAGCTTCTACACTTGGTGTCACCCTGGGCAGCATCTCCTCTCCCTGTTCTTCATCTGTTCTCGAGCCCACCTCCTCTGCTACTCCTGCATCTCCATCTTATCTGACCCATAATCTAAACTGTCCAAACATTGTAATTCCTCTGTATTCCTTTCATCGTTATGGCCATTGTTCTTCTTGTCAACATGTACACCACTAATGGCGGTACTGTGAACTCGAAATAAAATATTATCCGCTCTCCATTCATCAGTACCTTTTGCCGCTCTTTGCCTTTCTCCCCGTTCTTGCATTACTCATGCAAGCTCTGCCTCTTTCCTTCGAAGCGCTGTCTCTAAGTCTCCATTTCCATAACTAATGGCTCACGCATGAGATCACGAGGCTGCCTGAGGGTTTAGTATAACCTGCAGCTGCTTGGATGGGATAAGACCCCAGTGGGGTTGGTGGGGCTGTGGGCGTTGTAGGTGTATTACAGGGTGCGGGGGTGGACACGCAGTGTGCAGAAGCAACGCAGGGCTTTGATACTACCATTTCTCCCCCTTTAGGTTCCTCAGGGACATCCTCCAAATCTTCAACAATTCACCAAAGCTCAGGAATGCCCTTCCTATTCATCAACTTCTCCCCTTTATATTTTGCTGATAAATAAGTGAACATGTGGCCCAGAAAGTCTTTATTATTTGTTCCTTCTTCAGACCAGGGTTTTTACATCCTCCCTCTTGTGTCAGTAACCCACTCACAATGATACTTTATTATCTTTTTCCAGTACAATGGGAGCATGGAACACATGTATGCTAGTGGAGTCAGAGTACTCATAATTACATCTAGATCTACACTGATCCAGCTGTGCCGATATAGCCCAACCTCCCAATGCTGCCAGCACTCCCCGTTTCCTCCTCCCCTTTCTTCTCACCCCACACACCATACACTTACAACACCACACCTCTTTTAGGAAAGATTTCATGATTGTATGTAATGTTCGCTCCATGTGTCAACCCCCAAACTTTTTGCTGCTGTTTTACACCCTGATCTAGACTTTGCCAGAGAAGCGCAGCCTTCCGCCGTACTCCTCTGGGCTTTCTCTCAATTCTTATGGGGAAACTGACATGCTCTTAAGACAGTCAGTACTGGGAGACTTTGTTTCCCTTAGTCCTTTCCTCATGTTGCAGCTTTTGTGCAACATGAAACAAGAGCGCACTGTAACTTACTTTACCGCGCTCTTGGGTCTCTAGTCATTCCAAACTCTCGCTGGACTTATTATGAACTGTGCAGGTGTGTCACGGACAGGACTGGTGGCAGCTATCGTTTCTCTTGTGTTTTGAACCTTTTTTTGCCATGTTATCCGCGCTTACCGCATTTGGCATGAATAAGTGGCCTGGATCCAAAATGGCCATGCCACGAGGTTCTTTGTCCTGTCCTTTGGCCATCTTGCCCCTTCACCTTCCCCCGGTCGAGCCGACCCGGGTTAGTCCTTATTTGGTCATGCACTTTCCCACGAAACCCAAAGCGTTCGCGGGCTTCTGCATGCTTTGTGTGTATGCCTCCAGGATGTGGGCTGGGATGTCTGTTCCCAATACACATCCTGGGTGCCAGAGAGTCTGGAGTGTCCTGAATGCCTGGGACCACCGTGGTCCGTGATAGGTCCACGTATGGTGTGAGTGTTTGTGAGCAGGTCTCCCATTGGCTCCTCTCCATTTTGGCATGAAGGGAACTTTGGATAAGAGGAGGCTGAAAACACCACTACCATGTCGATCTCCTGAGTTCACACCGAACAAGGGATGAGGAGCCAAGTATCCTGCAACAAGAAGCTGATCCGAGGAACTGCTGGTGACTCGCTGAAGGTTTGGCAACCTGAACCGCTGTTGTCCTGCGAGCCCCCTCTGCATCTGATCGTCCTAGGAGGTCTGCGAAGGCGCTTCGACCCATTGGAATAGTGGGATCAACTATTCCCGGCACCTTCATCAAACCCTGCAAGTAAGCCTCTTCGGAAGTGTCCCTGGGCCAACCAGTAGGCTGACCAGTTTACACAGGACGTTTGCTCTGTCACCGCTGCTGTTTCGGGGAGGCCCCCGAAACTTGGCCTACTGCTAGCTCTGTGTCCATGGCACTCTCACACCGAATATCGTACACTTGGCATTCCCAGGTCTGAAGTGAGACGAGTGCGCCCGGACCAGTGTAAACACGGTTGTCGTGTTGCCCTGCTGTGGTAACAACCTGTGCACGTCTGCTGCATTTGGGACACCCTCGCCCCTGCATCCTGCTACCACGGAATCTACACAGTGTTGAGACATCCTGATCATCTCATCTGAACCTGCCAGCAACGTTAACTGAACTGGCAAAGTCTGGGTCTGCCTGCGTAGGGGACAGGTGAGTAGTCCATACCCCAACCGGTGGCCCCTAGCGCAGGAACCCACTTCTCTTCCACCGCTGTTGCGAAAAAACGGATCTGTCCCGCACTCTCACCCTGCCTCTGCCCGCAAGTGGAGGTCCTGCTCGAGTAGTGGGGGACCTGTTCTTCATCGCTTCATCCACCATCCTGAACAGTCAGAAACCCTTGAAGAGACCCCATTTTTGTCCATTGGCACAAGCGCATGCATGTACTATTGAGCAAAGTTAGCATGCCCACACTTAGATAGAACTGTGAAAGTTAGCATGCCCACTCTTAGACGGAATTGTGAAAATTAGCATGTCCACTCTAGAACTGTGAAAGTTAGCATGTCCACTCCTAGACGGAATTGTGAAAATTAGCATGTCCACTCCTAGATGGAATTATGAAAGTTAGCATGTCCACTCCTAGACGGAATTGTGAAAGATAGCATGTCCACTCTAGAACTGTGAAAGTTAGCATGTCCACTCCTAGACGGAATTGTGAAAGTTAGCATGTCCACTCTTAGATGGAATTGTGAAAGTTAGCATGTGAAAGTTGCATTTAGAAAGTGTGCCCTACAGCCTCTCCGTCAAGCTTAGAAATGTGCCCAATAGCCTCTCTGGTAAATTGAATTTAGATGTATGCCCAAGATCCTCTGTGAAAGATGCATTTAGAAGTGTGCCAATAGCCACTCTGTGAAAATTGCATTTAGTAGTGTGCCCAATAGACACTCTGGAAAGCTGCATTTAGAAATGTACCCAATAGACACTCTGGAAAGTTCCATTAGAAGTGTGCCCAATAACCTCGCTGTGAATTTAGTAGTGTCCCCAATAACCACTCTGTGAAAGTTGCTTTTAGAAGTGTGCCCAACAACCCCTCTGTGAAATTTAGAGGTGTACCCATTAGCCGCAATGAGAGTTACATTTAGAGGTGTGCCCAATAGCCTCTCTGATAAATTGAATTCAGAAATGTTCCTAATAGCCTCGCTGGAAAACTGAATTTGGAATTATTCCCAATAGCCTCGCTGGAAAATGGATTTTAATAGTGCGCCCAGTAGCCTCTCTGTGGAAATTTGAATTTAGATATGGGCCCAATATCCTCTGTGAAAGCTGCATTTAGAAGTGTGCCCATTAGCCACGCTGTGAAAGCTGCATTTAGAAGTGTTACCAATAGCATCTGTGAAAGTTGATTATAGAAGTGTATCCAATAGACACCCTGGAAAGTCGCAATTAGAAGTTTGCCCAATAGCCTCTCTGGAAAATTGAATTTAGAAATGTGCCCAGTAGACGCTCTGTGATAATTTGCATTTAGAAGTGTACCCAATAGCCTCCACGAGAGTTACACTTAGAAGTGTACCAAGTAGCCTCGCTGATAAACTGAATTTAGACATGTTCCCAATAGCCTCTGTATGGAAAATTGTACTTAGAAGTTCGCCCGGTAGCCTCTCTGGGAAAGTTGATTTTAGAAGTTTGCACATTGAAAGAGCATATAACCATTCTTACCACACCCCACGCTTACTCTCTCCTTTACATCACCACTCAACTAGAACACAGAGATACTATGACACCATTCGGTATAACTGTTCTCATATGAACATCCACCGCTTACTCCACATCATTCTATGTAATCACTGCTGGTCTCACAACCCCAGCCAGGCGTCTTCCTCAGGCCTAACACAGCCACATCCGTTCCGGATAAATCCTGCCAGAACGAACACATTCTCCCGATCTCTCAACCACCACACCTACCAATAAGAATCAGCTATTACACGTGTACCGCACGCTTCTCTGTGAAAAGTTGAATTTAGAAGTGTGCCCAATAGCCTCTCTGTGAAAAGTTGAATTTAGAAGTGTGCCCAATAGCCTCTCGGTGAAAAGTTGAATTTAGAAGTGTGCCCAATAGCCTCTCGGTAAAAAGTTGAATTTAGAAATGTGCCCAATAGCCTCTCCGGGAATTAGAAGTCTCTGAAAGGGCATGTAACCCATCATATCTCACCAACACGCTTACTCTCTCCTTACATCACCACTCAACTAGAACACAGAGATACTATGACACCATTCGGTATAACTGTTCTCATATCAACATTCGCCGCTCACTCCACATCATTCTAAATAATCACTGCTGGTTACACACCCCCCAGCGAGGCGTTCTCCTCAGGCCTAACGCAGCCATATCCGATCTGGATAAATCCTGCCAGAACGAACACATACTCCTGACCTCTCAACCACCACACCTACCGCTAGAAAGCAGCTATTACACTGATACCGCACGAGCTGCACACATACCCGGTGCTCACACGCACCTTTTGACTCTCTCTACTCTCTCTACTGATATGAACTTCGGTTCCCAAGGGCGTTCAACCTACCAGCGCCTTCAGACCATACCAATGGTATATAAGGCGCTATATAAATGCAAAATAACATAACATAACATAACATAAGGCTCCTATCTTCGTAGGGCTCGGACTTCCGTCTAGTTAGGTGAAATTCTAATGTCGAACTGGGACTAATGATTATTTGCACTGCCTGTTTTCCTCCCCATCTAGGTGGTCTACATATTACGTGCTCATAACTCCTTAGGCCCTTCGGTCTTGTATATATATTGTATTGATTGTGATGTGTTGGTTTACTTTAGTATTATTTGGATTCTTTGCTATGGTCGATGTTACAAAGGCCTTGTAATAAATGTGTCTATATTTTTAATATAACACCTGTCTGGAGTAATTTGTAAGTGTCTTTGCTTTGTGTGCTCATTGAGGTCTTTCAGTCACCCTCACCCCTCTTGAGACTTAGTCTTGACCGCGCCATCGCTACCCTGATTGGTCTGGCTTGTCCAGAGGTTACCCTGTTCCAAGAAACTAGGCTGGCCTTCTGAACCTCTGCCCCTCCAGGTCCGAGTTCAGAAATCCATCTTAACAACCTTGCTTCACCCAGCTCAACAATTATCATGTCACACTATAACAATTCCACATATGATTTAAAACACAAATCAATAAGACACTATAATACACAATAGTTTAGACCATTACTCAGCCTCCTTTCGAGACATGGGTATTTATCTCCTTATGTCCTCTTATCCCAGGACCATCATATAATGGACCTACAAAACAAAATCACACTTATTTACACAATGGTTTACAACCTTCCTGTGTCCTCTTGCCTTGGAAATTTCCCCTCCTCACACTCCCTTTTGTTGAGTGGAGGGATCCCAGGTCCTTCATATACTAGACCTCAACTTGTACTTGCAGCGCTGCCTTTCCTCCACAATGGATGAGATCCTGTTTCCTCTCTTTTCAATTTTTCTCACTCTATTTTATCGTGACGTCACCTATCATCTCAGCAGAGGATATCCCTGCGGCCATCTCTATATATAAAAAAACACTACATATTGCCACATGGTCCTTTACATTCCACACTCTCACAATCACATCACACCATGCACCCACTATCCTCTTGTTGTTTTCTCCCACAAAGAAGCACTTCAATAAATGTTCTGAAGCTGCTCTGATGCAGCATCCCATCAACGGTCTGCACAGCTGGGAGAAAAACCCTGCTCTGAGTAGCAGGCCGGTCTTCGGGCAACAAGGCACCTGTGCACCTCTTCAAGTTGTTCACGGCAATATGATCACTGCAGATGGGTGCCACATTCCTAGGATGCACGGCTAAGACACCCCCAACCTCATGGAGAGTTTGGGATCATTTCAGGGTCCCCATTTTGTAAAGAGAATTGGAACTGAAAACCTGAAGGATAAAAATAATCAAAAAGATCAAACAATCAATTCACCGCTTTGCAAGGGAAAACAAGATTCATTACATGCAAAAAGGTCTCAGACGGTCCTGTGAAACTGAACTGAGACAGAGCTCATCACACCCCAAGGAGTTACAGGTTACAGAGTGAAAAACTGCAAACTCTGCATACATAGGTTACAAGGTTATTCCACCACCCTCATTCGCTACCACCTATAGAAATTCCTAATACCCCCTATCTTCCCTGGACTGATTGGCCACCCCTTATCTAAACTAATTCCCCATCGACACGTGGCACACTGTGTTGCCACTACTGAATCCAGGTACGAGACTGGTTACTAAAATATTGCCACATTAATAAATTGGGACCATCATGTGATGAACACCCTTCCAATCTAGACATGATCAAAGTAAACTGGGGAGGCCAACTCTGCTTTGTTTAGACCATACACCTTCCCATTATGCCAAACACTGCAACTCACACAAGCTGCACCCCCAACATTTTACTTAATTTATTGGCATCACCTCTGCTCCTCCTATCCCAAATCACAGAATGTTGCAAGCATGGCTCCTCCTTATCTCCTTTAAAATTCAGGTGCCCAGGAATGACCTGACCAGGGCACCACTCTCAAGTCTAAATGTCAAGGATTTATTTGCTTTGGTTATGCATGTGCTTGTAATTTATAGTAGAACCACCCCTGGGATGAGAACAGTAGTGCACTAAATCGTGGCCTGGCCTCTTGGCATCACAAAACACCATACCCTATTCTCACAAATGTATTCTTCCAAGGGTGCTCTCCCAGCAATTAACATTGCATTCCCACCATGCACAGGCCCTGCATCTGTGTACAATTATTGTTTATCTGTACAACACGGGTGACTCTGACCTCGGCTTCTTTCCTGGGGGACGGAAAGGGAATTTGTCTGTTCACTGTGTTCTGGGCTTTACCATCCAACATGGCGGTACTCTTTCCATGTTAACACACTGACCTTGCTCCTGACACAGCATATTTTCTTACTCCATCTTCCACCTGCTTCAGCTCTTTCCTCACATCTCACTGAAAAACATAACATTGTCTACAACTACCCCACACACAGGGCCTATACACTGCCCTGTCTATGACCTCTGTAACCACAACATGAATATGTGTTGCTCCTTCTGTGTTTCTATATGTGAGTATCTAATGTGTGTCAAATCTAATTACAAGTGATATGTGCACATTCTGCCACACCGGACTTATCCTGCTCACACTGTGGTTCAAGCTAATAGGCTTTTGTCAGCCTAATCCTTTTTGCCTGGCTGGGATGTTGTACATGCATCCCAACAAGCGTTAGCCACTGTGCCTCCACTACCTCCACCTTCTCTCAGATGCCAACTCTCCTGTGGCTTATGCCGTACATCTCTTGAATGCATTTGTTTTCCTGGTACTAAACCACGTATGCCTATTGTCCCTTTTGTTCGATCCAGGAACCCTCATGGCTTACGTAGGAAGGAGTGACCAAAGTATTCAATGCTATGCCCACTGATCCACATGTCTTTGGAAAAGTGGGGCTTTTGGCCTAAGTGTTTCAGTGTTACCCAGCACACCATAGCTATAACCTTATTGTACAATTTCTGTACTGCATTGTTAATGTTAATGTTAAAGGATATGTATACTGCTCACTATCACCACCGGAGTGCTCCCCTGGCGCTCTGGCGGATCTGAAAAGTAAAGAGGCTGGCATGTGAAAGAAATAAACGCCAGCTGGGAATTTCCCATTTATGATCGACTTTTCCCACAAGGTGCCGGAATGCAGGGATTTACATAAATTAGTTGGGGAAGCGGTTTCAGACAACGTTATAGCTAAGTTATCACCAAGCTTCAGTTGTCTGTCAGCTGGTAAGAGAGCCAGGGCCTTCAGTTGGACTTGGCTCTGGGGTGTTACTATTTGGTAAAGGCTGCCAGCATTCTTAAAGGACGGAAGCTGACAATCACAGTGCTGTAGAAAATGCACGAATACTATCATTTAATATCAAACTGAATAATTATACACGCATTCTACAAACTGAGTTTCCTCCTGTGACACAAAAGTCAAACATTTTAGTCATCTGAACAGCCCCCCTTTCGTCTTCTTTTGAAGGATAAAGGTAGAGTCAGTCATGATACAATGTTGAAGTGTGATCATATTATGCAGATCCTGGCAGCAGGAGGTCACTCTTCTATCTCATCAGGCATAATCTCTTCTTCCTATGACATTTACTTTGAGCAGTGGCAGCACAGCAGTGTACGCTCATTCCTAGTATCTTTCCCTTTTACAGGGCACAGTTGAGTACAATTTAAATGCAGCCAGTATTGGGGAGTCCTCCCGCGTGAGGGACACGCAGTAGATACTTTGGCAAAAAAAATGAGCATCACACAGCAACTTTTTTTGCAGATATGATATGGAATCTAATTGCTTCTGTCTGTCCTAGAATCAACATTACAGGGCATGGTAAGTTCCTGTCCGCAAAGAGCTCAGTGTATTTCTTTAAGGTTTATGCTGCAATGAGTGAAGCAACCATCTCCTTTAATGCTGTTCTTGGTCATCAGCAGTCATTTTAAATGATTTCCTGATAAGGAGGGCGCAGGACTTAATGCCATCATCCCAGTACATAAAACAGGACATCATGTTTGCCTCGCTTTTCTTTCTTCAAATTAAACATGTCGAGAGAGCAATCAACTACCAATAGGTTGTTTGTGACTCCCAAAAGTGTTATCTTGAAGTGATTATTTGCAAAATGCTACAACTTCTGGGAGGACATTTTATATCCAGCAGAATAGAAAGAGACGTTTTAATGTTTAACTAACTAGCAGACATACGTATTAATGAAAATGTCACTTTTAGAGATGATGAATTCTTCATCATCTCCCTCCCTGCAATACTGAATACGTGCATACTCTCTGGGCTGGCATTTAGCAGGATTGATGACAAATAATAATTGAGGACACTAAATTGCTATTTCAGTAGTCACATACCAGCAGTAATGGGTTACACCAGGTCACAGGGCCTGTCCATAAAGGAACTGTATAGACTGCGGAGGTGCCATGATCCCAGGTTAATGACCAACCCTGTTATTGACTGTGGCAAAGCCGAGAGCTGTAAGGTGAGAAAGGGTAACTATCCCAAGTGATCATGAACCTTGCTGAGGTCAATACGGTATTAGGCACACAGAGGAGCCGTTTAAAAACAAATGAGTACTTTGGCAGAAGGGACCCGTTACGTTTACACTTTAATGCAAGCAGGTCCCAATGCCACATGTTGGTCATTTGCCCTGCAGGGGTCAAATGTAAAGGGCAAACGGTGGCATACAAGCGTGTACACAGTCTTTTGTCCTTCATATTTACACACCTCAGTGCAAAGTGAGTGAATGAAGGCTGGCATGCCTTTTTACTTTTGATTGTGAGAGCGCTGCTTACCATTCCAACAAGTAAGCATGTCAGACCGCGTTTATTTTTAATTGTAAACATCGCCGCGATTCGAGCATGGCAGGCAACATTTACAATGGATCCATTATTTGTCCTGGCATGAAGGTCCATGCTGGCGTCAATGCTCGAGCATTTGCATGGTGGAATGGGAGGAGGTGGCGGAAACACAAGTTGCATTCCACCCCTTCACATCAATGGAAGGCGTGAAAGCCTCACACAGTAGTCTTACGCTTTTCAGAAATGTTACCTCCCCCCCCCTCCCGCCCCATTAAACATGATCTCCAGAGTGTGCAACGAAAAATGAAACTGAATGATTTTAAACCGCTACTCGAATCAGAATCTTTGGAACCAGGACTATACCGGAGATTATAGACTGCATTCCTATTATTCTGATTGGATGAGAAGAGGTCAGTAGCAGAATCCATGGCTACTATACCGTAGAGTTACAAATACCTATCTGTGGGGGAAAACGGAGACTTCTCTGGAACCATTAGCATACAGGCATGACCATGAGCGAATTAGACAATGAGTTGACACACTGCAATATCGGGTATCCTTTAACAATGTGCGCCACATTTTACCTTAAACACATGTAGATGACATACAAGGTGTGTGTGAATTAGACCATGCAGATATTCTTATACAAACATACCTAGCCTGTTCAAATGCAAATGATGATGTAGAGGTTTTGACAGCACTTGTAAAAAGGATCATCAGTTTACAAACAAGATCGATGGTGTTAGGGAAGCCCTGTGATGGTAATGCATAACAACCATGGGTTACATCATATTTTCTTTTAACTTGAGATCCTCTAATGCAGATTAGAGCCGAATTGATGACAGCATATACAAATTGTCTAAAATAAAAATAAAAAACAGACCCACATTTGCAATTTTTGGGTACTACTGGTAATCAAAGGCAGCAATTCATCCATCGGAAGTCCAATTCTTATTTTAATTGTGGCGTTATCATTATGTAGAGAGCTTTGACAAAAGCGCTGTAGGATTTAATAAATACAATAACAAATGCTGTTTTATACCCAACAAGCTGCTGAAATATCGAGCCATCATGACACAAACATGCAGTGCTTAATTCCATTATTTCCAGGAAACTAACTGGATTGCTGTTTCTTCCTAATTTAGATAAGACCAAAACACGTATCAGTAGTTTAAAAAGTATGTAAGTTGGAGATGTACACATGGACAATTGTAACATATTGCTGCTATGTTTCCAGACTGGTGGGAACTGATTGTTATCCAAATATTTGCAGTTATTATCAATTCAGGCATCATTCTTGTATTTTAGTCACATGATATACTTGTCCAAAGCTCAAACAATGGCATGTGTCTTGCACACTCACTTCAAAAGACGGACATGTACTGGTGTGTCACCCTCTTCCTCGAAGCCCTGCTGCTGCCTCCCAGAAAAATCAGGGAAGCAAGTCTCTCCGATCAGCAGCCCACAAGGATTTCTGGCTCCTCCTCCCAGGTGTCAACTGCTCGGATGTGTCACATACACTCACTTCAAGAGATGGACTCTGACTTAAGCGTCACCTGCCTTCTCTCCGAATCTCTTCGTTTTTCTCCCAAAGAAAATCAAATGGGCGTGCCTCTTCCTCAAAATGTTGGCAGAAATTCCCAGCTGCTAAACCTTCTCCTTCCAGGTGCCATCCAATGGCACATATCTCTTACAATTACTTTAAGAGAAATAAACTAACTGGTTGGTCACCCACCTCACCAAATCTGTGGTGATAGCTCTTGTGTGGATCACCACCTCCAATTCTCTAAATATATCACAAAGAAATGTGTATGCAAAACTAACCCTAAATCTCACTCTCTCTTCCTACAAATAATGTATCCTCACTCCAGTTGATCCTTTGCTAAATATTCAAAACCTGCCTGCACCAACAACTTGCCTGTCCCTGAACTGTGTGAGACTGCAAAGGCTAAATAGGAACATGTCTCGCCTTAAGCTATATGGGGAGCCTTGGACAAACTTTGCAGAGGTTTGTCTGAGGTGTATCCAGTGCAGTGCACCCCACATAATTCTGGTGATTTAGGTAAGTGGTGGGGAAGTTTGCCCAGGCGTAATTCCGACTCTTTCCTTTACAGCATGCTGACCTCATGCAGTAACAGTAAATGAGTTTGGTGGTATTTCATGCTTCAATTATTGAGGTTATATGACACATGCAAACATCAAAACTCTTTAAGGAGGCATTTTGCAAATCCCATCTGTGTGTTATGGTGAAAGAGTAAAGAAAACTCTAACCATAGTTCACACAACAAAAAGGAGGTTCTACACTTGTATCTTTATTAATACCTTTTGCTAACCAATTGCTTCCTACCTCCCTTTCCCGTTCGCTGAAGCCAAGATGGGCATGACATCGGAATTCATTGCAATCCTCTGTTCTTTAAAACCACCCTCTTCTCTCTCTCAACATCCATTGGGTACTTTACAGTACCTCCTTCTAGGATCCATTTCTACATATGATTCCATAAAGAAAGTGTTCTGAAAGGCCGGCCATGATAATCACAATTCTATAGAAAATGCATCTATAATAGCATTTACTACAACATTGAATATGATCCTGAATGCATGAACCTAGACTTGAAAGAGGTAGCTGATGAGTTGGCAATATATGATCCATGGGATAATTTAATTATGTGGGCTAAACATTCCTAGCCTGTTCATGACTTAGTAGTTGTGACAGCATCTGAAAAATGGATCAAGAGTTTACAAACAAGGTAGACAATGCATTAGACACTTCCTGACTGAACTATGGATGAAGTAGCACTAAATGTAAGCTAAATAATTATTTACCAAATGGCTAGCAATGAGCATATGAAGCTACATGGTGTGAAACGGTCAGCAGCCTGTCACTATCAAGAGTGAATGGGGACCCCCTCTCAGTTTGGGGCAGGAGGACTAAAATTGTGGTTCCGTGCCTTCTGGGCCTAGAGACCCAAGCTACTCCTCAGTGATGACGCTAAACAAGTCTGAAACATGTCTGGGGATGCTTGTGGTCTTGTGCAGTTCGGGCTGGTCTACCCTTTTGGGGGTGGGCCCAAGCCAGATTTGCACATGGTCTTTCCCCTTTTGTAATGGCTTCGCAGGCGAAGAAGGATGGTCTGAAGGGTTGCCTAGAGCAATGCCAGAGGTTGAGATTTATTCAAAACTTTCCAGCCATCACCTCTTTTTGTTTTGCTACTGAAACCACAGCATGCCATACACCAGTTGGAGAAGGTTGCAGTTTGGAGCGTCCCAGCCCCTGCCCTTTCTTGTAGTGACAGTGTGCTTGCATACAGTGGCACTGTCAATCACTCAATACATTTCTTGCAAAATCCTAACCAGTCTTTTTCTTCTTTTTCCAGAAAACTATGTCTCACAGTATCACCAGTGAGAGAAAGAGGAGACACCAGTTGAATTGACGATTGCATCAGTGACCGAGAACCTATGAACTGCAACTGGCAATATTTTAAAGAAAGACCACTGCGCAAACCTATGAACTGCAACATTGAAAGCATGACTGCTGTGCTGATCTGTGAAACACAAGCAGTAATGTATGGAGGTGAGGCCACTGCAAGAATCAGAGAAGTGGATAACCGAGTATAGCCGACAATATATACGTAACACTGCAGGGACATGGCACTTACATGGGAGAGAGCTCTGGAATGGCTCCTCAGTCAAACAAGCTGTCTGACAGGCCCACAAGACTCCCACAAGAACTGGGACTTAAACATCCTGAATCACCAATGCGGGACACCATTACACAGCCCAGTATATCTTCACATGGAAAAGGGGTAGAGCATAGACCTACGTGTATGTCTTTTGATGTTTTTACCACATCCTGGGAGTGGAGAACAGGGAAAAAATTGGCCTGGGGAACCCGTAGGGAGGAGTGGCCAATTGGAAGAAGGAGGGCAGCCATTTTGGGTTATTCAGGCAAGTTCAATGGAGGTACAGCCAGACTAAGAGACAAGGCAGAGAAAGGATGGTGCAGAGGAGCATGCAAAATATATTTACAGGCAGTGTGCAAGGTGGGGTATATGTTGGTGAGAGGAAGGGGTAGTGGGAATGAATATGCATGTGCATGAGTGGATTGTGGTAGG